>NC_051068.1:18943005-19288005 GCF_004664715.2 Peromyscus leucopus | reverse complement strand
ATGAGATATACACAAAAGATGTTAAATGAGACATAAAAGGGCGCCCTTTCTGCTTTGGATGTTTATCTGGTAGGAGACAGAAAATAGAGGTAAGAACCCAGCACTTGACCCTGACCAGAGGAGGGAAAGGCTAAACTTCAACTTAACAGATAAGAATACTTCAGTCTCAGGTGTTCTGAAGGGATTTTTGAAAATATAAAAGCTTATATAAAAAAATCACTAAAGCTCCAATTTTCTATCATAACCATTTTTACCATCCTCCTCTTTCTTCCAAGGATGTCTTTTATATGGGAGGAAAGTCATCTTCTTCATGGAGTTGGGAGAAGGTGTCCCTGTAATTGCATGCTAACATCCAACCTGAGCAGGCCTTTGATAGGGAAGGAGCATGGGTGTGTACCTCCTCCCAAGGACACAGACAGAGTGATTTAGACTTGATTCTGCTTTTGAGACTTCTCAGTAACATCCGTCACTCCTGGACCTGGCTCAGGGAAGGGAATTCAGGGTTAGATGTTTCTCATGTATACTTCACCCACGTCTGGCCCTGCAACAGTCCTGAGAAAGTGCTGTGGTAGACTTCCTTCATGGCTTCACTTCATCTGTTGTTATCCCTGGCAAGCAGAAAATTAAATAGAAAATAATGTCTCGTTTCTTTCCTAGTAAGCTGAATACTCAGGTATAGCAGTGGAACTAAGAGTTCTAGAATGTTCTTTCCTCCCAATCAAGCTTGGCTTTGAAAACTTGGTCTTACTGGGTACTCACTCCAGTGTTTCATTCTATAGTCAACAGCTAAAAAGTAACTGCTTCTGGTTCATTGCATCTCAGCCTCAGCAAGTCCAGTTCTCAAAGGCAAGCAGATCATTCAAGAAGGAAGAGAGAGTCCTGCTCAAAAAATGCAAAACATAAAATAACTCTTTTCAAAATATTTATCATTCTTCATGAGAGAAATGTGTCATGTTTTTATGCATAACAATATAAGCAAAGTAGACAGGAGGAAACTGAAGTTATGTAAGAGAGGGCCAGGTAGAAGGTGGATTTGCCTAAGGCATGCCTGAAGTACAAAATCCAAGCACAATTAAAAGGATTTGCCTCAAAGGAAGACCTGGCCCCTAGGCTGAAGTACAAGTAGAAAATTAAAAGCATAAATCACTGCTGGGCTGCCTCCTGACTATCCAAATTTCCAAATGATTTTAAAAAGAACATTGTAATTGTTATATGCTACAAACAATGAGTAAATTTCCATGTTTAAAAAGTGTAACTGTTGTGTCAAAAGATTTTAAAGAAATAAAGACATAACGAGCAGAATCCTGTAATATATAACAGTGTTCCTTTAAATGGGGGTGTCCTTGCCATTAGGAAATTGCCCATCCCATTATCCTCCTTCAAACAAGTCCAAGTCATATTATTAGGAAAACAATAACTCCATCTACTTGCAACACCAACACAGTGTTTTATTGGTTTTGCTCAGATTCGCGCATCAGCCAGACCAAAGTCACACAAGTGGACTGCTTCCCACATGAGCTGGCATGTGTTTTAACCAGAATAGATGCCTTGTCTTGTATTTTCTTTCACTGTTTCCTTTTTTATGTTTCCTTTAATGCTTTTCTTTTGTTTAACTTTAGAGATGAAATATGACATCCAGATTTTCGATCATTAGCTCATCCAACAGGAAATACAAATTCCTGTTTCAAATAGGGCATCTGTCTGTTCTCAGGAATGTTAAATAATAACAATAGCAGCACTCCTGAGCAGCTTAGGGTCGGAAATCAAAACCACCAGGGTTTTGGAACACTTGGGAGGACACTCCAGGCAGAATGTAATTAAGTAGTCGGAATTTGTGGTTTGGGCCACCAGGGTTAAAAATATTGCCTCCTGAGCCAATGCCTTAGATTTTTCAAAGATCAAAAATACTGGCACATTTTTAGGATGATCAGAGCAACCCTCTCCTACTTCTAGGCATATCCATCATCAACATTTATTCTTTGTGTCCTACAATAAGCTTCAATCTTTCTGCAGAAACCGGAAAGGAGAGAATGGTAAGTGTTCCTGGAACCAAGGGAAGGAAATCCCTTTTCACCCATTTCTAGAGTAACCATGTAAGACGAATTGCTAAATGGTCTTATTAATAAAAACCCAAAGCCAGATACTGAGGTGAAAGCTAAGAGATCAGAGGAACAGAACTAGCCACAACCACAAGTTCTTACCCTAGGAAATCCTCAGTCCAAGAGAAGGCTACTTCCTGTATACTGATGTCTACATCTTTTCTGTCCCTGCCATCTCACTTCCTCTTTCTCTGCCCAGCTACATCACTTCCTGTCTGTCTGTGCAGACTTCCAGACCTCCATGGGATTAAAGGCACGTGCCACCATCCCTGGCTCTGTTCCCAGTGTGGCCTTGAACTCACAGAGATCTGGATGGATCTCTGCCTCCCGATTGTTAGGATTAAAGGTGTGTGCTACCACTGCCTGACTTCTATGGTTAATATAGTGGCTGGCTTTTTCCTCTGATCTCCAGATAAGTTTTATTGGGGTGCACAATATATTGGGGGACACAATATATCACCACATAGCCATGTCTCCATATCACAGATATTGTTCATGGCAGGATCAAAAAAGGAACAGCAATGCAGAAAGGAACTTTGTTGGTGAACCACTTTCCTGTCACAGTTGGATTTCCTGCTTCTTCCACACCACACCAGCAAAAATACAGTTAGGAGCTGGAGACAATGTGACAGCACTTGGGTGATATGCACAACACCTTGGACTCCATGCCCAGAAACACACACACACACACACACACACACACACACACACACACATGCACGCACGCACGCAAGCATGCACGCAAGCACACACTCACGCGCACGCATTGTCAAAGAGGGGTCTGCCTAGTGAACACCAAAACAACATAAAGTGAAGTAGAACTCTTTTCTTGCTCTGTGATTGTCACAGAACTAATCCTAATATGTCACAGATTAAATGATGATATGCCAAGTTAGCCAGACCCTACTCTTTGCCAACTGTGATGATGAGTACTTGGCCAATATGCTAGGATGGGGAACTTGAAATGGGGAGGTCTTCCTAGATCATCTGGCTGGACCAAGATTTTGCCACCTAGCTTCCTATAACAGAGATGGAGGAAGATGGGATCATCAGACAGGAAGTCAAGGGAAGCAACCCCACTGGTAGAGTGCTTGCCCTAACTATGTGAGGCTTTGGGTTTGATCCTTAGCACTGCATAGAATGGGTGCTGTGGTACCCACCCACAGGAGATGGACTCGACGGGGCCTAAGGGGGAGTTCTAAGATGGAACCTGCTACATAGAGTTCTCATTTTATAAAATGGACAGGCACATGGATTAGCTCAAATCTTGATGCTATGAGAAAGTCCTAAAGATAACATGATGGAAAGGGACGCCAAAGGAATGACACAGTCATTGTTCTTGACACAGAGTGAGAAGCTGAATCAGAGAGGAAGTCACTATGGGACAGAACTCAATACCTCAACAATGGGCACTGAACAAAACTGATCCAAGCAACTTGTGCAGGTCAGGGTTACCATCTCTGGTTAATGAAAAATTACAGAGATTTCAAAAAGTAGAGAGCCCTGTATAGTCACATGACAAGACTGTTCTTGCCCAGACCTAGGGGGTTCTGGTCATTCCAAAGCACCTGAGAAGCTGAGGAGTTAATTAACCATCTATTACATCCTTAAATTCTTTTTCTTATCTAATAATGAATAGGGAGTAATTTGGATGAAATTACTCATGATTTTTGTTGATCACTGTATATTAGCTTGTACCTGCTTCTTCCTATGTGATTATTAGTTTAACATTATAACAAATCACAAATTCTCCTGAGACTGCTATCTTTAAAATCTCAAGCATCTGGCACCAACATTCCTACATGCCCATTTATCTCAATGAACAGGAGATGGTTGGAGATTTCTTGATGTGAAATTTTGATGCTGACTGTGGTATCATATCTTAATCTCTCAGCAATAACTGATGATGTTTAGAAGCATGCAGGTCATAAGCAGCAAAACTATCAAAAAAGAGAAGCAAATGGAGAAAGCCACTTGCTATTTTCACTGGAAAGAAATAGTGTGGTTTGTGAATTCGTCTCTTAAAATAAATGTAATTTGACAATAGCATGGAGCACTCCCTAAAAGCACAGATTTGATTGGAAGCATTAAAAGCTTTTTAGAATAATTTGTCCTCAGAAGTCATCTGCTATGATATCATCACTGTGCAGAGTGAAAGCACATGTTACATGCAGCAGGTGGAATAACTGAGCTTGACATTCAGCAGGTTGCATGCACTGAGTGGTATGCAGTAGGTAGCATGCAGTGGGTGGCATGCAGTGGGTGGCATGCAGTGGGCAGCATGTAGTGGGTAGCATGTAGTGGGTAGCATGCAGAGGTGGCATTTAGTAAGTAGCATGCAGTGGGTGGCATGCAGTGGGTGGCATGCAGTGGGTGGCATGCAGTGGGTGGCCTCAAGTCACCTCACTGACCAATCTATATCTCATGTTAAAGTTTTGGTTAACATTTGAAACAATTCTCTTTATTTTATTTGTCTTAGTTTATTTGACAACTTAAATACTAGTCACTGAGAACACAGATCCTTCCATGTGTCAAAGCAAGCAAACAAACAAATAAACACATATGGATATGAGGGGCAAAGGGTATGTACTGTTGATACAGGGTTAAGATAAGTAGTCACCTGTGGGTGCTAGAGACACTGAATGACAGGCCAGGAATGACAACAAGACAGATGTCATGGAAATGACAAAGTAGTAGCCAAAAAAAAAAGTCTCTCCCTGTGATGAAACTGTCAGTGTTTTAGTTGTGACTTCAGAGTGAGCCACAGATGGACAGGGAAGCCTGCTCAGCAGCAGTGGGGCTGTCCACAGCTCTCTAGTATTGTCTCATCCTTCCCTTGCTTAACGCCACGGTGGTAACAGACCAAAGTGCTTAATTCCGTGGGACAGCTTGATTGCTAGTCAAATGTGATTTGAGGATGATCTGAGAGAGTGATTTGTCAAAACAAATAGCTTTCAAATCAGTAGACTTAGTTTAAAAAAAAAAATCTCTTGTCTGCACAATAGGCATTATCCAAACTGTTCAGGACCCGGACAGAACAAAAGGCAGAGAAAGGCTTTCTTTTCTTTTCATCCCTACTGTCCAGTGCTGGATCCTTTGGGTTTCAGACTCTGTGACCCATATCTGCCCGAGCATCTCTGCCTTTTCAATTAGTGATGGTGTATTACAAAACTCTTTGGTCACTGTAGTCACATGAACACTTTCCATAATAAATGTGTCCACATTTCTACCCGTCTGTTCGTTCATCCATCTGCTCATCTGTGGTGGTTTAAGTAATAATGGCCCTCCTAGATACATATAATTGAATGCTTAGTCACCAGGAGTGGCATTATTTATAAGGACTGAAAAGATTAGGAGGAGTAGCCTTGTTGGAAGAAGTGTGTCATTGGGGGTAGGCTTTGAGATTTCAAAAGCCCATGCCAAGTCCAGAGTCTGTCTATCTGTCTGTTTCTGATTCTCTCTCTCTCTCTCTCTCTCTCTCTCTCTCTCTCTCTCTCTCTCTCTCTCTCTCTCCCTCTCCCTCCTCTCTCTCTCTCTCTCTGCCTGTGGATGAAGATGTAGTCCCCAGATACTGCTCCAATACCTGCTTGCATTCTGCCATGATCCCCACCCTTCCTGATGATAATGGACTAGATCACTAAAAATGTAAGCAAACCCCTAATTAAATGCTTTCTCCTGTAATAGTTGTCTTGGTAATTCACTTCACAGCAATAGAATGGTAACTAAGACACCATCCATTCATCCATCCATCCACTACCCATCCATCCATCCATCTATTCATCTACCTACCCCCCACATTAATCTGTCCATCCAGCTATCCAGCCAACCCACACATCCAAAAATCTATCTATATCCTATTGGTTCTGTGTTTTAGGGGAATGATAATCACATTTTTAATGAAAATCATAACAAATTTGGCAACACAATGAAAATAAAGTTTCCCAAGTCACCAAGTCAAAGTTTTATATGTGTTTATTCAATCTATTTAACAAATCTCAGAACTAAGAGAGGGGGAATGTGGTAACTCATTGTAACTAATTCCTTGGAAAAAGTAAACACAGTGCTATACATTTCCCTGAATGTTGTAAGTAAGTACATCCCCCCATGGAAATCAGTATTACATTTCTAAAATGAAACAATAAAACCATATCTACCATATAATTTAGCAACCCTGTTTCTGGGTCTACATCCAAAGGAACTGAAGTCAAAATCTTTAATAACTGTCTGCCCATATTAGAGTTCTGTAATGGAACAGAACAGATAGAGTGTGTGTGTATGTGTATGTGTGTGTGTGTGTGTGTGTGTGTGTGAGAGAGAGAGAGAGAGAGAGAGAGAGAGAGAGAGAGAGAGAGAGAGAGAGAGAGAGAGAGATTATTAAAATGGGGGTACAAGCTATGCTCTGACTGGGCCCAATGAAAAGGCCAAGAGTCTGATATTGGTTGAGTTCACAAGACTAGGAGTCTCAGCAGTCCCAATTTGATGCTGGAATCCCAAGGAATGCCCAGAGAGATGCTAGTACTCAGTGTATGCTGGAATCCAAAGAAGTAGGTTCTAACACCAGGGAAGGAATGCCTCAGGAATGGGATAGATGAACTTGCCATTGGGAATGAGTATAAGCCAACAAAAGAGCAAAATTTCCTTCTTCCGTGGCCTTTTGTATGGGCTACCAGCAGAAGGTGTGGATCAAATTTAGAGAGGATCTTCCCAGCTCAAAAATGATCCAATCAAGAAAACCCTTCAGAGGTATGCCCACTACTTAGGTCTTAGTTGAAGCCACATGTAGCCAAGTAGACAACCAAGACTAGCCATCACACTACCTGTCCATTTTTCATTCAGTGTCTTAACTTCACGTTTTCTGTGACTATTTCAGAATACAACAAATGAAATAATTTATAAATAAGAGAACTTCATCAAACTCATGATTCTGAAAGCTGACAAGTCCATCAACATAGAACTGGTATGTGGGAAGGTCTTCATCTGCACTGCAGCATAGCAGAAGGACCCGCGGGACCGCAGCAGGACAGAAGGACCCGCGGGACCGCAGCAGGACAGAAGGTCCTGCAGGTCTGCAGCATGACAAAAGGACCCGCGGGACTGGAGCAGGGCAGAAGGACCCGCGGGACCGCAGCAGGCAGAAGGACCGCGACCAGCAGGACAGAAGGTCCTGCAGGTCTGCAGCATGACAAAAGGACCCGTGGGACCGCAGCATGGCAGAAGGACCCGCAGTCACAAGCAAGAAATGAGGGAATGAGCTGACCTTATGCTTCCAGGAAGCTGCTCCTGCACCACTGCTTGACCGAGGCCTCCTGACCGGCTAGGGCACTGACACTCTTGCAATAATTGCACCCTGGATCTAAAATTCCATCAGGAGAGTTCTGGAGGTGGCACTCAGCCTGTGTCACACTCTAAAGCTGCAATGTTGTGAACTGATGATCCCATTAGCTATTTCACAGAGTGGCAGGTCTTTATAGGAAAGACATGGATTCCAAGGGATGTTTTAAATAGACAACAAAGATTGGCTTTCAGCTGGATCCATCAATAAATAAATAAATTAGAAATTGTCATTTCCTGTAATCTTAACTCTTGGGGGTGGTGATGAGGAAAGAGGATGGAAAGTCTGAGGTCAGCCAGCTTCAAATTGAGACCTTGTCTCAGAAAACAAGTGAAGGGAAGAGAAAGGGAGGGGAGGGGTGAGAGAGGGGGAAGGAAAAGTGGATGAAATGGGAAAGGAGAGGGCTAAGAGGAAAGGGGAGGGGAAGGAAGAGAAAGAGAAAAGGGGAAGAAAGGGAAATGTGACAGGGATGGGGAAGAAGGAGAGGGGGAGGAGAAAGGAGAGAATGGGAAGGAACTGTGATAAGTTGTTTAAAACCACCGAATAGAGTAATCTAATATAAACTTGATATTAAAAGTCCAGGCAGCTGCTGGCCCGTCTTCATCTTGAATGTCACCATAGTGTTCCATCCTCTGTTTTCATTGAGTAAACATCAACGATTAAGGGAGAGCGTTCTGCACTTGTGCGCCCTACTACTGCTGTGCCTGCTGCATGTCTGAGGACCTGTCCACCTGAGTACCTCAGAGCAGCTCTGGACCGTCTCACTGACGGTCTCACAGAGCAGTGCACCAAGAACATGTCCTGTGTCTTCTCTCTGTCTAACAAAAAAAAAAAAAAAAAAAAAAAAAAAAAAAAAAAAATCTATAAACGCGGGGGCTCCGCTCTTCACCTTCTCTCTTGGTGCCCTTCCGGTAAATCAAGAAACTGAAGCATTTAACAGGACACGTTCGCACAGTGTCTGTGCAGTGTGGCTGCTGTTGCAATTTTTTCCAGCCAATTTTCAGAAACAGCCTGGGAATAGGCACAGGCTTAGGAGGGTATTTGTCAGCCACTTTACAGTTTGGCAGCACACGAGCTCGGTGAACAGGGTGTGCTGAATGTTGTTGCTATTTCCTTGGTAGGTTCTTTGCCGGAAATTTCTGCGGTGTTTTTTTTTTTTTTTTTTTTTTTTTTTTTTTGTTTTTTTTTTTTTTTTTTTTGTTTTTTTTTTTTTGGTGAGGCCTGGTCATTCAAATTGACTGTCCAAAATAATGGCTTTGGAAGGTTTTGCCTAATATTTCAGTCTTTTACATTGACTTGATGATTCCACTAACCTTGCTGGCTGCTCCTTTAAAAGTTATTTCTCAGTACAGCGTGTTAGTACAGTGCTATCAGAATTAAACTGGACCACAAGTGGCTATTCCATAGCATTCTTTGACTTTGAATACTCCACCAAGTGAGACAAAGGAACCAGGATTTCAGTTTGCCCTCTCCTGTAATATTGTCCTTGTTTGTTCCTCCCTGAAGACTGGGAGTAACTGACTCATAGTTCTTTTCCTCTGACCAAACGCAACTTGGGGAGGAAGGAGTTCATCTGGCTGGCAGGCTGCAATTCACCAGCTAGGGCGGCCGTGGCATGAACTCAAGGCAGGAGCTCGAAAGAGAAACCATGGAGGAACACTGATTGTTAGCTTGATCTCCCTGGCTTGCTCAGCTACTTTATTATACAGCGAAAAACTGCCTACCTAGGGGAGACCAGCCACAGTGGGCTGCGTCCTTCTGTATCAATCGGCAATCAAGAAGTGCCCTTCAAATAAGCCAACGGGCCAATCTGGTGGGAGCAATTCTTCAACAGAGACTCCCTCTTCCCCAGAAGATTTAAGTTTGTATAAGGTTGACACAAAGTAGTAACTATGACCATAGCCAACCTAAATTCTGTATCTTTTTAGCCACTACATGGCTTGTACATCTTGAAATGTCATCATTCTTTAGATTTTAATACTACGTACTTTAACAGAACAGACAATTCTTCCAAAAGTCCCCTGCAAAGTCAAGAAGTTATGATGTCTGAAGGCACAGGCTTATCAGCTGATCATGTTGGAGTCAGGGCAACTCTGATTGTTCATATCATCACTATTGTACATCTTGTAGGTTGTTTAGAGTAATACAGAATCTAATCTTTTAGATTAGCATCAAGCTGACATCTAAACACTATAGTTAATCACAAGATTCTCTAAAGCCTGCACTCTGTATCTCTCCACACCTCCTTCTCCTCCCTTCAAGTGTCCAGGGCTGCTAGAAAAAGCCAACAACTTAGCCGGGCGGTGGTGGCGCACGCCTTTAATCCCAGCACTTGGGAGGCAGAGGCAGGCGGATCTCTGTGAGTTCGAGGCCAGTCTGGGCTACCAAGTGAGTTCCAGGAAAAGGTGCAAAGCTACACAAGAGAAACCCTGTCTCGAAAAACCAAAAAAAAAAAAAAAAAGCCAACAACTCAAAACATTGATGATCCATGAAACTGAGAATCACAGTACAGTTGTTCAATATACTCTTTCCATTTATGACCCTGATTCTTAATACCAACAAGAGAAGGAACTACTCTGTCTCTTGGTATGCTTGGCAGTTGGTACCAGGACACCTTGTGGGTACAAATGTCACTTGTAGATTCATATGGGACACTTTATGGATGTCAGTATCCTTGGGAATCTATATCAGACACTCCACAGATGTCAGGGTTCTTTAGGGCATACCAGGACATCTTGTGGATGTCAGTATCTTTGGGTGCCAGTCCCAGGATAGCCCATTGATGGTAAAATCTGTGGATGTCAAGTACCTTCCTCAAATGATGTTCCATTCCCGTAAAGCCCACAAACATTCCCCATGTGCTTTCAGGTGGGTCTGGGCACATAGCTCAGTGGTAAAGCCTTTGTGGCTGGCATGAGTGAGGTCCCTCCTGATTGCTGTACGCTGTGTTTTTAGGGAATAATGGGGGTCTGTAAATGTTCAGAACAGATGCAAGGTTTTTCAAATATTTTCTATCCAATTCTGGATAAATTGTTAGATGTAGAACCATCTATAAAGAACGGCAAACCGTAAATTCTTATTCAAAAAAGCATAATAAAGTCTAAAGTGTCCTAAAAACCTAAGATCAAAATGCCAGATCTAAAAACAGATTGGAGAAGGGAAAACCTCACACAAATGTTTTCAGGTGAACCACAAGCTAAAGGTCTTGCTGGGTGTCTTCTGTTCTGAAAGCCGGCTAAGAAGAGAACACTTGTGTTACTTCTTCTCACTGGAGAAGAGCTGCTCCATTTCAGGACCTATCAACAGAAGCAAGGAAACCATGGAGAGCTTTAAACACCACCTGTCTTCGCCGATTAGAAAACGAAATGAGGGACTGGAGAAATGCAGTTAAGAATCCTTACTGCTTTTCCAGAGGACCCAGGTTAGGTCCCCAGCACCCATGTTCAGCTGCCCACAATCCTCTCAAACTCCAGCTCCAATGAATCTGAAGCCCTCTTCTGGCCCTCTATGGGTACACACACACACACACACACACACACACACACACACACACACACATACACACACACAGAGACATACATGCACACAGACATGCACACACACAGACAGACATGCGCGCGCGCGCGCACACACACACACACACACACACACACACAGAGACATACACACACACACCATCCCTCTTCCCAGACACACATATACACATAAATAAAAATTAAAAAAAAATAAAATATGAAGGAATATGCAATTAGGACACTTCATTTAGTTAATAACCAAAGGGAGTCAGACTTAGAACCAAAATGTCTATAAAAAAGCACTGCATCTTGAAATATTTAGAGAATATTTTTTCTATTGCTTTATGGAAAATCACTGGATGATTGTTGTACTGGAAGCAAACAAAACCCACATATTGCTTCTATTAAAAAGTATATGTGTTAGAAATATAATTAAACATGCATTTTATATTGTTTGTGTTAGAGTATTATTAATAGATATGTCTACAAATTTAATTATTGTTGTAATAGAATCATGAATATAACATTCTAGTTAGTTTTATATTATTTTGAATAGTGAATACTTATTAAAAATCATTTTTCTTATTTTACAGAATGACTCAGAAAAAATGCACAAAATCTCAACACAGTGGGCAATCCTCTGCTTATTTAAGGGTACTTGTTTTTTTATATTTCCTTATTATGTGGGGGCACACATGCTATGGCATGCATGTCAGAGGAGCTTGTGGGAGCTGGTTCTCTCCCACCACACTGTGAGCTCTGGGATGTGTGAGCTCTGGGACTCGAACTCTGGTCATCAGGCTTGCTAACACTCCTCCTCACCTCTTCAGCCACTTCAGTGAAATTTGTCTTTATTGGACATAGCCAGAGCCCTCTACCCTCAGCTCAGTTGATTCTGTGAGATATTTGAGGCTTTGGACTTTTTCTTACAGGCAGGAAATCTGCAAAAGCAATTTATGCATTTCTTTTCTTTTAGGCAACTTGGAAGTTAGGAGCCATTTCTATACCTGTTTGAACCCGGTGTGAGAAAAACCAGGCCAGCATAGTACTGAGCCTGTATTAGTGTTAAATGACAGCCCTCCAGTGTCTTTGCCTTGGTTAGACGATGGCTGACCACCAGTAGCTAGAGTGCCGTAACAAAAGCATTGTCTATAAACAAAAAGAAATGTCTTCTTTACCATGTGGTGCTTCTGTTTTCTATAACTGACTTTCTCACTGTTCTAATTTTGTTGTTTCTACCTTAGATCACCTGTAATCACATGCTGAGGTCACAGGTTGTGACTTCACTCAGTATTTACTCCATCCAGCATGGGAGCTAAGGATGCATGGAGGCCTGGCTGAGTGTCCCACAGGAAGGAGGGAAAGCAAAAATTGCAGAAGTGCAAACACAGCCTTTGGAAGTTCTGTGGATATATATTCCCTCTAATCCCTGGATGGAGACAAGTCCCATACTGACTCTGGGCAGGGTCTGCTTGTGACTGGAGTATGGTGTAGATCTGAACCAGGCTCCACCATGGCTAGGCTCACCTAGAAACATGGGGTCTGCCAGCTGCCTATCACCCACAGACTTTTATTAAATTTGAATATTAAACAGACACCTACCTTCTCTTCTTTTATAGTTCTTTTTTCCTCTCTGTCTACTAACTTCATAATTTCCACCAAAAGATCCACCTGGAACAGAGCAAAGAAAAACCAACCACTTTGAATCCTGTTTGCAGACCATGTGAAGATTTGATTAAAGGGGAAAAAATGGTTCTCTTTCTGGAGAATGCATGGCTTAAAAAACATCTACCATTTGAGGTTCTGAAATTACCCTAAAAACTAAAACAGCCGACATTAAATGACAGTTCCCAATATTTACTGCTGGCAAACAAAAGTATAGTCTTCCAAAATAGACTATTTTGAGTATAATCTACAGACATTTTACTTGTATTTTTCCTCAGCTCCACAGAAGAATTTGGCTGCCTTGAGGCTTTATGTATGTGTTACTTTCCAGAAATGTAGCAAAGGTGACATCACAGTAGAGTTTCCATCGCACAGACCTTGTAAGGCACAGTGTGCAGAAGAACAGTATGCTTGAAACACAGACTATTAACCAAGAGTCTTCTTAAAGTGGTCTGTGGAATCTGATTTTCTTTATTGTCGAAGGGCTGTCTGTGAAGACACTGGCTTATGCATACACACATTCTTTTCTAATTAATAAAACCTCTTCTCTCTTCTCACAATGACTCAAGAGGAAACATGAAGAATGCACCTTAGTAAAAAGCTTCTATACAGGCTGGAATTCCAGAGGCTTGTGATTCCATTCCCAGCACCCACATGGCTGCTCACAACCATCTATAACTCCAATTCCAAGGGATCTAGTGCCCTCTTCTGGCCTCTGTAGGCACTGCACTTACGTACACAAATACATACATATATATATATATATATATATATATATATATATATATATATGTAGTCAAAACACCTGTACACATAAAAGTTTAAAAAAAGGGAGAAAATAGGAAAGGAAGGAAGGGAGGGAGGGAGGGAGGGAGGAAGAAAGGAAGAAAGAAGGAAGGAAGGAAGGAAGGAAGGAAGGAAGGAAGGAAGGAAGGAAGGAAGGAAGGAAGGAAGGAAATTTAAGAAAATATTGACCAAAAGCAACTTGGGGGAATGAGAAGTTTATTTGGCTTACAGGTTACATGTAGTCCATCACTGAGGGAAATCAAGGCAGGAACCTGGAGGCAGGAACTGAAGCAGAGACAATGGAGGACTGCTGCTTACTGGCTGGCTTGGTCCCCAAGGATTGCTCCGCTACCCTTCTTGTATAGCCCAGGACCACCTCACATGGGTAACGTTGCCCACAGTAGACTGGGCCTTCCCATGTCAATCATTTGTGAAGAAAATGCCCCCACAGACAGGCCCACATGCCAGTCTGATGGGGCAATTCCTCAGTTGAGGGTCCCTCTTCCCAGGTGACTCTAGTTTGTGTTATGGTGACAAGAGCTCCCCAGCACAACGTGGGAGCACAGAAGTCTGCGCCGATCTCAGTCAAGCATAGCCTTCCTTGGAACTTCAAAGGTACCAAAGATTAGGAAGTAGGGGGAGGGAACACACCAGACAACTTGCAAAGTTCTCAGGCGTGCAACAATATAGAATTATTTGTATCTATTTTTAATAAGTATTTCTTTTATTTTTGAGATTAAAATATAATTATGTCATTTCCCCTTTATATCTTTTTAAGGCATTATTTTCTCTTCCTCTTTCACTCCCTGATTTTTTTCTTTCCTCCCAGTTTCCCCAAGGAAAAACGACATGTAAGATTATACAATTTGAAAACAGAGTCTTCTGACAACAATGTTTAAGTAAGTGCTATATATAACAGTGTAATAAAGTCTCTTTTGTTTTGACCTAACTACAGATAAGAAAAACATCCCACACATTGAAAGTATTTTCATCTGCTCAGAGTTCTAGGAAAGCTATTTATCCCAATGGCTCATCTTCCAAGCCATCACAGAGTTATGGTCTTAGAGCAGAACGCAGAGCATCTGGGAGAGTGACTGCTCACCACACCCCAGGATTCCCCTGGGGAAGGGCAGAGCTTCCGGTGGCTGCCTGCCCTCTGTTACTGCTGGCCCCATGCGCCTCCCCATGGGATTCTGGAACTATTTGGCTTTGCTCTCTAGCCACCTCTCCACTGAGGATGAACTAATACAAACCAAAGATGCCCACAGCTTGAACCTGCATGCTTCACACGTGGGAGCAGAAACTCAGAGGCCAGAGAAGTATTTCTGAAAGCACAGAGAGATGGCATCCCATGGAAAGACAAGTTTCCCGTGGACCATGAACCAAAGGGGACAGTTTCCTGTGGCTTCCATGTCTAGGAGATAAACTCTGTGCACTAAGAAGAAAGGAATAAAAGGCATGTTGAACATGCCTTGCTCAGCTGACCAGACTCTTGATGAAAAGGACAGTACAGGAAAGTTTCTTTTAGACCAGCTTGGGTTTCTGTGATTAATTATTCTTCAAATAATTACTTATAGACCAGGAACTCTTGACAAAACCAAACTGAATTTATAAGACACAGTCGGAGACTAGTTAACTCTGTTTGAACAACTGATATAGAAAATGTCATAGAATCTTATTGAAATTATCTATTCTTTGTTTCTACAGTCCTAGCTGATGAGTCATAGGGTGATGCCCTGGGATCTTCAATTCTTCTGGCAGAGCCTGTAATAAAGAACAAAGATGTTAAAAGTCAAACGCCTAGAGAATTCTAGCACAGGTGCTCCCTGGATGTCCTGCTTCTGAAGGGATGAGGCTGACATGTAGTCTTTGTGTGGTCTGAGTAGTCTGCTGGGATGCCTGTTTGGGGGTATATTCACCCCATGATTTCCAATGTGTAGACTTTACTGGTTAACTAAAATACACGCTGATTTCCCAGTTCATGTAACAGAAATAAAGCGAGCTGCCCCAGGTTAGGAGCTGTCTAGGTTAATGGTTCTGTGCTTTAATATGTAAGCAGGAGAGCTGATCATTAACCTTGAATAAGGAAGCGTGCAGGACACTGAGCACACTTCAGGAAGAAAGAAGCCCCGCTATGCTAGCAGAGTGGGAAGGCTGCCCAGAACATGTCCCCTGCCATAAGATTAGTTTGGGAATTAGGGATTTATGGTGCTTATCCCTCTGGATGAGGCTTGGCTGGGTTCCCTGGGTCTGCAGAAATAAACTGCCGAGAGTGAAAGAAAGCAAAGCCAGGGGTAGCTGGATGGCAGCGCTCCTGTTCCTGAGCCACGTGAATGTCGAGCTCTGGAGTCTACCCAGGTGCTAGCCTGGGCAGAGTTTCTGTATAAGGACAACACAGCTGGCCCGCTGTGCGTCCTGGTGGCCAGCTTCACTGGGAGTGGAAGTGAGACATGGGTGGGATGGAGGTGCCATCCTCTCAGTCTCCTGTAGAGCGCTTCTTGGTCCCTCCCCTCTTAAGGTGCCTGTATCCACCATATTTGAAAGGAAGCCGGAATGGGTTTGATAACAGTCACAGAGATGATGGGCAGATTTAGAACTGATTTAGGATTGCAGATATTCCTCCAAATCAACACCCAGCTGCATGAAGGCAAAGGAGAGGGATCTGAAGTGCTGGCAAGCAACACTTCTTCCAAGGTAAGTCCATCAGAACACACCCGCATCCAAAGCCAAAATGAGCAAGACTCATTGCAGTACAGGGAGATCACTTCTAAGAGCTGCTGTGAAAGGGGGTGCCTGGATTAAGAGGAGGGTTTTCTCTCTCTCTCTCTTTCTTTCTTTCTTTCTTTCTTTCTTTCTTTCTTTCTTTCTTTCTTTCTTTCTTTCTTTCTTTCTTTCATTTATTTAAAAGGTTTTTTTCATTTTACATACCAACCACAGTTCCCCCTCCCTCCCCTCCTCCCACTCACCCCCCACCTTACTCCCACTCCAGCCCTCATTCACTCCTCAGAGAGGGTAAGGCCTCCCATGGGGAGTCAACGAAGTCTGACATATCAAGTTGAAGCAGGACCAAGTCCCTCCTCGCTGTATCGAGAATGAGCAAGGTGTCTCTCCATAGGAAATGGGCTCCAAAAAGCCAGTTCATGTGCCAGCATAGATCCTGGTCCCACTGCCAGGGGCCCCACATACTTCTCAAGCCACACAACTGTCACCCACATTCAGAGGGGCTAGTTCAGTCCCATGCAGGTCAATCCAGAGTCAGTGAGCTCCAGCTAGTTTGGGTCAGCTGTCTCTGTGTCTTTCCCTATCATGATCTTGACCCCTTTGCTCATATAGTCAGGAGGAGGGTTTTCTTGTTATGGAAAATGAAGCAGTTTTTAAAGTTGGCCTAGATATTCTCTTCATCATCCCCAAATACCACGTGGAACATCCAAGCCTGCTCTTTGATGCCCTGTTGTCTTTTACAACAAGAGAAAAATCTATTGCAAACACTCACCAATGACCTCATTTTCTAGCATTTTAACAGAACATATATATAGTTTACTGATGTTGTCCTCCATCTCTTCCTCCCTCCCTTCACTTCTCCCTCCCTCCTTCTCCTCTCCTCCCATCTCTTTCTCCCTCTCTCTTTCCTCCCCTCCTTGTTTTCTTTTCACCATTTTTATTTCTCTTCCCTACTTTCCTCTCTCTTACTTTCCTGTCTTCTTCCTCACACCCCTCTTCCACACTAAAAGAGACCTAGTAGGTCAGAATAGTCTGGATTTCATGGTATTCATTCAAAGGTGTGTGTGTCCTGTGCGCGTGTGTGCATGCAACTGCCCATGCCTGTGAAGGCAAGAGGTCAAGCTAGGCATTTAGCAACCGAGTCTTGCACTAGCCTGGAGCTCTCCAAGTAGGTTAGGAAGGCTGTCTATCAGCTCAGGACCCTTCTCTCTCCACCTCCCAATTGCTGGGATTACAGGTGCAGGCCACTCTGCATGGCTTGGTTTGGGGGTATGGAACTCAGGTCCTCAATAAAGTCCTTACACGGTAAGCACTTTATACTGACTGAGCCAATTACTTTGTCTTCCAGAGTGTATCTTTAGAAACTGGAAGAAAAGTCAAGTTCAGACTCCTGAGTGAGTTGCTGCTGTGACCCCAGCTCTTCTTCCAGCTGCAGAAACATCAGCTGATGGCTACCTTCCTTAGTACGCCTGAGCTATGAAGACAACTTTTACATTGTCAATGGTGAGTAGAGGCTGTCGGTCCCTTCGAAACATCGTGCATGTTACTGAAGGAAACAGCCATTGTGTGTCTCCTGAATGTTTAGTGTAGCGATTTCTATGAAGATCTCTGCTGTCTGGATAGCATCACTTTTATGGGGTGTCATATCAGCTCACAGTGGACTGTTAAAAGCACAGTCTGGTATGTTTAAGTGACATGTTTCTCCAGCTCAAGAATTATAGTAGCCTATCCTGATATGCTAGCAAACACCTGTGATCTTAGCACTTGCGAGACTGGAGTGAGCTACATACCAAGACCTTCTCTCCACAAAAGAGAAAGAGAAGGAGGAAGAAGAGGAGGAGGAGGGAGCTGACTTGAAATTACTGTGCATAGCTTCCATCTGATCTTGAGCATTGGACTCTGGTCCCCTCATAACCATCAACTCAGCATGTGACTCCAGTGTGTTGGGTCCTATAAGCTCAACACTGAATATCATAGAAACTATGGACAGGCCTCAGTGCGTGAGGAAAAGGCCCACAGATATGGTGATGGCAGGACGGTGTAGCTCAAACTACCTCACTTGCAAGCAAGGAGCAATCCCAGTGTGAATGTAAGCCCTTCCTCACACAACGGAGTAATAAGGACAGACAGATCCATGTGGGTGTCTCACCTTAAGCTCTGCACCCATTCAGGCCTGCCAGGCAAAGTCTAAGGCTGCCAGTTCTATTGGATGCTACATAAGCAACAAAACATTTTCAATGTAAGGCCCATGTATGTGTCTTTCTTACATTCATGTGTCTTACCTACATGCATGTGTCTTACTTACATGCATGGGTCATACTTATTCCAAAAATATACCCATTAGTCATTTGAAAATCAGACTTAAATAGTAATCCTGATTTTCTTTTCATTCCTCAACATAGCCACCCCGTGATGTAACATACTCACCCATCATACTCAGTCAGCTGGCAACAATGGTACATTTGTCTTCACTCTTTTGTCCTAATCAGCCTAAATCCTTTTGTTGTTGTTGGTTTTTTGGTTTGTTTTGCTCTTTTGGGGGTCTGACACCCAGCTCCCAAATAAATCATACATGGAGGGTTATTATTACTTATAAATGCCTGGTCTTAGCTTGGCTTGTTTCTTGTCAAGTTTTTCTTGACTTTAAATTACCCGGTCTACCTTTTGCCTCTGGGACTTTCATGTTCTCTTACTTCTGTAAATCTTACTCTTACTCTTTGGAGCTGTGGAGCTGGGTGGCTGGCCCCTGATGCCCTCTTCCTTCCCTGGCTACTTCCCTCTACCTTCCAGAGTTCTCTTTCTATTAATTCTCTCTGTCTTCCAGTCCTGCCTATCCTTTCTCCTGCCTTTCTATTGGTTGTTCAGCTCTTCATTAGACCATCAGGTGTTTTAGACAGACACAGTAACACAGCTTCACAGAGCTAAACAAATGCAACATAAACAAAAGTAACACACCTTAACATAGTATTCTACAACATTCTTTCAAAGATATGAATGAGACTAATTTTTATTGACAACTTATTAGCTGATTCCACCTTCAATTATGTTGCTCCCATACTCAGGAAAGCTGATGAAGTCTGAACATGTTTTAGTCTCAGTTTGGCAAACACAAAATGAAGCCTAGGGTCTGGAAGGATGGTTCAGTACTCACTGATCTAGTAGAGGATCAGAGTTCAGTTCACGACATCCTTATCCAGCAGCTCACAAACACCACTCCAAAGGATCTGGCACCTCCTTCTGTTTTCTCTGGGCATCAGCATCCACACACTGATATACACACAGAGACACTTGTACACACCCAAATAATAAATGTTTTTAAAATGAAGCTCAGAAAACATCATGTACAATCTTATAGAAACCAATTAGTAAGTGTGCCTTGATTAATCAATTAATTGATTGGTTGATTAATTGATTTACTGAGACAAGCTCTCCTATAGCCCAGGCTAACTCAAACAAATTTCCAATCCTCCTGCGGCCACCTCAGGAGTATAGCATTCCAAGAGCACCTCATTACACTTTGTTCATGTGGCCCTGGGGATCAAACTCAGGGTTTCATGTATGCTAGGCAAGCACTATGCCCACTGAACTACATTCCCCACCTCTGAGACCTCATTTGCAGCTGTCCACGTGCTCAAATCTCTTCTCAATGTGTACTTTATATTGTTATTATCTAAAGTTCATAAAACCCTGCAAGATACATGAGCAACATTCTCACTCCTTTTTTTTTTTTTTAACTTTTTATGAAAATGTATCTTTACAGATCCTTGCCTGGAACACTGGCAAAAAGCCAGGGAGAAAATTCACCAGCCACCAACTGACTGGAATGGATTACAGATGAAGTACAATTTAGCATTACATTCTCCAGAGGTGAAACTGTATGGCTTTTTAATTAATTTTATACACATATTACAAATAATTAAATGCGGTAGTAAACAATCCAGTTTCTGAAGCATTTTCACTCTGAGTTACACATGTGCATTCAGAGAAAAGCAGGAGCTTGGGAGGGGAATATTTCTTAGGTTATTCCATCTTCTTCAGGCATCTGGCCAAGGCCTGCCGTAAAAACGTTTCAGCCCCCATCCCAAGTGGCCTCCTACTCCAGATCCGCTAGGCCTTGCCCCGCACAGTGTTTTACTTCCTTCTCTTTCCTTCCGCCCACAGGCACTTCCCGTGTGGAACAGCCTTGGATGGGAGGCTGGGATGGGAACTTTGGCTGGGGAGCCCTGGCTCTTCCCAACAGGGCTCTGGCCTGCATTCAGCACAGACTCCAGCAGAGGCCTCTGCCTCACAGGAAATGTTTTCCGTGGGTCACCTTCAGAAGAGGACACAGGCGGCCTGCTAGGGACCAGGGGGACAACAGACAAAGGCGCCTGAGCTTCCTCATCCCTCCATCTTGTAGAATTTTCACAAATAAAGATGAAGTGGTTGTTTTTGGCATGAGCAAGAAGAAAATGCATCAAAGGCACAAATCCAGCCAATTCATAGTTACTTGTGAAAATACATACATGCTCAATCACAAGTTAGGATGTCAGAACAGTTTTTTTTTCTTTTACTCTACGTTATTTTAATAATTGCAGTGTTATGAGAGTCATTGATATTGGTCACAGTGTTCAATCTATGTTGTTTCTTTGGCGCCCTGTCACGGGAGCAGACGGGGTACAATCAGTGGGGTATTCAGCTGTCTTCCTAGTCTCAATGGATACAGAGCTGAGAGGTGCCACATGGAGTCAGCATGTACCTAAAACACCCTTGCTCTGAATGGAGACAGGAGCCAGGAGAAGGTGGGGGCACCTGAGTGAGCACTCAGAGCATGCAGACTTAAGTCTGACAGGCCACGGACAACCCGGGATCGGCTACCGAAGAGAAAGCTGGGTCTTGGAGAAGCGGGTGCCGTTGTACCGATTGCTTGTAGTGGATGTACGCAGGCATTCCGGCAGCTGCTCTAACTGCTGCAAACATTGCCCCATAACAGCAATATTATTATTGGAGGTTCAAACTCTGAACATGATTGTCACTGCATTGAGATCAAGGGGATAGCAGGGTCCCACTATTTGCAGATCCCTTAGGGGAGGAGGATTTTTTTTTCCTCTTTATCTTCAAGGGTCTCTAACATTCCTTGGCATGTAGCTACATCATTCCAATCTCCAAGGCCAGGAGGTTAGAGATGCACACTGCCCCACCCCAACACACCTTCTCCTCTGTAAACATGACCTTCTGCACAACTCTCTTGGGGACACTTGGTGTAGCCTGTGTGAGTTTGCCTGGGCCGACAGAGTAAAACTCCATCCTGCCAACGGTGTGGCTTACACAGAAGCCTCCTGTGTTCCCACAGTCCTGGTAGTTGGAAGTCCAAGGCGGAGGCCAGTTTGTTCCCCAGGGTCTCAAGAAGCACCTCACTGGGATCTTGCATGTGGACAGCTGCACCCTGGTGTCTTCCTGTGCTGGCCCACTCCCCTCCTGAGAACACCAGTTAGAGTGGACCGGGCTCATCTCAGCGGCCTCTTTTTCACTGCTTTCCTGACTGGTTCCCGCTCTCCTCACTCCAAATGCAGCCATCCTCTGAGATGCTGCTGGCGGGGTGGTGCTTCAGCACATCCATTTGGGAGACACAAGCCAGTAAGCAGAGGCCTGGGATACTCTGTGTGTCAACATTCCTAACACACTTCCATGTGTTCGCCACGCAAGGAACCTCAGGTCCCAAGGATTAAGGCTCCTGTCTGTCGAGAGCCACCGCTCAGTTACGAAGGTGGATGTAGAACTGGACCAGGCAACCACCCAGCATCTCTGCTCGTGGTGGTAGAGTCCACCTCCACGTGTCATTTGCACCCAGAGCAACAGGAAATGGCATTGAAGAGAATCTGGGCTAAAACAAAAGGCTGATGGGAAGCACCAGGTATCAGGGTGAAGGAAGGAGCGCTCAAACCAGATTCCGGGTTCAGAATGCTCTTCCTACTTTGGTGAGCACTAAGCAACAGCCAGGAGCTGACCAGGTAACACTGTTATGGTGGTCCATACACCACATGACCAGAGCTGGAGTGGTGGCTGAGGGAGTGGGAAGCTTGGACAGGAGACTCCAAAGAAGAAATGCAGAGACCCGAGCCTGGGTGGAGCAGAGAGGCCAAAGAGACAGGAGAAAGTTCAGTCCTCCCACATTTATAGGCACTGTCTTCACCACCGCTGTGTGGACCCACATACGAGGGATTCACTCACAGCTCTTCAGACCTGAGAAGCCCACAGTAATAAAATATGAGAGTCTGGTGACGATGGAAACCACATGTGCCTGGGACAGTGGCACAGTCTACCTGTGAACCCACGCAAAGGCACTGGGGAAAAGGGGTGTGATGTCCCAGATCGGGTGACTGTAGGTGGAGTTAGTTCTACTGCAGCAGCCCTGAACACAGATCCCAGGGCCAGTCAGAGCAAGGCGGGGAAACACAAATGAGAGAAACAGGATGGAGAACTGAGTGACAGCAACGAGGCACATTTCAAGTCATCAGTGTGGGTCCCTGGACCACCGTCCTGCCTGCTGCCTTGAGGGGTTGGTGCAGAGAACCTGCTGTAGGGTGGCCCACCCAGGAAATAAGAGATCTGGGAGGCTGGCACACCAGATGCCAGTGAACATGTGATAAAATCGGCCTGCTGTCATTGTCACACTTAGCAGTAGACTTAACTAATAGAAACTCCTGCCTTCAACGTGCAAGCCTTACTTCCTGAGCTCTTAAATGAGATGTCAGTATGGTTAAATCAGCAGTGGAGAGTCTGGCACTAAGCATGTATCAGGAATAGGCGGTCCAAGATCACACTCTATGGAAAGCCGTCTCTAGCTCTGGGAACAAGGGTGCTGTCTGTTCTGTCTCCTAAGATTTTTCCCACCTGGGGCTTCGGCTTCTTACCCTCCAAGACTGCATTCTAGCTCAGATGGATATTGACTGCAAACCGGGCATCCCGACTCTGACGTGACAAATCCTTCCCTCATCTCCATTTCAAATTGCCAATGAAGTCTTTCTACTTCTGTTTCAGATGGAAGACTACTTCATACTATGATAAGGATTCTTAAAGGCATAGGACTCAAAACAGTGCACTCTGGGAATCATCAAGGAGTCCCAGGAGTGTGCTGTCAACATCACCTGCAGTTCTCCAGGCTTAGGTCTGAACGCCCTGACACGGAGACCTTCAGGCAGCTCTGGAATGCGGTCGCTGGCATTTCTGGTATCTTTTAAATGTCAAGAGAGCAGAATTTCTCTTGTCTGTTGTCACTGTAGGGCTGACAATTAAAGCCGCCTGCTCTCCATTCTCTCTCCAGGGGTATCTTCCATTTTTTACCAACTTCCTGCTGCTGACAGCTGAGTTCCTCTGCCTCCCGGACACTGTGAGGTCACCTCCAGGCTTAGACCATTCGGTGAACGACTGGCCCGTCCCCCATCCGGCCCAGGGTGCCCTTTGCCTCAGGAGCTCCAGGCCCTTGAGCATCTATCCACCTTGAGCAATGTTGACCAGGACAGGCATGTGATCCCAGGGCCAGCTCATGGGTCTGGCCTCATTAAGGATGTTTTAATGTAAGAAAAAGACATAAAGAAAGGGAAAAAAGAATAGAGAGAGAAGGAAGAGGAAGAAGGGGAAGGGAGTGGAGGAGAGTACAAAAGGGAAGGAAGAAGAAAGGGGGAAGGGAAAGAAAGAAGAAAGGAAAGAAAACAAAAAGGGAGAGAGGAGGGGAAGGAGGATGGAGTGGGTAGGGATCAGGAAACGCAAGTAGTAGCAGGGACAGGGTGTTCTCTCGACTCTGGCTAAGATTTTCATGATCAAGTATCTTTCAGTCACTGTGTGTCTTTGTCACAGGGTTTATCTTAAAAGAGCAGAAAGTGCGTGGATGCCAAGTTTACAGACACCAGAGCACACTGCAGTGACGGGCTTAACAGTCGGCTAGCCGGGTTTTGCTGGCTTGTGCATGACTGCCCCTTCACCCCTGACTGCAACCACAGGATCAAACAACTGCAAAAGGCATCCTGCTACCAAGAAGAAAACCATTTTACAGTTCCGGGCAGACTTTTCTCTCTGTTCAAAACCAAGACCAATGGATGTCAGATACTTCACAATTTCACAATGTGAAACTGAATGAACTTATAGGCCCAAATGTAAGAAAAGCAAAACTTCTAGAAATTCTTAGGAATCAAGCTCACATATTTCACTGATTCAAACACAATTTACAGAACCTATCAGATGTGCTAATGGGCTTTTTTGGTTTTATTTGTGCGTTTCTAACCAAAGTTTAGTGTAAACCTCTTTTTGGTTTTGAGACTTACAGAATCAACATTCCAGGGCCCCAGACAGGTGGTATTTGCACGGGGCTGACAAAATTTGGCTGACTTTTTGTGCGGCAAATTAGTCACCTGGGGCCTGACTTAGTTTGGGTCCTGACTGTAGATGGCACCTCAGCCTTCAGTGACACACTTGCAGAAGAGCTGTGTGGTCAGCCTGTGTGGTTCATGAACACAGAACTACTAAGGCCAACTCTTTCCCTCTTGTTTCTAAGTCCATGAAGGCCTGTGTCAAGAGCATGGGCATGTCCGAACGATGTGAAATCCCATCCACTCTTTACACCAGAAATCCCAGCATCACTGAGGCCATGGAGCAGCTTCTGTCCCCTGGGCAGTAAGAGAAGCTCCAGGGTCCTCTGCTTTCACAGACAAGGAGCTATATATAGTCTTTGAATCTTCTCTTTGAGAAGGGAGGTCAAAGTGATTAAAATTTATTTTCTAGACCCTTCTTTAGAAATATTAAACAACTCACTATGAAACCCCCAAAAGAAAATGATACTTCTTTTTATAAATTTGATTGATTTTATTTTTAAATTTCCATACAATGTATTTTGATCATGCTTTTCCCTCCCCAAGCCTCCCCACCCAACTTTTATCCTTTCTCTCTCTCTCTCTCTCTCTCTCTCTCTCTCTCTCTCTCTTTCAAAAGAAAACAAAAACAAAAGAATCCCCATAAAAACAAAAATCAAAACAAAAAGCAAAAGACAAAAAATGCCAAAATGAAACAAAACATCCACAAAAAGGTCAGTAGACTTCATTTTGTGTTGGACAGCTATGCATGAGCATGGGGCCTGTCCTGAAGTGTGATTGATACACCCAGTGAAACTCTATTGGAAGAAGATGATCTTTCTTTTGTCAGCAGATATCAACTGCAAATAGGTTGTTGGTTAGGGGTGGGACCCATGCCCACCTCCCCCTCTCAGGGCTGGGACCCCTTCTGGCTTGAACCTGCGTAGGTCTTATGTGAGCATCTGGTAGACTGCTCCCTTCGCTCAGCCCACATCAGAGAAGTGTGTTCTTGAAGTAGATGGGAACTAACACAGAGATCCACAACTGTGCAGAACAAGAGACTTTGGGAAACTCAATCCTAAATAGGAAGCCTTCATCAACTCCCTTTCCTCCAGGTTCAGGGATCTATGTAGAGGAGGAAGCAGAAAGATTGTAAGAATTGTAAGTGACAAATGACTCCAAGGAAACAGTGTCTTCCAGATACCACAGGAGTAATGCATGAATGAACTCAAGAAAAACAATTTATTTTTATTTTTATTTTCTCAAGACAGTTTCTCTATTTAGCCCTGGCTGTCCTCACCTCTCTCTGTAGACCAGGCTGGCCTTGGACTCACAGTCATGTTTTCTCATAAATATTACCTTTAAGGGGGCAGTGCTCTGACACCCCAAGGCCACTTGCCACCCCATGTTTCTGATGAAACTGTAAAACTTACTCCAGGAAAGTCACAAATGCAAGATGGAGGACCATGGAATTAGTCTCCAAACAGAAAAAAGGAAGAGAGAAGATGAAAAGGAGGAAGGGAAGAGGAGAGATGGAAGGGAAGGAGTCTCGTGAGGAAGCCATAACCTGGGAGACCCATTTGCTAGAAAAGGAGAACAGCCAGTGTCCACACAAATGAGAACCAACTAAAGGAGAAAGAGGCCTTGTGTGGAAAAAGATGGTCTTGAAATGAAGCCATGTGATTATCTCGGTCTCCACTAGAAAGACAAAGAGAGAGAAAAGTGCACATGCAGGAAACCAGGATGAGAGCCCATGTGTCTAACGGATGTAACTCAATATAAAACAAGAAAGTGAGACTGGAGTGGTACTGGGAGCAGAAACAGGAGCCCTGAGTGGAGGTGATAGAGGATACAAACAGACGGAGACAATGAGTAAAACCAAAGAGTCACAATGGAGTGAAGATCTATGATAAGAGGTTTAGAAAAGACACCGCTGCAAATTGTTCTGCAAAACCCAAACAAAACAAAGTCCAAGGCAGGGACAGTAGGAGTCCTGGCTCCTGGTACCAACATGAGTGCGTGAGTCCCCACCTCAGTGTGACTGCTCATGGAGGACAACTTCAGAGTGGCGTGGGAAGCCACCATAAAGACTTGCTGGGAGAAATGAGGACATTGTCTGCCATAGTAATGTAAACCAGTAACATAAAGAAAATAAAGACAGAAAATGAGAGCGGTCTCCTAGGGCAGCACAATAACTCTCTTGAGGGAAGGCTTTCACATTGTTCTCATCAGAACGAACCCCTGTATTGGTGCCATATTTACTGCCTGTGTGGAACAAAATCAGGTTTGCCCACGTATCCATTTGGCAACAGTAGAGAAAGGAAGATCCACGAAGGGACTCACAAGCTCAGAAGAGAAGGCCAAGAGTCAGTCATGATCCTAGCCCAGCCATCAACCAGCCAATCATCTTCTTTTGACTCAATGAAGGATAGTCCTTCATCTTTTTGAACTAAGTATCAACTGATAGTAATGCCGGGGAGTAGTGCCATGGATGAGGGGAAATCTCACCATTGGATGCTGAAATGATAATCACATGATATATTTGCTCCTCCTAACTGGCCCTTGGCAAGTTAGGATGTAAAAGACTCTTAGGCAGTTAACCTCCTTAACTCACATGAGTATTTATCAAAATTAGCCAAAAATACAAATTAGATATAAGAGCAAACTGTAAGTGATGTTTATGCCCCCATAATGGCCTGGTTTTGATGATTAAATGGAAGCGCACATTATGTTTTGGGATCACAAAGCTCTCCATGGCAACAGTGCTGCTCTGCTGTGATTAGCTGGGATGGCAGCGCAATTCCAGCAGCGCCTGCACAGCATTGGGTTAATGATTTCCCTGAGTTTGGAGGACAAAACAATGTGAAGTTGGGACCTAATCTACTCACGTTAGAATATGTTTTTAAAATGGGGATCAAGCTGAGTCTGTTGACCTATACCTGTTGGAAGGCTGAGCCAGGAAGACAGTGAGTTTGGAGACTGCCTGGGCTACATGGCAAGATCCTGCTGAACTTGACAAAAGCTCAGGAAGAGGACACGCCACTGGAAACTCCAATCTTTACTGTTGCAAATATTCATACAAAGGCAGCGGCTGCCGGCTCCAAGTAGAACACCGTTTCTACACTAATTTCTTTCACTCTGTTCAAGAATTTTCCAGAAGAAATTTTGAGTCAGAGTTTTATAAGGGTATTTGAATCTCTTCACACCTTTTATGGGTTTGAAGTTCATGGATATCACGATTTTGGAATGAAATAAATGCTAATAGCAAAGGTAATGGCCTCATCAAAGGAGCTAGAAGCAGTGATGTTCACACTGTTTACCTTATACTTTTTTGCTTTCAAGTTTTCCTGCCTGGATTTTTCTTTTACTCCCCTGGGCAGCATTGTAGAAAACCTCGTAGCTTACCCAGTCAGTTTCAAATATTGGCAAAGCCTAAGGTTCGTATATTAAAAATTCCAAGCTGATATAAATCAAAACATCTATGATTCTGCAGAATGTGAGCCTGCCAAGCCAACAGCTCCAGGGGGAGGTGGGGGGTGCAGCCTATGTGTGTTTTGGCCTCTGTCCTCTGTGAAATAAGCAACTATAGGAGACTGCCCAGTTTGTAAGTGCTTGTGTTGGGGAATAACTGGAGAGATTGTGAATTCGGGAGACTACGCACTTCTAAGCTAAAAGTGTGGGAAACCTTTGAAGGGGGCTGTTAGCAAGAATAAACAGTGAAAAACAAAAGTACTTCTCATATTTTTGGTGAATGTAATATATGAAAGAAGAATAGAAAATTTAGAAAAAGAAGAATAATAAAAAAAAGTACTTCTTAGTGGAATCCAGGGATACAAGAAGAGATGCGATGAAGGATGTCTCCTCCTCCTCTTCTTCATCCACTTGCTCTTTCTTCTCTTCTTCCTCTTCCTGTTCCCTTCCTTCTGCAACTCCTCTATCTCCTTCCTTCCTCTCCATCCTCTTCCCACTCCTCTGCCTCCTGCTCTCCCTACATTCTGCTGGTGGGCAGGCCTAAGCAACTGTCCCTGAACTGAAAGAGAGGACGGGCTTGGAGGGCCCTCTCCACACACCAGCTTTCTAGGGGAGTTCCATTGCCACTGCACAGCTCCTGCATCAACTCAGCCTGAGGCAGACTAGACTGTCACATCAGACATGATCAACAAAAGCAGTCCACATGCCCAATCACACCACAAAAACACACACAGTATGAAAGGCCAAGATAATACCTCCCCACCCTACTACTCCTATAGAAATGTTCTCAAATAAGGATTACCTAAATGAGCCTCAGAATACAATACAGAATTTAAAAGAACAATCATAAGTGTGATCAGTGGATTCAAGTATTTCGAGGAAGACCCAATCAAACACCCAATAAACTTGAAGAGACTAACAATAAACATCTGAGTGATGTCTAAGAAAACACAAATGTACAGCTGAATGAAATGATGAAAATAATTCAGGATGTAAACTCTAAATTCAGTGAAGAGAGAGAAAAAATGAAAAGAGGACTCAGCTGACATGAAGATGGGATTGAAAAACTCAATAACCCAATTAGAAAGGTTAGGGGAAAGCCTTCCAAGAAGATGAGTCAAGTAGAAGACAAAATATCAGGACTTGAAGATGAAGTAGAGGAAATAGACCACTTATACAAAGAATATGAGGGGAAAAATGAAACTATGTCAAAAGAACATGCACTTTGAGATACCATAAAAAGATCAAATCTTCTAATTATAGGCATAGTAGAAGGAGAAGATTCCAGATCTTCAACAGGTTCATAGAAGAAAATGTCTCCACATTAAAGAAAGACACACCCATACAGACAGAAAAAGCATGCAGAACATTAAGTAGACAGGAACAGAAAAATGCTTCTCATTGCAAGTTTATTATTAAAAGACTAAACATACAGAATAAGGAAAGAGTACTCAAAGTTACAAGAGAAAACAAGGTAAGTCGTATATAAAGGAAAACCCATCATAATAACAGCTGATTGCTCAATGGTGAACTTAAATGCTAGAAAAATTCCAGAACAGTGTGCCTTGAGTTCTAAAAGACACAGCTGCCAACCGAGACTCATGGCACACAGATGAGGAGAAGGAAATGTTACATGATCTAAACAAATGAAAAGAATTAATGTCCACCAAAACAGACCTACAAAGAATACTGGAAGCAGTATTTTAGACTGAAGAGGGAAATATGATTGAAAGAAAACAAACTAAATCATGATTGGAGAAACACAAAGTTGAACTAAAAACACGCAGAGAAAGAAAAGACAGCAACCAATACATAATAACTTTAAATATTAATGGCCTCAATTCTCCAATCAAAACACAGAGGTTAGTTGACTGGATGAAGAAACAATGTCTTTAATCCCAGCACTCAGAAGGCAGAGGCAGGTGGATCTCTGTGTTTGAGGCCAGCCTGGTCTACAGAGTGAGTTCCAGGACAGCCAGAATCAGAGAAATCCTGTCTGGACAGAAAAAAAAAGGGGGAGGGGAGAGAAAAAGGAAACAAAATCCATTCTCTGGGAACACACCCACTGAGCAGCCAGGGAAGCAGGGATGCTAACTGAAGACCTCCACTGCTCCCTCCTCTCCTCCAAACCCAATCCCTCAGACTCTCCCCTAGCTCTTCAGGAGAACACTGATGAAGCCTTTCTTACCTTGCTGCCCACATCTCCCGTGGATCCGCAGACATCTTCCCTCCTAACGTCGTCTCTCCCTCCATTCCTCCCCCAAATCCAGCAGGTACTTCCTGCTAACTCACAGGCCACTCCTACCAGGGAAGGAAGTAGGCTGTCTGTAGCTCTTCCCCTCTCCCGTTCCTCCTGATCCAACCCCGTCTCATGCCCAGAGCTATCACAGACCTCCTTCTGAAGTAATCTCTCTTCATTGGCTTCTCCTATTCTAAGGAGATGAAATAAACAGACCCTGGTGGAGCACTCCGATCTCTTCCCTCCTGTGAACCCATTCAGACCCCTAGCCCGTCCCCATTCCTAAGTGTGAGCTCCCAATACCCAGAAATACATTTTACATGGAACCTCCAATGACCAGACCCATTTTGAGAACCGAAATGTCATCTTGGTGGAGTTTTCAAGTCAGGTAACACACAGCCATCACACTCTTCCAAAATCCAGAGAGGAAACAAAAACCAAAGAATAAAATAAAACCCACCCAACAAAGACAAAACCAAATATCAACACCTGGACCTATAATCATCCCAATAACAGATGGCAAGATTCCAATGTAAAATCATGATCAATGCCGGGCGTGGTGGCGCACGCCTTTAATCCCAGCACTCGGGAGGCAGAGGCAGGCGGATCTCTGTGAGTTCGAGGCCAGCCTGGGCTACCAAGTGAGCTCCAGGAAAGGCGCAAAGCTACACAGAGAAACCCTGTCTCGAAAAAACCAAAAAAAAAAAAAAAAAAAAATCATGATCAATGACATCCAGAGAAATATGTCTCCTTTAGAGCTAAGCAACCTTAATATTCCAACATAACTGAAGCACAAGAAAAAGACCTTAAAACCACATATATGAAGATGATAGAGGTCCTTAAAGAGGAATAAGTCCCTTAAAGAAATCCAGAAAAACACAAACAGTGAAAAGAAATGAATAAAAATGTTCAATATCTAAAAATGGAAATAGAATCAATAAAGAACACCCAAGCTGAGGGAATACTGGAAATAAAGAATTTAGAGATTCAAACAGGATCTACAGAGACAAGCTTCACCAACAGAATACAAGAGATGTTGAAGATAGAATAAAAGAAATGGATATATTGCTCAAAGAAAAGGTCAAATCTAAAGAACTCCTGACACAAAACATCCAGGAAATCTGGGACACTATGAAAAGACCAAATCTAAGAATAATAGGAATAGAGGACAGAGAAGAAACCCAGCTCAAAGTTCCAGAAAATATTTTCAACAAAATCATAAGAAAAATCTCCTAACCTAAAGAAGGAGATGCCTATAAAGACACAAGAAGAATACTGAACATTAAATATAATGGACCAGGAAAAAAGTCCCCTCTGCATATAATAATCAAAATATTAAACATACATAACAAGAAATAATATTAAAAGCATCAAGAGGAAAAGGACAAATGATATACAAAGGCAGACCTATTAGAATTACACCTGATTTCTCAATAGAGACTCTAAAAGCCAGAAGATCCTGGACAGGTGTGATGAAGTCTCCAAGAGACTACAGATGCCACCCCAGAAGACTATACCCAGCAAAACTTTCAACAACCATAGATAGAGAAAATAAAATATTGCACAATAAATCCAAAATCAAATAATACATATCTATAAATCCAGCCCTATAGAAGGTTCTGGAAGAAAACTCAAACCTAAGGAGGTTAACTACACCCATCAAAACACAGGGAATAAATATTGTCAGATCAACAAAATCAAAAGAGGGGAAACACACACACACACAAACACACACACACACAGCACCATCACCACTACCACCAACAACAACAATAACAGGAATCTGTGGTGGTATTGTGTTCCCCAAAATATTGTGCACCCTAATAAATTTATCTGGGGTTAGAGAACAGAACAGCCACTGGATATAGAGGCCAGAAAATGGTGGCACTCACGACTTTGATCCTAGCATTCCAGAGGCAGAAATCCATCTGGATCTCTGTGAGTTCAAGGCCACATTAGAAACAGCCAGACACGGTGACACACGCCTTTAATCCCAGAAAGTGAGCATTTAATCCCAGGAAGTAAGGGCAGAAAGCCGAAAGGTATATAAGGCATGAAAACCAGGAACTAGAAGCATTTGGCTGGTTTAGCATTCAGGCTTTTGAGCAGCAGCTCAGCTGAGATCCATTTGGATAAGGATTCAGAGGCTTCCAGTCTGAGGAAACAAGATCAGCTGAGGAACTGGCGAGGTGAGGTAGCTGTGGCTTGTTCTGTTTCTCTGATCTTCCATCATTCACCCCAATAACTGGCCTCAGGTTTGATTTTATTAATAAGACCTGTTAAGATTCACGCTACAGGAATCAACAATCATTGGTCATTATTAGCTCTCAATATCAATGGTTTCAATTCCCCACTACAATGACACAGACTTACAGAATGGATGAGAAAACAGGATCCATCCTTCTGCATCCAAAAATACACCTCAAAATCAAGGATAGATATTACCTCAGGATAAAAAGTTGCAAATATATATTCCAAACAAATGGACATAAGAAGCAAGCTAGTGTAGCCATTTTAATATCTAACAAAATAGACTTCAAATCAAAACTAATCAAAAGAGATGGAGAAGGACACCACCTCTTCATCAAAGGAAAAATCTACCAAGACCACATTGCAGTTCTTAACATCTATGTCCCAAACACAAGGACACCCACTTTTATAAAAGAAACACTACTACAACTTAAATCACATACTGACCCTCACACCCTGACAGTGGGAGACTTCACTACCCCAGTCTCCCTAATGGACAGGTCATCCAGACAAAAACTAAACAGAGGGATATTGGAGCTAACAGACATTATGACCCAAATGGACCTAACAGATATTTACAGAACATTTCATCCCACACAACAGACTATACCTTCTTCTCTGAGCCACATGAAATTTTCTCCATAATTGACCACATGCTACATAGTCTCTACATATTCAAGGAAATTGACATAACTCCTTGCATCTGACAAGACCATTAGAGAATAAAGCTAGACATTAACAAATACAGAAACAGCAGAAAGCTTACAAACTCATGGACACTGAACAACTCTACTGAATGAAAAATAGACATGACAGAAATAAGAAATAAATGAAAGACTTTCTAGAATTGAATGATTATGACTAGACAACATACCCAAACTTATAGGACACAATGAAAGCAGTTCTCAGTTCATTATGGCATGAAATACCTACATAGGAAAAGAGAGAGAGAGAGAGAGAGAGAGAGAGAGAGAGAGAGAGAGACAGAGAGAGAGAGCTCTCATACTAGCAGTTTAACAGCACATCTGAAAAGCTCTAGAACAAAAAGAAGAAAGCATACCCCAAAGGAGTGGACATCAAGAAATAATCAAAGTCAGGGCTGAAATCAATAAAATAGAAACAAAGAGAACAGTCAAAGAAGCAATGAAATCAAGAGTTGATTCTTTGAGGAAATCAATAAAATTGATAAATCCTTATCCAAATTCACTAAAAGCAGAGGGAGAATGTACAAATTAACAAAATCAGAAATGAAAAGAGACACCAAGGAAATCCAGAGAACCATAAGGACATGCTTTAAAAATCTGTACTCTAACAAATTGAAAATGTGAAAAAAAAATGGATAATTTGCTCAACAGATAACCTTTTCCAAAGTTAAATCAATATCAGACAAGCAACTTAAACAGACCTACAACTCCTAGTGATATAGATGTGGTCATGAAAGTCTCCCAACAAAAAGAAGCCCAGGGCCAGATGGTTTCAGCACAGAATTCTACCAGATTTTCAAAAGAGAGTTAACATCAATACTCTTTAAATTATTCCACAAAATAGAAACAGAAGAAACATTGCCCAATTCACTTTTATGAAGCTATGGTAAGCCTGATATCCAAACCACATAAAGACCCAGCAGAGAAAGAGAATTACAGACCAATTTCCCTTATGAACATAAATGCAAAAATACTTGCAAATAGAATCCAAGAACACATCATAAAGATCACCCACCATGATCGAGTAGCCTTCATCCCAGAGATGCAGGAATGGTTCAACATACACACAGGAAAATCAGCCAATGTAATCCACTATATAAACAAACTGAAAGGAAAAACAAAAAACAATAAACCAAAAAAAAACACATGATCATCTCGTGAGATTTAGAAAAGGCCTTTGATAAACTCCAGTGCCCCTTCTTGATAAAAGTCATGGAGAGATTAGGAATATAAGGTACATACCTAAGTGAAGGGATGTGAGGAGAAAAAAAGGTCTCCTAGCTAATGGGGCCAGGAAGCAAACAGGAGTCACCATCCTATAATCTGACAAATAAGACTTCAAAGTAGAACTAACCAGAAGATATAGAAAGGAACATTCCATTCTAATCAAGGGAACAATTAACCAAGACATTGCTATCCTAAACACACATGCACCAAATTCTGGTGCTCTCAATTCATAAAAAAAATAAAAAGTGTACTACCATACTTACAGATACAGACTAACCCTGGCTCAAGAAGAGCCAGTGATTTTATGCCCTTTCCTCCAACAGATAGGTCATGTAGACAAAAAATAAGCAAAGACACATCAGAATTACATGACGTTATACATCAAGTGGACTTAAGAGAGATCCACAGAATATTCCCCCCAAACACCAAGGAATGCACCTTCTACAGTGGCACTCGGCAGCCTCCCTAAAGCAGACAACATCCTGGGACAGGAAACATAGCTTGAATAATTCAGAAAAAATGAAATAGCTGTGTGTCCCATCTGACCACAGTGTAATAAAACTTTAAATGGACAGCAAGCACATCTCTATTAAGTATACAGACCCATGGAGATTAAACAACTCTCTCCTAAATGATGAGTATGTCAATGAAGGAATCAAGAAAGAAATATTAAAATTCTGAGAATTAAATGAAAATGAAAACTCCACACAGCAAACCCCAAGACACATCACAAGCCATCCTGTGAAGGAAATAAACAGCTCTATGTAGCTAGAGTTTTCCTGCCTTGCCCACAGTCAGGACAAATCTTTGTCACCCGCCAGTCCCACAGCCGCTCAGACCCAACCAAGTAAACACAGAGACTTATATTGCTTACAAACTGTATGGCCGTGGCAGGCTTCTTGCTAACTGTTCTTATAGCTTAAATTAATCCATTTCCATACATCTATATCTTGCCACGTGGCTGGTGGCTTACCGGCGTCTTCACGTGCTGCTGGTCATGGCGGCAGCTGGCAGTGTCTCTCCACCTCAGCCTTCTGCTCCCCAGTATTCTCCTCTCTCCTTGTCCCACCTACTTCCTGCCTGGCCACTGGCCAATCAGTGTTTTATTTATTGACCAATCAGAGCAACAGATTTGACATACAGGCCATCCCACAGCAGCTCTAAGCCCAAATGAGAAAAAAATCAGAAAGAACACACATGAATAAGTTAATGATGCCACTCAAGAATTTGGAAAAACAAGAATAGACCGCATCCAAATCTAGGAAAGGACAAGAAATGATTTTTAAAAAATAGCAAAATAAGTAAAATGAAACAGAAGGAAAATATGAAGAATCAAAAATCCAAGAGCTGGTTCTCTGAGAAGATAAACAGTACTGAAAGACTCTTGGCCCAATTGACCAAAAGAAAGAAAGAGAGGACCCACATTAACAGAATCATAAATGAAGAGGGAAACATCACAACAAACACAGAAGAAATTCAAAATATTATACGGGAGCACTTTTAAGGCCTGTACTCTTATTCAATTATAAAATCTAAAAGAAATGGATAAATTCCAGAATCATCCATCCACTGAAGTTAGACCAAGATGAGATCAACAGCATTAATGACCCATAATAAATCAAAAAAGTAACAAAAATCTTTTGGTTAAAAATAATCCCAGGTTAAGATGGATTGACAACAGAATTCTACAAGAATCTCCATGATCTACAGCCAATCCTTCTTAAATTATTCATAAAAATAGAAACAGGAGGAATTCTTCCAAACTCCTTCTATGAGACCAGTATCACTCTAATACCAAACCCAGGTAAAGATACATCAAAGGAGGAGGAGGAGAGAAGGAAGGAAGGAAGGAAGGAAGGAAGGAAGGAAGGAAGGAAGGAAGGAAGGAAGGAAGGAAAGAAGGAAGGAAGGAAAGAAGGAAGGAAAGAAGGAAGGAAGAATGGAAAAAGGGAAAGAAAGACAGACAGACAAGCAGAAAGAGGTAGAAGGAAGGAAAAAGAAAAGTACAGGCCAGTATTTCTGATGGACATACATACAAAAATCTTTAATAAAATACTTGCAAACTGAATACAGGCATATATCAAAATAATCATCTACTATGATCAAGTTGGCTTCATCCCAAAGATGCTGGGATAGCCCAACCTGTTTAAGCCAATAAATGTAATAAATCATATAAATAGACTTAAAGACAAAAACCACATAATCATCTCAATAGATGTAGAAAAGACCTTTGACAAAATCCAATATGCCTTCATCATAAAAGTCCTAGCAATCAGAGGACTAGAGGGAGTGTGTCACAACACAGTAAAGGCTGCATCCGACAAACCCACAGCCAACACCATCCTACATGCAGAAACACGTGTACCAAGAACTCAGCCTGAAACACCTGGGCTCAGACCGGAGACTGGAGCATGTTCTGAAGATTGTTGTCTTGACAGTCCCTACAAAGTTTACTGCTCCTACGAAGAGAAAATGGTTCGATGACAGAAAACAAAGACAGCTCCTGCCACTATTTCTTAGAATGTAAGCATTGAATTAGTAAATCTTTGCATTGGATCTTTAGACAAACAAGCAAACCCACCTCATTAGTATGCAAATGTACTTTAGTTGCCAGAAAAATAATGGCAAAATTAGCAAAGAACTGTTTTAAAATAAGCCTCCTTATGAGTTATGCTTAGTAATGTTTGGTTTATATACCTGCTTTATTGTAGAGCTGGGATTGTGCAAAGTTTCCCTGGATAAAAGAAGCCCTGAGTGCAGAACGTTGAAAACACTTGGTGTAAATTCACACTTCACAGATGCCCTGGACAGCTATGTGGTTTTCCATTTCCACATCAGCTCTGAGAACTGCAGCCGTTGTTTTTCTCTGTTTGATCAATTAATAAGGAAACTGAGGATTAGATAAGAAGCTAAGTGGTAGCTGGTAAGTCGCAGATGAGCAGGGCCATGCTGCATGCCTACCCATGATGCAGGGTGTGGGAAAAGCTGAGCATGCCCACAGACACATGGCTGCTTTTGCTGTCTGCGTAGGAATTCTAGAAGACACAGCCTTTCCCCAGATGCTCATAAGACAAAGACTGCAGTTTGCTTGATCAAATAGTTATAAATAAACTTCATTTATTCTTTGAGATGGAGCCTCAGCAGTGGCTATGGACCTGAAAGTGACTTTGAACTTCTAACCCTCCTGCTGCCATCTTGCAAGCACTAGGATTACAGCATTCAGTAGCATAAGACCCAGGTTAAATTATGCTAGAGGATCAACCTCTGCTCCATTCTTGCTAGACAAGCACTCTACCAACAGAGTCCATCCCCAGTCCTATTAAAAACCTATCCCACTACTCTCTAAACTTTCCTAAAACTCACCATATTTCTACTTGGACGTGCCTAAACCTCCTCTTCTAACAACAGACTCTATATCTTCTGCTATAGTCACCTTCATTAACAGTTTTAAGTCATCTGTGACATGAAGACATAGTCTGCTGTGTGGCTTTCAACACAACCACAAGCACACTAGAAGACAAAACGAAGCAATCCAATGTGCATGCCTTGCTTGTACTAGCCTGAAAGTGGCAGGGGACACCATGCAGTGGACAGACAGTTTGAACACAGGGTCACATATCCCAGATGAGATGGGATTGTCTGAAATGCTAATCTATTTTTGGCAATGTTCCAAACAATGCAAAGTGTAATCATCTCTCAATTTGCATGCCTGTTCTGTTTCTGGAACTCACAGAGCATACAAAAACCATGCAAGAATGTTGAGATTATTGTTACACCATGGTTAGATATTAGATTTGGATAATTGTAAACAGGTTTTCACGTACACTGATGTACATGAAAGACATAAAAAAAAATCACAAGAGGTGTGGGACAGCACTTGGGGGTACAGAGTAACCTGCATGTTATAGGACACATCATGAGTTATATTCCTTGATAAGAATTCCCCTTCAGTCCCAAGGTAGATATGTGACATTCTAAGCCTGAAAATCCCAGGTCCAGGAGGCCAGTTTGGAGTCTATCCAATTCTTGTGTCCAGCTCCATGTCTGGGGTCTCTGTCCAAATGAGCTGTCTGTGGTTTGGTGGCTTCTGGACCAACACACAGTGTATCTGTCTTCAATATACCCAATATGAGACATTGGGTAAACAACAAAGTAACAGTGTGGGGATGGCTCTGTTACTAGAGTGTTTGTGGCCAAGCCAACTAGGGATCTGTGTTCAGATCAGAACCCATGTAAAAAAAAAAAAAAAAAAAAAAAAAAAAAAAAAAAAAAAAAAAAAAAAAGCTGGTCAGGATAGCAATGCCTGTGAATCCAGTGCTGTGAGGACAGAGACCTCAGGGAGAAACCCTGCCTCAAATGTAAGGTGGAGCATGACCAAGGAAGACATCCAACATCAACCTATAGATTCTACATGTATGTACACACACCTGTGCAAATACACATGAACACTCCAGTCTTGCATTTCATGGACTCTGCCCTCTCCTCTGCTCCCCAAACTGGCTGCTGATTTAAGAATTACTGGAAAAATACCTTTGAGTGGAAAGATGGGCAACATGGCCAATTCTATCTCTTGTAGCAAACTGCTATATTTAATTCCTGGTTTGATAGTGATGATCTATCGCTGCTCCAGCCTGGGGCAACAAAAAAACAAAACAAACAAAAAAAAAAAAGAACCATTGGGTTTTTCAACTTCACATGGATTCCATTTGGAGATCATTAGGAAGCTTAGACAGGAGGGTCAGAGAAAAACAGTTCCCCTGTGCTTAAGAGGAGAATAAGGTTGAATGAGGTCATTGGGTCCTGATCTCCTGTGACCAGCATCCTAATGAGAAGGAGGGGTGCCAGGCATGAGCTGTGGGTAGGAAAGACCATGTGAGGGCAGGAGGAAGGTAGCAGTCTGTAAGCCAGGGAACCTAGACATATTGACCCCTTGATCTTGGACTGTCTGCCTTCAAAATTGTAAGAAAATGAGTTTTAGTTTTTAGCTACTTTGTTGCTGGTAATTTGTTATTTAAAAAAATAATCTGGATTTAATAAAAGGAAATAAATATGTCTTTAAAAATGAAATCTATCTTTGGATCTTAAATTTTCTGACTTCCAATGTTAGACTTGTGTCTTGACACTTGTCCATACAGGGATACTTCAATGATATGAAAATATAGCTTCCCAGGCTTGGTTTTGTGTTTTGTTAAAATCACTAACCTGAATAAAATGAATAATATTTCACTCCAGTTCTCATCATTCTAATGTCCTGGGCCACCTTCAGAAAAGGCTATAATCCTATCTAAACTGCCATGGCAGGGGGCAGCAGGGGGCAGCAGGGGGGGGGCCCCCACGCGCGGCGGGGGGGCCCCCACGGCGGGGGGGGGGGGGCGGGGGGGGGGGGGGCGGCAGGGAAAACAGGGGCAGCAGGGAAAACAGGGGCAGCAGGGGGCAGCAGCAAGAAACCTTCAGGCTGGGTGGTGGTTGAGCGAGAATGGCCCCCATAAGCTCATAGATTTGAATGCTTGGTTCCCAGTTGGTGGAAGGTTTAGGAAGGATTAGGAGGTGTGGCTTTGTTGGAGGAGGTGTTTCACTCACTAGGCATGGGGCACTGAGGTTTCAAAAGCCCCAAGCCAAGCCCAGTTTCTCTCTCTCTCTCTCTCTCTCTCTCTCTCTCTCTCTCTCTCTCTCTCTCTCTCTCTCATCTGTCTGTGTGTCTGTGTCTCTCTCTGTCTCTCTCTCTTCCTTTCTCTCTCTGTCTTTGCCTCCTCAAAACTAAAGGTCACATTTACCTAGTTGACAAAAGCTTTAAAGATAAAAGCGGCTTTATTAGTACCACTCTGAGATTTTCAATTTTTTTTTAAGTTCCAAAAGGACTTTTAACAATAGTAAATACTTGATGCTTTTAAGAATTAAAAAAAAAAATTTACCCAAGAATTTTAATTTGTCTTTCCTGAGTATATTTGTTCATATAACATAGTCTTACATATTACCAGAAATTACAAGTCATCCCCAAGTAGGAAAAGCATTGTTTTTACTTATTGGATTTATGGAAATTTTGAATAAGCTTGAAACATTTCTTAGGCACTTCACGTGACCTCATCTCCCTCAGTATCTTACGTTATCCTCTGGCCTAGTGGACACTGGAGAGCCACCCTGAGCCGGCTTGAGCCAGCTCCAGGGTTGTGAATGATGTTTTGGAATGGAGACTCCTGTGTGGAAGGAATTCCAAGCTCAGGCCCAGCTGACTTCATTCTGTTGCTCACTGGCTAACTGTGGTCTGTCTTTGATTGAGGCCAAAATTATGCTCCAAAACTTGCCCCACATACGTTTCAGTGTGGGGCCATTATGACCAAAGGGATAAGCAAAGGGGCTCACTCTCAACTTCTAAATGCAAAGGAAACATGAACGCCATGGTGGGAAATGCTCTGTCCACGGTGAAAACCTTAGTCAGTGGTTTGGAAAGGAAAGCAACCACTTCTTTCAGCCACCGCACAGTGAAGCCTGCGGCGTCTTCACACCTCTCTTCTCCCCTTTTCCATTCTTTCTGACATGGAGAAAATTTACAAGTGAAATTCTTTGCCCATGATATCTGCTTCACGCACCCTTAGGAGCTGGCAGCATAGACTGAGACCGTATCAGAGAACATTCCTTCGTGTTGTACGTTTCCATGGGAAGGAACGTATGCAAATGAGAGCCACAGACAAAACATACCCTGGTGACGTCACGATTTTACTGGAAACTTTCCGACACTTAAGACAATGTTCTCCCACCTCCGTGGGTGCAGCAGACGCCGCCAGCTGTTGTTTGTGCAGTCCGCTGACGCCCCGCCCCGTCTTTGCTGGTCTTATCCCTCAGCATATTTTCACATGGTGCCAAAATCATTTCCTCATGTTACAGCCAGGGCTGGTGTCCTTTATTCTGTGACTTCCTTCTGATTATGATTTTCAAGAAGTTATTAAGAATAATAAACGAAGAATTCAGAGCAAATGGCCATCCGGAGAAAATGGTAAGCAGGTGCAAGCTATTAGGGAAAAAGATGAAGGCATCATTAAACTCATGAGGCGAATAAATTAAAGCCAGGATGATTATCATCATTATGTCCTGTACTAAAATCAAAACAAGGGAAGTCGAGAACGCTGTACTCCTAATCTTCATCACTGATGTTCCAAACAGAAATCATTTTAGCGAATGCAGGTTAAACATAACAAATAGCTCTTTCCTTAGAGAAGAATAACTCTGGCTGTGCCCATCATTGCTGTGGTGGCCAGTGACAAACACTGTCACCAGTTTCTCCCCAAATCTGAAAGACTGTCAGTGGACACATGGCAGAGTGTGTTCTTTTCATATAGCAGGTACTTAGTGCTGAGCCCTCAGACACAATCGGCTCCCCAAAGGAAGGCCAGGGCGGCCTGGCTCAGCACCCACACCACACTTCCACACCGTCTGTTGTCACAAAGAGACTCAAGCTGCATAGGATTCTTGGGGAAGCAGATAAAATCCAGATGCATAGGATTTCTGAGTTGTTCTTTTTTTTTTTTTCCACAAATAAAAACATTGTATCTGTTATTTTTCTCCTGAAGAAATGAGAAGTGATTTAGAAGGGGTGTGTTCATTTTTGCCTTGCAGCTCCCAAGGGCACAGTCCATTGGGTGGCGACTGGGTGGCCCTGTCCGTGGTGGCAGCTTCTTGCAAGGGTCTTGTCCACATTTGGGCCCATCAGAAAACGCAGAGCGTGGGCCAGAAGCAGAGGCAGTGGTTGTTCCCAGCTGAGGGTCCAGCAGAGCCCTGCAGAGCCCTGTGGTAGCTGCTGAAAATGCAGCAGAACACATTGGAGGACAGTGCAGGAGGAGAGAGAGAGAGAGAGAGAGAGAGAGAGAGAGAGAGAGAGAGAGAGAGAGAGAGAGAGATCAGCATTTTTGAAGGAAGAAAGGAAGGAAAGAAAGAAGGAGAAGGGACAAGAGGAAGAAGCTTTTCTCTGAAGTTAAAAAAAACAAAAATCTGTCTCCAGTTCACCCTTTATGGCATTTTGAAGCAATGACTGATATTTTCCCCAGGTTGTTTTCTGTTAAAATGGAATTGGGAGTGTCTTTGTTTTATACTGTTTTCATTGTGTTTTCCTCCCAAACACACTACAGAGATCATTCGCACTGCTCAGTGTGAGTACACATCTTCTCTCCCTCTTCCTGTGGAACAGAGCTCTTACTCCAAGTCTGTTTGAGAAGGACCATGTGTCCAGTGCAAGCTGTTATCCCCTCAGACTGTCCAGGAGGCCCACCTAACCACACAGCGGATTTCTAGCTAAAGAGACAAAGGCCAAGACATAAAGGTTCCAGAAAATTACTGTGATTTTAATCCTTTTAGACACATTAGTCATGGCTGAAGAGATGTCTCAGCAGGAAAGAGCACTGGCTGCTCTTCCAGAGGATCAGGTTCAGCTCCCAGCACCCACACGGCATCCCATAACTTTTCATAATCCCAGTTCCAGGGTACCTAATGCCCTCTTTTGGCCTTCTTGGGGACTGCATGCATGTGGTGTATAGATATGTATTCAGGCAAAACACTCATAAATATGAAATAAAATATTTTTTAAAAACTGAAGGACTCTCTCATCGATTTGTTGAGTAGATTGCCTGGAGTCCTTCTTCCTCACTTCTCCATAGACAATGAGTCCTGTCCTGAAGGCAGGAGAGAACGGTTATCTGTTCATGACACCACAGGCAAGTGCCCAGTGACGGAGAGTGAGAGGCCTGGGTGGAACTTGGGGTTCATGTAATGACCGTAACTTATTTAAGGATACTCTCTGGGTGGGACTTGGGGTTGATGTAATGACCTTAGCTTATTTAAGGGATGCTCGCAGATTCAACGGGTTTAGATTTTCGTTGTGTCTTCACTATTCTATACATACTTGGGGTCATATCTATGACACAGATTTGGGCCAAAAAAGAAGTTGAAATTTGTCTCTTGCAGCTGTATGAAACTGAGTAAGAAAGCAGAATTAAGGACAAAGATATGGTCTCTCCCTCTTCTGCACACACACACACACACACACACACACACACACACACACACATACCTTCTTTGCAAAGAAAGTAAAGACATAGAAAGCCAGCATGCCAATGCCTTAGTGACTTTGCTTATGACAAAACACCCCAGACAAGCAATTTCAGAAAGAAAGGGTTCGCTTTGCTTCTTGAAGAGTAACACTGATGAGAAGTGAGTGGTATTCCTATACAAAGGGTTAAATAGAGTGAGCAAGTTTAAAATTCAGGTCATGGTTCTCTAAAACACTTGGAACAGAATGTTTTGCTGATTGGCTTTATATTTTCTTAAGAAAAGAAATAACTGCCACTGAAAGAATATTAAAGAAATGCTCTGCATATAAAATATGTAATTTATAGAAACTCAGATGGCAGAAACTGTGTGGATTGTGGTTTCAGGAGCTGAACCTGTTATTAATATATATCCTGTCCAATCAGTTTAATAAAGCATGGGTGACCTTGGAACTCCACAGAGATAACTGGAGATGCTGAAGGTCTCTTTAGTTAAAAGAATCTGATTGCTGGGACTGCTGTGGTTGCCACATTTATTTAGTGCACAATGATTAGTTTTATTATGCTATTTTCATATACGTGCATATTTGCCTGCCCACTCTTTTCTGTAGATCCCCTCTTGCTAGTCCCATCCTCCCCCAGAAACCCCACTTCCGCTTTCAAGTGTATTTGTACATATGTGTGTGCGCATGTATAAATGTACATAAGCATGTATAAATCAAGATTACCCATCTGAAAGAAAACATGGGCCACTTGGTTTCGCTCCCCTCAGCATCCTCTCTTGCGGCCTCTCCATCCCTTTAGAGCTCTTCCTCCCCCACCTCAGCTCCCTCCTCGTCTTTATCAGTTCCTCTGTGTGCACTGTGAATACAGCAGTGGTACTCATGAACGGCTCTGTGATGTGCTGCTCTCTTGGAATCTCTCGGACACTGGGAGCAGTGTAGCTGGGTCCTAGGGCAGTCCTGCTTTCTTTTGGGAACGTCCATGCTGTTCTCCATAGAAGCTGTACCAAGAGTGAACAGGGTTCTCCTTTCCCCACAACATTTCCGGTAGTGGTTGTTGTTCCCTGAAAAGATCCATTCTGACTGGAGTGAGACGGAATCTTAGTGTGTTTATTACATTTCCCTGAAGGCTGAGGATATGGGACGTTTTGTTTTTTTTTTCAAGCATTTATTGGTCTTCTATTGAAAATGTCTGTTAAATCGGTTGCTGCTTTATGGATTGGAGAAACTGTTACATTTTTGGTGTTTAATTTATAGAGTTCTTTATAAACCCTTGATATTAGATAGTAATCATCTGTCATATGCATAGTTGGAAAGAGCTTTCTACAGTTTCTAGACTGATATTCACTCTGTTAGTAGCTTCCTTTGCTGTGAACTTTTACAATTTCAAGTAATCCCATTTGTCAATTCTTGGAATTATTTTCTGTGCTATTAGAGTCATTTTCAGAAAGTCTAACCTGTGTTTGCATTTTGAATTTTTTTTGTCTCTCCCTCCCTTTTTATCTGCCAGTTATTGCTTTAAGTATTTAGTGTAGTTGTTCACATGGGTGGACCCACACTGGCCACCCTTTCCTTTCCTTTCCTTTCCTTTCCTTTCCTTTCCTTTCCTTTCCTTTCCTTTCCTTTCCTTTCCTTTCCTTTCCTTTCCTTTCCTTTCCTTTTCCTTTCCTTTCCTTTCCTTTCCTTTCCTTTCCTTTCCTTTCCTTTCCTTTCCTTTTCCTTTCCTTTCCTTTCCTTTCCTCATCTGCTGTTTATGCTGCTTACCCTTTGCTCTTGATTGTTTTAGAGTAGATTAGTCAACGCTTTTAACATTCTCTTTTAAAGTGTTTCTACTGACTTTTTAGTATATTTTGCATCTTAAGTTGTTGCTCTTGTAATTATAATACCCTTCGCTAAGTATTTACAGAACATGTGGGAGAGCACTTGATGGTATATAAGTATTTAAGAAACATGGCAATGCAAAGTCAGTAACATATATATATAATATATTATATTATATATATAATATATATACAAATATATAATATTGTATAAAATTCAGAATTTATAGACAGGTAATAAACTGTACCATTTCATGCTTTGATTTCTCCTTTCTATAGACATAACGTGTTTTAAAACAGGGTTGCTGTGGGATGTTCTGTATGTTAAATGTGTTGCTCTGATTGGTTAATAAATAAAACATTGGCCAGTAGCCAGTCAGGAAGTATAGGTGGGACAAGCAGAGAAGAGAATCCTGGGAACAGGAAGGCTGAGTTAGAGAGATGCTGCCAGCCACAACCATGACAAGCAAGATATAAGGTACTGAAAGGCCATGAGGCATGTGGCAACTTATAGACTAGTAGACATGGGTTAATTTAAGACAGAAAAATTAGGTACCAAGAAGCCTGCCACAGCCATACAGTTTGTAAGCAATATAAGTCTCAGTGTGTTTTTGAGTCTGAGAGGCTGTGGGACTGGCAGGTGAGAGAAATTTGTCCTGACCGCAGGCCAGGCAGGACTGGAGAAAACTCCAGCTACAAATGGCACCCAATGGCTCCAGTTTCCACCTTAAACCTGATAATATTTAGTAAACAATCCTAAACGGAGCCAAAACCAGGTTCTTGCTTCATGTCTCATACTGGTGGCTAGATACTACATGTCGGCTTGAGCTACTTTATGGCGGGTTCACAACATGTGGGCTTGACCTTTTCCTGCTGAGTTACACAGAGGTTTCTGTAAGCCACACAACATGGTGTGTGGTGGAGTTAGCCTTTACTAGTACAAAAAAAAAAAAAATAGGTTTCTGGGCTACGCACTGCTTTGATAAAAGCACAGACCCACTGTTTCTAAGAGTTGATGGCTCCCAGAGCTGGCAGTAAACTGTACCACTGCCATGTTGGGAAGCTGAGGTGGGCAGAGACACCAGCCAAAGCTGCCATTTCAGTCTTAGAATGCTGCAGTTTAAAGCAATAGATTCACAATAAGACAGATTCAGATAGAACAAGACTTGAAATGCTTTACAATGTGTGAATAAATGTACATAGGCTTGAAAGAGAAAGAAAAAGGAATATATACAGTTATATAAACAAATAGATAGTTTTTTAAAAGAAAGTCTTTTAAAAGACAGTAAATGTAGTATAAAAAATAAGCCATGTAAAGATGGATACTACACATAGAGTCTGGATTGTGTTGTCTTTGGGATTTTTAACTACAAAAAAAATTTTGATTGTAAAAGCTGTTAAGTTAAGCCAATATGTATATTTTAAAGATACCTTGACTTCAAATTTTGGATGTAAGGATATGTTGCTTTGGAAAGGAGGCTCTGCTTTTATTTCCACAGAAAGCCAGAGGCTATGGATTTGTTCCAGATTAAAATACATCAGGTTTGACCAGCCAAGACCCCTGGAAAGGTCTCCGATGACACCATGGACCAGATGATCCAACATCCAGAACGGTTTCAAGGCAACTGGCTCAGACAACACACCCTCACGGACTACTCCATAATCCTAAAATTTTCTTTGTGTCTCCATAAGATACAGCGCCCCCCTCCAGCAGAAAGAAGTAAGAGAAACTACGCCCAAATTCCCAAATATACCAAGCTGGCTTTGGAGATGGAATTGGCTCACTCCTTCTCTAAACCCAAGTATATTACCAAAAAAAAAAAAAAAAGTTGAAAGATTCTTGTGTCCCATATCAGAAGAGCTCTCTGGTGTGGGACAGAGAAAAACCAATATTTTTATTTAAAACAGGTTAAATATAAATACAATCTCTTTCTAAAGAAGAAAAGGGGATATGATATAGAGATATGATATAGATATGGTAGGATGAAAGGGTAGATTATTAAATCTACTTTTAAAGAGCAACTTGTTTAAAAATGTTTTACATTGCTGCGGATTTTAGTTTATTGATACAAGTTTAAACTTAATTTTGTTATACTGTATATATATTTCTATTCTCGTTTGAGGTATTATGTTTATGCAACTCATTTAGATTGGAATGGATAATTAAGAAACACAGATTAATAATTAGTCTTCTATGATAGTCAAACTTGTAGCATGTTAGTTAAGTTTTCTAGGTATACATAGATATATTTCAGATAGGTAATCTTCAAACACTTCAAAGACCTACAGAATATGGCATTTAAAATATTTTTTAAAATTTAGACTTTCTGGATAGTGAGACATGTCTGCTCCTGGCATCCAGAGAGGAGGATGGGCATCAAAGGCACTCCATATGGAGTTTATCTTTGCCTTGGCAAAAATAGCCATTTGGGCAAGAAACTGTTCTTGGCTGGACTGCCTGATTGGCTGAACATACAGGACACATAGAAAGGTGACCACTGAACTTTTCTTGGCAAAATGGTCCTTCAGGTTCCTGCTTCACAGAGGAGACTGCCAGACATTCTACAGGACACAGAGAGAAGTGACTAAGAGACTCTAGGCCTGTGGGCTAAAGACAGATGCCCCAACTTTACAAAGAAACATTAGGTGACTGTCCAGGCTGCCAGCTGTTTCTGTCTACTCTTGCAAGACTCCCAAAAGTTGCTTACGTCTGTCTCCTGTTTCTCAGGTATTATTATATCCTTCTGAGGTCTTTGATGTAGTTGAAGCTAGATAGTTACAATTTTTTTTAGTTATGATAAAAGATAAGTTAGATATGAAACCTTAGACTCACAAATATAGGATAGATAGGATATCTTCTTTAATTTTGCCAAATACAGATAGACTAGATATTATAAGTTGACTAGATATTATAAATAGACTAGATATTATAAATAGACTAGACAGTTAAGATACTGGTAAGCCACGAGCCACATGGCAACTTATAGATTAATAGAAATTGGTTGATTTAAAATAGAAAAATTAGACAGCAAGAAGCCTGCCACATCCATACAGTTTGTAAGCAATATAAATCTCTGTGTGTTTACTCAGTTGAGTCTGAGAGGCTCTGGGACTGGCAGGTGAGAGAGATTTGTCCTGACCGTGGGCCAGGCAGGACTGGAGAAAACTCCAGCTACACAGGGTTGTTCTCAACCCTGGGGCATTTTGTTCTCTTCTGGCCTGGACATTCGTTTACTACATTCATGATTCTTCCAAACTCATTTGCATTCAAACCCAAAGAGCTATATCCTCCCAGCTCATGACAGGTACATATTAACTAACAATTTAGTTGCTCACTGAACTTGCTGAGTGAAAATGTTGTATGCATGAAAAATTTAAAGCTATTGGGAGAAATTCAAAGACCCCAACTAAGGCACCTCCTGGACCAGCCATCCAGTTTTTCCAGTTTTCCCCCTGGTTTGCCAATACCATCTAGTGACCACTGGTAGCTTATCTTCATTCCAGATATACATAAGAAGAGGTTACAAAAATGTCTCAACACAATTATATTGCATTCAATGTTTAATATTGCACATTAGTGTCTAATGTTGCATATTAAAGAAATCCTCATAACTTAAATGCTTCCACAGAGAATTATCAAGCATTTTAAAATAATAACTCAGTAGGCTTTCTTTTTCAAGGATTGTCTTAAGCTTTATTAAATACACCACTAATGTGGCAATGAATTTGGCTTTGGGAAAGAGCTCACTATTTCAAGCTAGACACGGTGTGACTATCCATCCAGTCCGTCATTCTCCAGTCTCTTAATTTTGCTATACTGTCCTCCCAGCCCTTACAGAAACCTCATTTTATTTTTATATTTTAGTCTGGGAAGTATAGAAAAGTGCTTCCTCAGAAAGCGCTTGAGAAATACCTTCTGTTACTCTAGCATAAAGAGTTTAGCTAGTCAGGTCTCCATTCTGTCTCAGGAAACTAGTGTGTCAGCTGTGGCTTTGTCCTTGTGGTGGGATGAAGCCTATTTTCCTAGTAAATTGGAGCCTGAGCGGAATGATCAGTACAGGTGTCTGCATCCAGGCCCCTGGAGACACACAGGTCTGCCTTCTGAGATAGGACACAGATGCTCTCTGCCACATGGGACTCATTTCAATCAAGCCTGCAGCAAGCAGAGTGCATGGCAAAGGGCAGCAATGCTTTCCCCATCTTTCCAGGAAAGTGCAATTAGTTCATTCTTAGAAAAGGTCTATTTATAACGGCCAGCAGTCAGCTCCTATCCAGATGTCCCCACGACCTGCCCTGCTGTGCGCCGGGAAGGCTTAGCTCACAGCATACTCTGCTCCCCATGCTGGAACCAAGGCATCAGGCTCTCTGCTGCAAGATAGTTTCAAAAGTGGCACCTACACAACAGCTTCGCACAGCCTCGGGTTGCTGAGAGGGGCCATCCTCAATCCTGGGCGAAGGAACAGATCAAAGCACGCTCTCACACACAAGCGCAAGCAGTCGAGCAAATGGCGCATCTCCCTTTCGCACACCTAGCCCCAGCTGCCTTGCCAACAGGGCACTCAGTCACACAAGTGTCTTCTGTTTGAAACCTGTTTCCACCTCCAGTCAACACGTCTGACAAAACAGGCCAGATTGCACAGCCCCCTCGGACAGGAAGTGCAACAAGACACAGCCGGCTGTGCTGAATTAGGCCTTCACTCAATACCTGCCCTCAGCCACAGGGCGCAAGCAAGCTGATGTCATTTGCAAGAAATTTAAGGGTATTATTATTCACCTGTAATTAAAAAGAGTAGTTTGATTTGGCATGCAGCCTGGGGGAGTATGAATACTTTGATTTTGCCAGGTTATGAATTTTTCCACATACCGAATGGGTTCTAAGAATGAGGCAATCTGATGCAGGGGCCTTCCTGAGGTAAAATTTTCCTTAACCTGTATTCACCTGCATCTTTGTTTGCTCTGACGAGTTTTCCTTCCCCTTTGGAAAAGATTTCCCAGGAAATTAAAATATTGAAATTGTGGATCCATCGCGATGAGAAAGCCCGCATTAGAAGCTTCGGGTGACTCAACAAGACAAAAATCTGAAGAAATGTGTTGTGGAGGCAGAGTTGTTTTCCCCACACGAACTACTCAGACAGGCACGACAAGGAGTCCTGTGTGTGAAAAGCACAGACGACATCAATAGCAGAGGTAGCCAGTCATGAAATGGGTCGATGCATCCACGGATCTTGGGGATAGATAGAAAAAATTGCCAAGTAACTTTTCAAACAAATTCTTCAACCATGCTTTAATTATTCCAGGAAGAATTTGAAGCAACTTGAAGATACATTAAAGCACGTAACTATTAACTGGATGAGAAAACCAGAAGGAAAGGAAACAGAGACGTAAGAAAGGTAAAGGAAGCCAGAACTGAGATCTATAAAACAAATGTGTATCCAGTCCTGGTGTGGTTTGCAGAGTTAAAGCACTTGGGGAGACCTGGCTTTCCCAGCAGCCAGCAGAAGCATACCTAGACATCAGGGAAGTACGATGGTCAGTTTTAATTGTCATCGTGACCGGACGTAGAATCACCAGGGAAGAGGCTCTTTGGGAAAGTGCCAGGGTCAGGTTGGCCTTTGGGTGTGCCTGTGAAGGATTTTTCCCTAATTGGGCTAATTGAGTTGAAGACAGAGGAGCCATTTTAAAGGCTGGCCCCCAAATTGTGTAAGAATTGAGGAAGTAAGCTGGGCAGAAGGTATGCATACATTTCTCTCTGCTCTTGACTGTGGACGTGATGGGACCCTCTGTCTCAGCTTTCCTGCAGTAATGGACTGGAACCTGGGATCCAGAAAAAGATAAAAAAAAAAAAAATATGCATTTTTCAGGTCAGCACGAGGAAATTCTTGTTTCTAAGAATGAGAACTCGTGTTAACAAAGACTCCAAAGCTTCCTCAAGCCTGAGGCAGATGCCACTTTCTTCATCCACTATTTGTGTGACCTGGAGTGGGGTTGCCCTGCCCTCTCTGGAACTCTGTTTCTCCGAGTGTGCAATGAGGATGCGGAGGCTGAGGAGCCCCAAACTTAAAGGCAGGTTAGTCAGATGACCTAGGATGTGAGATGGGGTGGACCCCAGACTGTGGTGGTATTGTGTATTCTAATAAATTTATTTGGGGTCAGAGAACAGACTAATACAGCTTAGAAATGGTGGCACTCACACTTTAATCCTAGCATTCCAGAGATAGAAATCCTCTGGATCTCTGTGAGTCAAGGCCACATTGAAATAGCAAGCTGGTGACACACGCTTTAATCCAGAAAGCCAGCCTTAATCCAGGGAGTGGTGTAGAAAGCAAAAAGATATATAAGGCGAGGACAAAAACTAGAAGCATTTGGCTGGTTCAGCATTTGGCTGGTTAAGCATTCAGGCTTTGAAGCAGCAGTTCAGCTGAGACCCATTCCAGATGAGGACTCAGAGGCCTCCAGTCTGAGGAGACAAGACCAGCTGAGGATCCGGTGAGGTGAGATAGCTGTGGCTTGTTCTGTCTCTCTGATCTACAGCATGACCCAATACTCGCTCAGTTTGATTTTATTAATAAGAACTTTTAAGATTCCTGCTACACCAGACACCACACAAGACCTTTACTTCAGCCTGTTTCCAAGAACCGGTGAGGTGTAGAAAATCACCTTGTCCTTCTGAGTCCTGTCATCTGTACAGAGCATCCCAAGCACTAAGAGGGTGCAAACATGTTTATCTTCAGAACAAAGCTGCTTTCTCAGACTGCACGTCAGTACTAGAAGGAGTAGCCTTTCACCCTCAACACACTGTAATCTGAGTAGGATTCAGAAAGAAGCTACACAAAACAGTTTTACCCTTACGCATCACTTAGTGCCTCTGGAAGATTCCAATTCTAAATCCAAGGGTGTCCACGACAACAGTGGCATATTAAAAGGAGCATATTTTTCAAATACTCATCCAGTAACCAGAAAGGTGTCTGATTTTTAGGAATATAGTTTGATAGTCATAGCTATGGTATCACCCACAGAAATGATGCCCTCAAGACCTGGAGTTTATCTGTGGAAGCAGTGGGGAAGCTTATCACAACTAAAAGTAGAACCATCATACATAAATGGTGATTCCCTCTCTCCCTCTCTCCCTCCCTTCTGCCCCCTCTTACCCTCCCAACCTCTCTTCTTTCTTACCAGGTCTTATTCTTTTTTTTTTTTTGGTTTTTTTCGAGACAGGGTTTCTCTGTGTAGCTTTGCACCTTTCCTGGAACTCACTTGGTAGCCCAGGCTGGCCTCGAACTCACAGAGATCCACCTGGCTCTGCCTCCCGAGTGCTGGGATTAAAGGTGTGCGCCACCACCGCCCCACCAGGCCTTATTTTTATCCCAGGCTGACTTAAGACTCACTGTGCAGCCCAAGCTGACCTCAAACTTCAGGCCGTCTTCATGCCTCAGCATCCCAAATGCTGGATTCACAGTCAGGAATGACTCCAGTTCTTGATGACTTTACTGGAACCAGCTGCTGAAAACCAGATGATCCAAGTCATTAGTGCCTTGGGCATCTCTGCTAAGGGCCTGAGGGACTAAGCAAGCACCATTAATATGGAGCTGTCAAGGGAGCCCTCCACAGGCCCTCTGCATAGCAGAGGAACAATGGCTGCGGATTCTTTCGTTGCTCTTCAGTGTCTCAAAATTTGTTGAGTCTTGCTGGCTCCTACCCTGAGGGACTTTGGTGACTTAATTAATTTACTGGTTGCAGACATGGAGTAAATTCAGTTCCAAATGTCAATGCCCACTGCCCTTCTACGTCTTCAATCAAGAGGTGAGCCACATCTGGGATGAGCAATGGATGGTGAGTGGTGCAAATCAAATTAAATCAAAGGAGCAAAACAATCGCAGTAAAAGAAGAGCAGGGTCCTGCACGCAGCTTGTTTTATTAGCCAGCACTCTCAGTGTGTGATGATGACCGTTAAACTATCAGAATGGCTGACGGGTTCGCCATGATGTGTGGAACACACAGAAGCACATGCAGTACTGAGCTCAGTCTTGAGTCTGGCGCCTCTGCACCCAGCTTCACAGAGTTTTCACCTGCATGAAGCTGGCTCTTCCAGGCTTCCCAAAACCTGAGCTGGCCAGTCACAAGATGGAGCTTTGAAGCTCTGAGACGCTTCACGGTCCCACAGTAACTGATCTGTATAATCCAGGCCCTTCCTGTTGAGTTGATAATAAACCCTACCTGCCTTTTTGAAAGAAATCCTAATTTCTACACTGATAAATTTAAATGCTATGATGGGTGCTGATGCAATGATGGATTTGGAACATGAAATGGTAGTAAGTATGATTCTTGATCAGTCTGGGCCTTAGGCATCCAAGGTCATGCTCTCCCTGTACCTCCTCTGGGCTTCTGTGACAGAAAATCGACACAAATACCATCTCCTAGCACTGGAATAGAAGGGTCTTCATTCATGGCAAACACAGCCAACAATGACTCTGCCCCTTAACATCAGTGCATGCAGACTCTATCACTGAGGCTGACTCTAGAAGAGCCACAAAAGAGGCTTCTAAAATCAGGCTTCCAGCTTGGCCAAGGTCTGAATTGTCCTTGCCCATTTCAAAGGCTGACCCCACATCTCCAACTGAGATCTCACCAGGGAAGCTCTTCAGCCCATCTGTGTTGGCAGGTCTGTGACTTTAATAATGCCCTCCTCTTCTTCCTGGGGCTCACCACCACTGCCAAAATGGAAAAAACCTGCCTTGTCTATAAAAATCTGCCACAAACACGAACTGCAATAGCCTTTCAAGGTGAAAACCCCGTGGGGTTCTGGCTAAGTTCTAAATTCACCCGAATACCCTGAAACACTCCATAATATACACGGAGCACACTGCTGAGTTACAGGTCCACAGGGAGTTCAGACAGAATGCTGGGCTGGAGGGCCCTAACTCCAGCCCCTCCCCAAACTTTTCCATGTGTTTGTTTGTCTGAGTTTGATGCCGTCTTCGATTTCACAGTGAACCGGACTTCCCAGGTGGGAGTGATGGCATCTAACACAACCCTTCTCAAATGAGCCGGGCTCCAATGCTTGAGACCTACGCTTTCACCCGTTCAGCTGGGAGAAGAGATTGAGTTAGTGAGGAAAGAACTCTCTCGACTTTTGCTTTGCCCTTGAGAAACTTGTCCAGCGCAGTCTCAGTCCATGAGCGCACGTGCTGGCCACTGCCTCTCTGCAGAGAGGGCAGAAAGCGAGATTCTGAGAGGACTTGCCAGCAGCGAAGCCTGCCTGTGGGCGGTTTGCTTTACCTGCCTAGGTGAAACAAGGGGTGTAAGGGATGAAAGGATACAAAACAAGGGGTGAAAGGGACTACTTAGTCTCACTACAGAGTGTCCCTCCGAAAAGACAGACAGCCGGCATCACATCTGAGCAGGTCTGCACAAACCCGAGGTGTTTTGCCATGTCCTTGCTACTGACAAGGACAGGGTTCGTGCTGTAAGCCGCTGTGTATTTTTTTTTCCTTTATTTTTTTTTTTTTAATTTTACAATACTATTCAGTTCTACATAATAGCCACAGATTCCCTTGTTCTCTCCCTTCCTGCCCCCCTCCCCTTCCCCCCAGCCCACCCCCCATTCCCACCTCCTTCAGATCAAGGGCTCCCCCGAGGACTGGGATCGACCTGATAGACTCAGTCCAGGCAGGTCCAGTCCCCTCCTCCCAGATTGAGCCAAGCGTCCCTGCATAAGTCCCAGGTTTCAAACAGCTAACTCATGCAACGAGCCCAGGACCTGCCTAGATGCCTCCCAAACAGATCAAGCCAATCGACTGTCTCACCTATTCAGAGGGCCTGATTTAGTTGGGGGCCCTCAGCCTTTGGTTCATAGTTCATGTGTTTCCATTCGTTTGGTTATTTGTCCCTGTGCTTTATCCAACCTTGGTTTCAACAATTCTCGCTCATATAAACCCTCCTCTGAATGCAAGCTTGTACAACCACCTTGGAAATCAATATGGCGCTTTCTTAGAAAATTGGGAATCAATCTCCCCCAAGATCCAGCTATACCACTCTTGGGCATATACCCAAGAAATGCTCAATCATACCACAAGAGCACTTGCTCAGCTATGTTCATATCAGCATTGTTTGTAATAGCCAAAACCTGGAAACAACCTAGATGCCCTTCAACTGAAGAATGGATAAATAAATTGTGGCACATATACACAATGGAATACTACTCAGCAGAGAAAAACAATGACATCATGAGGTTTGCAGGCAAATGGATGTATCTAGAAAAAATCATCCTGAGTGAGGTAACCCAGACTCAGAAAGACAAATATGGTATGTACTCACTCATAGGAGAATACTAGATGTGGAACAAGGATGACTGGACTGCTACTCACATCATCAATGAGGCTACCTGGAAAACAGGACCCCAAGAAAGACACGGAGAAATGGATGAGATCTACATGAACAGCCTGGACATGAGTAGGAGCAATGAAGGGTGAGGGTCGAGGGAAAGAGAGCGGGAGATCCTAGCTGGATCAAGAAAAGAGAGGGAGAACAAGGAATAGGAGACCATGGTAAACGAAGACCACATGAGAAAAGGAAGAAACAAAGAGCTAAAGAGACCCACAGAAATCCACAAAGATACCCCCACAAAAGACTGCTGGCAATGGTTGAGAGACAGCCGGGACTGACCTACTCTGGTGATGGGATGGCCAAACACCCTAATAGTTTTGCCAGAAACCCCATCCAAGGACTGAGGAATCTGGATGCAGACATCCACGGCTAGGCCCCAGGTGGAGCGCTGGAGTCTAATTAGCCGCTGTGTATTTTTGTTTTCCAGAGTTTCAAAAACAACTCAAAGTGAAAGTGCATTGTAGAGGTTATTCTCATGTAAATGCAACAGTCAACTATAATCAACTCACAGCCATTCCATTGTTTTAGCAAAGCCAAATCTTCCAGGTGTCAGGGACCCCGCTGCTGCGGTCATCCATCTAATGTGATTTACAACAGGATGTCACAGGATGACCCCTCCACACAAACACAGCCCACTGACTGTACAAAACTGTTGTCAACAGAACTAAAAAAACATAATGGCTTCCCACATTCTTGAAATTTGGGTTTCTGTTCTCATTCTCATCAGGGCTACAGATAATGAGAGGACCAGAGCCATGAGCTGACAGACATGCCAGTTCACAGGCATTTTCTTCAGCCAACTTTCTTTGGAGATTTAAAAAAGAGAGAGAGAGAAATGAAGTGCAGTAAAATATAAAAGTCCTAGCAGGAAGATGGCTCAGTGGATAGTGCTTGCCAAGCAAGTGTGGGGACCCTAATCCGAATCCCAGCACCCACATAAAAGCCAGGCAGGAGTGGAGGCTTCTTGGAGTCCCAGTATTCTGGAAAGTGAAGACAGGCTCTTTTGGGCAATCTGGTTTAGAAGATTTAAGCCAGAACTGGCGCTGTCTGGGTTCATAGAGAGTGTTTGCCTAGATAAATAAAGTGAAGAGAGGTTGAGAAAGACATGGTGTCAAATTTGGGTCTCTACACGTACCCACTCATGAAAACATGCAAACCCCTATCGGTGCATTCCACGGACATAGACAAAAGGACATGATCATTCTTTTACTGGGCTGCAGAACGCTTAAGCTCTTGGAGAGAACCTGAATTCTGTTCCCAGACCCATGTCAGGCAGCCCACAGCCACTTGCAACTGGATGCAACTGGAACCCTCCAGCAGCAGGGGTCTGCCTTCTTCTGGCTGTCAAGGGCACCTGCACACATACAGCATGCAGACTAACTGACAGACACACACATACATGCACACACACACACACACACACACACACACACACACACACACACAAAAAAAAAAAAAAAAAAAAAAAAAAAAAAAAAAAACAAGCAAACAAAAAACATTCTGTTTAAAATTCTTTGTGTTACAGGGCCAGTAATTTGCAAGTCACTAGCAATGTTGTTAGCTAGCTAGTTTGTTTGTTTGTTTTTGAATGGCTTGAAGTTATTTGGTTAAAATCAGTGCTTTTTATAAGTAGAGGAGATGAAAGAAGGTATCTTTAATAAGTGTATTTTATTCAAGCACTCCATGAAGGTCAAATGTCAGTGTGGGTAGCAGTATTTAGTCTTTCTAAAACCCTTTGCAGGGAGTCTCTGCACACCAGTTTTCTCCATTTCTGGGACAGCACCATGGCCTACAGCTGGTGTTTTCAGCCCAGCAGATGTTTTTGTGTCTAAATTGTAATTATCACAGGCAGAGTTCCTTTACTCTTCCTTCTCATATACAGAAAAAAACTTCCTTCAGAAGACCCGGAATGGACAGCCACACAACGGAGGGCATGGAGGGCTTTAATAAACGTTGTCACCCAGGGAAGGAGGGTTGCTCGAGACCCACTGGCTTGATTTGATATAGTTCCTGTAAGAGCAGCATCCTTAGCTGATGGAATCATGAAGTCACAGAGCCCTGAGCTGAGGTGGGTGGTAAGGTGAGTCACATGTGGACCGCTCTGTAGGAAAGCGTTACATAAGCTCACTTCCCTCCATCTGACTTAAGACACTCTTCCTAGAGTGTTGCTTCAATATTTGCACCCATCCAACTAGGGGTGAACTTCTGGTGCCTCGGATTCCACCACTCCGGGCTCCCAGCAGTACCCCATAGTTCAACAGCAATGTCACTCCAAAGACCAAACCCTTCAAAGGTCCAGCTGTACAAGCGACATTCTCCTTACATGTTGTGGATTAAATGAACACACAGGAAACACCACCGAGCACACAACACTCATAACAATAGCCATTGCTTTTATTACTTAACTCCAAGCCACATAAACAATAAAATTCAAAGTGGACTTTATTTAATGTGCTTTTTTTTTTTTCCAGTGAAAGTGTATGAGAGACATTGAGATCACAGAATGTTCTTTTAACAGAGTGACATTCCGAAATGTAAAACCCTTGCCTGGGTTCAGAACAACTAGAGCTCATATATAATTGACCCTTTGGCTAGTGGGCCAGTCTTCAAGCCGTAATACACCCAGGCACCTAACTAAAAATAAATTAGTATGGGTCTTCTGCTTTTATAAGCAAGGAGAATGCTCAGGGTTTAGTGGCACTCGGTGATGGAAAACTACTCTGAAAAGTCTAGCCAATGTTTTTAAGTTGTTAGTGCAGCATTTGGTGGTTCGTACTTTTAACACCATTTGTCTCTGTTAGGGTTTCTATTGCTGTGATAAACACCATTACCACAAGCAACTAGGGAACAAAGGTTTCTTTGGCTTACAGCTTACATCACTCAGAGAAGCCGGGACAGGAACCTGGAGGCAGGAGATGATTCAGAGGCCTTGGAGGAGTGCTGCTTACTGGCTTGTTCAGCCTGCTTTCTTGCTCATCCCAGAGCCACCTGCCCAGGGATGGCACCATTCACAATGGGCTGGGTCCTCTCTATCACTCATAAATCAAATAAATGACCTACAGGCATTTTGCTGGAAGTATTTTCTCAGTTCAGGTTCCTCTTCTCAAATAATTCTGTCAAGTTACCAGAAAAAAAAAAAAAAAAAAAAAAAAAAAAAAAAAAAAAAAAAAAAAAAAAAAAAAAAAACAGGACACGTTCTATATGGTCAGTAAAAATAACCAGTCAAGGGCTGGGAAGGTACAAGCATGAGACCCCAAGTTCAGTCCCCAGGACCAACATAAAGCTGGACACAGAACGGCGGCTTGTGTGTCTGTCATCCCAGAACTCCTCTAATGAGATGGGAGAGAGAGACAGGAGAGTCTTCCAGACCCACTAGAGGTGAACAACAAGAAAGACCCAGACTCAGGAATCATGAAATCAAGAACCCATTCCCAAGCTTATCATCTAACCTCTACATACGTGCTGTGGCATGTGAGCACACTACACTTATACCCACAGATATGCACACGCATGCATACACACCTGAGAATACACACACACACATATACATGCACAAACACATGAAATGAATTAATTAAGGCATGCACCTCTCCATGTATGAATCTGCTCAAATGTCACCATGAGGGTATATTCCAACATAAAACCATCAGCTATCGGTGTGGCTTGCCTTGCTCTCTGCTGTCTCTTGCACCTGAGTTCAAACACTCCTCTACAGTTTCTGCCTCCTGTGGCCATGTCATACTGTGTACATTGCATTTACAACTGAGAAAGAATACATGACCAGACAGTAAACTTTAATATTAACTGCAGAGAAAATTTGAGCTCAGTGTTTAGAGTCTTATACCTCATTACACAAGTGGTGTGTTTTATGATGTGCATGTGTGTGTTCTCTATTTACTTGGTCGATGATAACTATCATTATCACTTATTAATTTTCCGCTCCATAAACTTTTCATTACCATCTCCTATTTAATGGTGGTGAGGGCAGCGCCATCATGGGAAGGGGAGGGAGGAAGTACCAACGTGTCATGCCTAGAGCTTGAGCCCTCTAGCCAGAACAGACCATTTATTTTATAAATAAAACATTCCTTTGGTTTCAAATGAAGAATCCCTGAAAATTTTAACAAAATTGTTTTGTGGTTTTAGGTCTTTGTAGCTCTGGGATGGAAATGAGGGCCTTGGCCTTGCTGGGTATAATGGGTAATCTTGTTGTCGACTTGACTGGATCTGGAATCAGCTAGAACAGACGTCTCCAGGAGTCCTGTGAGAGAATTTCTTGATCAGGTTATCTGAAGCAAGATAGCCCACCCTGAATGTGGGTGGCCCTTTCTGGTGGCAGCCCAGATAAAAGGAAATGTTTACTTGTTGCCTGCTTGCCCTTGATCTTGCTGGCAAGTCCATCTACCTGTGGCTGGTGTATTCCTTTGCTGATTTTAGAACCAGCTTCTTCGGGTTTCAATGAAGACTGAAGAGCAGCAGCTCTCCCAGAATGCCCCAGGCCTTCAGTGTCAGATTGGTACCACTGAGACTTGTATTCTGAGACACTCCTGGATTCTCACAACCTCCAGTGTGACACAGATATTACTGAACTACCCCATGGAAGTAAATGAAATAAATCCTGTATATAGCTCTCTCTCTCTCTCTCTCTCTCTCTCTCTCTCTCTCTCTCTCTCTCTCTCTCTCTCTGTGTGTGTGTGTGTGTGTGTGTGTGTGTGTGTGTGTGTGTGTGTGTAGCCTATCAATCACTCTGTTCCTTTAGAGAATCCTGACTAATACATTAGGCTAGCACTCTACACTGAGCCACACCCACAGCAAGCTGAATTAGGTATTTTATAAGGGATATTGGATGAAGCAACGTTTTCGTTGAGGAAACCGTCATCAGATACCACCTACCTTTGAAAGAGTGTTCTGAAGAGGAAAACTGTTTCATACAGAAAACGTGTACAGAGCAGAGACCTGAAATCACCCCTTTCTCATTTGAAAGCTCCGTCTCTCAGCCTTTTAGCAGAAGCACAGACTATAGACGCACACAGCCCTCACCCAAGGGCTTGGCGGCTGGGAGCTAACAACAGAGTGTATCTTTCCTTTTTGAGCAACACCAGCATGATCTAAATAATTCTTACTGGCATTTTTCCCCATAAAGAATATCTATGATAGATTCATAAGATAGATTTTAACAGAATATCTATCAGGTCAAACTCAGGGTTATAGGATATTTGTGAAGTTGAGCAAATCTGAGGCCTGGTTCTCTTTCTAAACCCGTCCTTTAAAGGGCCAGGAAATTGTGTGCCACAAAAGAAGTCGAGGTCTGATGAGGTCTTAGCATCATGTGCCATGGAGACAGTTGTACTTCCCAAAAAGGCCATCACCACCTCCTTTAAGATCAAGTCTCCCTTCTGTGTCGGATATTGTCTCTTGCTTAACTCTCTGTCATATTACTACAAACCACTGATAGTCTAAGAGATTCTGCAGCTGCTCTATTAATTTCCTCTCTGCATGGAGTCTGGATAAGAAGACAGTGCTCTCTCTCTTTGCTGTGCCTAGGTCCAAAATTGACTCCACAGCAAACACAAACCCAAAGCGTTTTCATGCACTGAATTACAGGAAACACAATTTTGTCTGCAGGTGTTTCTATTGTGACAAGAAGTTTTATTACAGTGCAGAAATTTATAAGCAGCTGTTTTAATTAAGAGGAGCAGGTCTTGGACCTCAAGGATATGCATGCCAAAGCTTGGCATAGATGTTGCTCGTATTTTGAAAGTATTTTCCACAGGTCTAATCATTGATGTTCGTCTTTGATTTATTAAACATCAACCAGGAATACACGAAAAGGACTAGATCCCAGGGCAGGGGTGAGTTAGAGAGGGGTGGGAGGAGGCCAGGGAGGTGTTTTACCTCCGCAAGCCTCCGCTTCTCACAGGCCAGCCGGTGGTTCACCTGTGATGTCAGCTCAATAGAAGATTCTCCAGCATGCAGACACCCCTGAAGCCTTAATCTGTTGCTGTCCCGTTGACTACAGCTGGTCATCAGGCTGGTTTACATTTAATAGAGCAAAGAAAGGTCCTCCCTGGAAGACCTGCAGACCCATTTTACTATCTATGATGATTATGATATTCCTCTATCCTTATCTTTTGAATACACTGCTTGAGTATCTCTCAGATCTGCCCATTTCCGTCTCCAGGGAAATTCTCTTAAAGGGTACTCAACCTGCAGCCTCTAGGCCACATATGGCCCAGGATAGCTATGCACACATACAACACAAACTCATAAACTTAAACTATTTTGAGAGGCCAGGGCAGTGGTGGCGCACGCCTTTAATCCCAATACTCAAGAGGCAGAGCCAGGCAGATCTCTGTGAGTTTGAGGCTAGCCTGGTCTACAGAGTGAGTTCCAGGACAGGCTCCAAAGCTAGACAAAGAAACCCTGTCTCAAAAAACCAAAAAACCAAAAAAAAAAAAAAAAAAACAACAACTATTTTTATGTGTAATGTGTGTATACATGTTTGTGTGTGTGAAGGCCAGATGTCAGTGATACCTTACTAATTGCTCTCTGCCTCACTGTTTTAAGACAGGGTATCTCACTGAAAACAGAAGGCCTTAAAAGGTATCAGGGTTCAAGGCTACCTCTGCCTTGTCTGTGCGCGCCTAGTGGGTGCGTCTTTGGTGGTCGCATCTTCTTCTAAAAGCATAGTCGTGTAAATGTAGTGTAGTTTGGCCAAAGATGCGAGGATCCAACAGTCTTTCCCAAGCACCTCTGGGTGATTCATTGGGGAGATCCTCGGCAAAACTTACCCAGAAGCGGGAAAGCTGACTTCGTGGGACGTCCACTATAATCCCCAAAAGTGCTCCTAGTCATTTACACAGCACTGGTTTTGTCGGATCTACTCAGTAATAGTCTCCATTACAACAACAGTTGTCTTGCAGTAGAGAGAGTATTGAGATGAGGCAGAAAATAGGAACCTGCCAATCTTTCCAAGCCGCCTTCGTGCTGCGAGCACCGTAGCTATGGAAGCCTTATAGACTCGAGATTTTCGCCCAGCTCCATGATAATGTTTTCTTTTCTAGCTCTTATGTCTAAATGAATGGAGCATACAACATGTGCTCGTTAGACACTGTAATGGATGAGGGACAGGTAGCAAAAAATGTCACAAGTTCACAAGTGAAGGGTAAACATAATCTAACCTGACATCTGGTCCTTTCATCACACACAACAGGAGACACAGGTATGGTAAACACATTCAATAATCCTGAAGATTTAAAACGTTATCGTGTGCCATTTTTATTTTTTTTTGGTTTTTTTGGATTTATCATTTTTTCTTTGCTAGACATGGGTCTGTGTGTGTCCTACATATGTCCCATGACATTGGGGACACCCCTACTCTATAGATGGAGGCCGACCAGCTCGTCTTCCCGTTGCTTCTGGGCGGTGAGCGCTTCACTGATCAACAGCTTCTACCTCACGCCTAGGCTAATACTTATGAGGACACCACTTGGAGTCCTATTAAAATCTCCATTACCTTCTGAGTTATCCTGTAGTAGTCAGGACTATCATGAGAATTCTCTCTGCGACCCGTTCAAACTAGCATTGTGATATTAAAGGGGGCTCGTACGCCTGCCTACAGACACATCCACTCGTGCACCCTCGTGCTCTCACAAAATAGAGGTAAGATATATCAACAATTGTGCTTTAACAGCAGAAGCTGAGCTGTCGTGTGAGATGGGAGTATCAGGTCCAGGGCTATTGCTCCTCTGGGCTGGCAGTGATGGTTGGCCTAAGCAAGGCCGCCAAGGTGTTGAAGCTATGCTTCTCTATTACTAGGAGAAAATCTACATGCCGCACTTGAGGAATAAGACGCGTAGGATAGAGTTGCCGCAACTATTTTTTTATGAGAGTAGAGTCACACCTTCGAGCACGCAAGTACGTTATTTCGGAGAACACATAGATAATGCTGACTAATTTGAGCTATCGCGTCTTAGTGCATATGTTCAACAGTGATCTATCCAGTAGACTCTCACCAAACTACTAAGATGTCATCGAGCATTTAAAGAGTCGACTTTTGGTGCTGGTATCAAGGTCTCTGCTGAGATTCGCAAGAGAGTTAATGGTATCTCTATCTAGTTTCAACTGATCTGTCTAGGGTATTGATTAAGTTCAATATGTCTAAAAAACCCACGCTTGGTATAGCATCCAGGTAGTTGCTTTGAGAAAGTCTAACAGGAGAGACTGCGGAACCCTCCCAGCATTATAGAGAACCGGGTTAGACATCCCTGTCTGTGTCGACTAGTGCCTCACTGTGGACAAATAATGTAATAAGCAGGTAAGGCAGGAAGAAAGGCCATATTATTCAATGTGCCTGGAATTCCTGTAGAAGAGGAATTCACGGAGGAATTCGAGGAAGCTCCCCACTAAGACGGAGCTCACATCTTAGGGTCGAGCCATAAACTGAGACTCTAGGTTCAAAATAGACGGCTAAGGGCAGGTGGCCATACTGGTGCATGGTAAGCACCATGCCAGCTGGTCTGTGCCCACCATGCATTAGCATACTGGTAAAAAAACCTCCCTGGCATCGATTCGCGCTGCGAGGCATCGTCTCTTACACAACTGTCAACACTGGGTGAAATCAACCTCTCTTCTGGAGTGAGTCTCCTCTTCGTCATCAAACTGGCACAACCAGTAACCGCTAACCTTCTCTCTGCCTTCCATCTCTATATGAGGAGGGACTGAACATTAATCCAACTTGGAGCCACTGTCTTAAAAATACTGAAATGCTGAAGGGAGAGGAAACATTTGTCTTCATTTAGAATCCTACCTGTACTCGTGTCTAACATTAGTATAACAATGAGTATCTCTAATAAAAATTCTATAACGTCAAGCTGAGGAAGTGAGCTGAGGCAAATCATACAAAATATGGATACTTTATGTGATACACTATCGGTGAGGATGGGGAAAAAATATCTGATTACAGGTCCTCAGCTCATCAACTCTGAAAACTCATGCCTCAATTATTAAAGAGAGCGAGCACAGAGAGAACACAGATTCACTACTGTACTTGCACCAACTTCTGATCTCTCACATTGCTTAGCGGGCGGAGTTGCATACTGCACCACTGCTCACGCAACGAACACACACACACACACACACACACATGCAAAACGCATAGGTATAATCCTTCCGAATTGTACGACGATACACTGACAACTCCGGATTCTTAAGAATCACAAATCAGGCTTCGAGCTTCACATTTCACTAGTCCACATGGTGCATTATATAGATCTCTCCCACGGGAATACGCGATAAAGCCTGCTAGACCATAGCATTCGAAAGCTAATACCCAATATGTATCATAACACCCTGGCGATCAAAATGTTAGTGATTGCTCTTGAATCTTCGCAGTAGTTATATATATAACCGCTACAAAGTGTAGCACTAACATAGACTGGGCCATCTTTTGGGTCTCCGCAGATAGGTCCATCACTGACTCGAGTGGCCAGTTTATTGCTAAATTTTTATGATGTTTTTGGAACACTCTCTAAGTGAAGCTGACGAGGGATATAAGGTTTAGAGTATATGAAGAAATTAAAGAACTGGTCTGAGGGTACTGGTTTATAAACCTTTTTATAAATCTACAGAACAATCACAAGTAGTAGGAGCACTAAGAAAATGCAAATTAGAGACAAATATATAAAATTCAAAAGAGCAGTTTGCGAAGTAAAAATGAGCTAATTCCAAACTTACGAGCCTTGCCACTGTCCAAAGCTGTCAAAGAAACGCGGCTCTAAACTTGTGACTGCTCCTGGGCTTTGTAAGTTAATATGATCAGAGAGTTAGCACAGCCTCACAATATTTTAATCGAAAGACATAGCTGGGGCCCACAGAGGCATGGTAGCTAGCTCGATAAGGTGATAAATAGCTTTGGCAAGCTTCTGGAGATGAACCTGCCACATATGTTCAAAACATGCACTTTTCGAGGCAGCAGAATAGTTAAAAGCTGGCAATACCCACGCATGCGTCTGGGACCCCTAGGCGTGAGTACAGTTCTCAGGAGAGAGCTGGACCCCAGGAAGGTCCAGCATGCATCTGCCTATCACATACTCCCACCGAAGGTACCATCTCTCAGAGAGGGAACTAAAGCAAACTGGCCTATCATATTCGAGTAGGTAGTGGCATCTAACTACAGTTTCAGATTTGTACTCTCATGAGCCCACCAAAACTACTATGTGGGATGCTAAGAACTCGGCGTATTGCATGAGAAAACAAAGGTAAGAGGAATCTTTTGAGCACACTATGTATTGTATCTCACAAAACATGTAAATCGGAAATTAATATTACCTTATTTAGACCAATGAGTTGTGAGTATGACATCTCACTGAGGTGGTGTACGATATTATATCTGATGGGTTCACCTACCTTCGTGACTTAGACAGCTATAGTATAAAAACAGTGGTAATGATCTGATCTACTAGGATATCTAGGTTTCTTAATGGGGGATAAATGCAGATAATATCATATGAGAGTTTTTACCTTTTTGCAGAGATACTGATAGCTAAGGTGCATTCAGGTGGTAAACGTGGAGCAGAATCAGAACAGAACGCAGAGTGATTACTAATCACCACTCCTGTATCGTGGGATACACTACGAAGGGCTAATACGTAGAACCTTCCTTATCAGAGGTAGGGGGCTGTGTAAGAGATGCAATGCATTGAATTATATTTGTGGATTTAAACTCTTAGAAGTGCTGCATACTTTAGACGGAGTGCTAACATTATAGGGCACGACATTAGACATCACTCTAATATTAATGATAGAGAGAGAGAGAGGCAGGAGAATGTTGAGAACTACAAGTAATAAAAGGTGATAAGCTTGACTGATTATCACCTGATTAAGGCTAGGGAAATGTTATCGAGCAATCACTTGAGAGCACAAGTCAGTCTAGCACACATCTTACACCACACACCAATGCTCCAGTCTATATATTGTGGTCAATATAAGATAGCAATTAAGGCATGAGTTGTTAATTGAATGTCGCACAAAGAGTTACTCGTACTATAAAGCTAAAACACAAATTCCATAAACACATCGCATATTTCATATTTGTATGTAAAATAATGCATATAGATGTGCAGAGCAAATTTGACTTTGGAGCTTGGAGTGTTGCATTCCAGTGTGTGCTGGAGGAAGGGCTGAGGATAACTAATGTCGTACAAGATGTGACTTAAAGTATTCAAGAAGTGATCACGAGAAATGTGCTGGGCTTAAGACGCTACAACAGACTGGTCCGAGAGAATTCCTTCTGTAGTAGATGATCGCACGCTATCTTAACAACTCGGCGAGAACGAAGGTGAAATAATGGTGGTAAACATCGGCAAAGGGACCAAATTGCCTGTATTTAGACTGAGGGGTGCCATGACTCACTCAGCAGAGCACCTACGCAAGAGACGCGAGAAACGCTGCATGGCGCACTTGAAGGAAGTAGAGAGTGAGAGGGAAAAGCCCAGAGGCGCTACAGACGAACGGAGAGCTATAGTCAGGATTTTATTCTGATGGATATGATATTGAGGATCCTCTAGTGAGAGTGGAAGAGTTCTCACAAGGTGCTCTTACATCATGTGCTTCCGATCAAGTGGTCACGCACACGGAGTAGGCTTCGCGTAGAGGTATGTGAGAGATCAATCCTTCGGTAGTCTGTTCCTAGATAACAAGGCTTGTACAGCCTTCACCCTTCAGAGGCAATTTCTCGAGCATCTTTCCGAGATTAACGAGCTTGTTGAGCTTTACTCGATAGTAGAAGAGTCTGCTTAGACCTCTGTACTCAGTCATGTCCTCTGGACAAGCACGAAGAGAGCTGTTACTAAATCCCAGAGGCCGCAAGACGGAATCCAGGCGCAACTGAGCCGGAAAGAAAGAGGTTAACCAATTTGCCACACTATTGGGTGGTATCAACGACAAGACAAGTGGCAGGGGCTCAAGGCAGCGCAACTATCAGGTAATCGAGCTTCTCTTCTCTACTTCTGTGGCAGCTGCCCACTGAGAAAGGTGAGGCCGACTAGCTAAACTTTCAAGGGATGGTGGTTGTTTGAAGTTCCTAGGCTTATACAGTATCAACCTGATCAAAGATTCAGTACAGCTCTATACATAGATTACTTGGAATCGTCTCGCTCTGGCTATGTTCCCTGAAAATTCCGATGAAGTGCACGTTCAACAATTAGTCGAGAAACAGGAGACAAGTATTCTTACACCTCAGGCCAAGCTGAAGGTCTGCTATGTATAACTCGCGTCACACTGACTATACGTACCGCTGTCTTAACGGCGACTGTATAGTCCACATAGTCTAAACACTCTCCAATGAAGCTGACACAAGAGCTCTCAGAGATCCAATGATACAAAAACTTCAGTGTTTTGTTAAATAAAAGGATTATATAAGCAGCGGAACTAGCGCACCTTGTCTACCTTTATAAAATGAGAGAGTGTGTCGTTGTTCCTGGGCGTTAGATGTTGGTGACAGTGAGTTTCCTCATAAGGGACCTTTTTGCTTCTATATAGACATTAACTGTTTATTAGTGGTTACTTTAGATTTGTAACTTTCTCGTCGCTGCTTGTACGATCTCTGTTATGTGTATGTGGTGCTCTGCTCTTTTTCATACGCTAGCGGCTAGTTAAGATGTAGAGAGGATGGGTACTAGAGTAGTAGTGTTATGTGGTGTGATGGTCGTAGAAAGTGTATGATAGGGAGTCGCTGTATGAGAAGCTAAAAATAAGTAGCATATCTCTCGGAGACCGAATGTAATATAGTTTGCGAGGGACAGATCGTACATGACCGCACACTGACCATCTCACATGAAGCAGGCAGCACACCTTTTCAGCCAGCCTCTTCACCTTAGTGCCTCTTATTAGGATCGAGACTCGTGAGAGTAGATACTGCTAGCAAAAACTGTGGTGAGACTGCAATATCTATTTGTGTTGTTGAGCTTAACTCGCAGATTGAATTTGATTGTTGGGGGAGGAGAGTTTACATCTGGGATATCTGCGCCTACGAGGTCTGGTGGTAGATTCTCCTCTCTATGCTAGCTTTTCTCATGCCTAATTAGTGTTTCTCATATTGAGAAGAAAGGTTTATTATTGACACTCAGAGGGCGAGGACAATCGCGCAGACCAGCTGCAGGACGGAAGCAAAGCACTGATCCACCGGTACTTGTTGTGAGTTGTTTTTAAAACCGGTATCAGGTGGCAAATAGACACAATACTCCGTAGAGCAAGCAAATGTTTTCCTACACGCTAATGCGGTGGGACTTCGGTGTAATTTTTATGTTTTGAGAACGGCTTGTTACCCTCCTCATAAGTCTGACGCTCCGACATTTTACTCCTGCAGGACGCCAGCAGATATGCAATACGGACTCGCAGAGAGGTTGCTTATTGCCTTTAATCAAATCTTTCTCATCACTTTTGACACATGGTGGCTTTCGTGCATGTCGTTAGTACCCAATGGTTGGTGTGATGCATAGTGACTATATCTACTCTCTAGGCTCGTTGTGTATAGCATTGAGCTGCTCATATTCACTCCACTCATAGTGGAGGTAATGAGAACCATTTTGTGAGGGGTTGAGGTTCAGTCTATCACAGTTATGGACGCATCTGAGCACGTAATTGGGGTAGAAGGGTTTATGAGATCGATAATGAAACTTCGAGGCAATCTCGCGGTACTCTCGGCAATACTCTCATCAACAACATACAACCATCATCCACACCTGAGGGATAAGGCCACTTGGGGGGATGCTGGTCACTCACTATGCTTTTGTTAGTTTGCATACCTCTTAGTGCGCTCTCGGTAGCCGATACCCTATACATGCCTTGTTCAGTCTACCTCACCATGTGCTTCCAAGGTAGGTTAGCTTTGATGATCTGAAAGGATTACTAAAAAGCATTTACACACACAATGCCGCGAGCAACAGTTCTGTGCTTAAAGATCTGCACGACTAAATTTCATTTTAGGTTTGTCATGGTACACACAGGTGATAACAATGAACATGATGGGGGTTCCTTACATGACTTGGTATCTCATCTCCAGCCGTTGCACCTAGCAGCTCATCACTAATATCAACATCGAGACACATTAGATATGAGACAGCTTGATCATGTTTATTTGTTTGCTATGGTGGTTATATTGCATTGTCATGTGCCTTGGTTTTTTTTTTTGTTGTGTGGTGTGTTTGGGGGGGGGGAGAGGATCTGAATGTTGGCAGTTGTAGGCTTTCTGATCAGGGAAAAAGTTGCTTACCCTCTGCATCCCCCACAACAGAAGTTCAGTTTTGCAGGGCCTTCAGAAGATGTGGGTAGACGCCTGTCAGAGGCAATCACCAGGGTGGAAAGACAAGGTGTCTGATTTTAGTCGGAGAAAATGTTTATATAAAGGGAAAGGCTCCGTGAGAACATTGTAGGTCAATGTCAATATAAAGAAATGGTATAAGCCGCAGTCCGCAGACTAATAAAAGCACACTGCCTGCTTTCCTTGGTAGACCCTGTCACCAAGCAAATGCTTAGGCAAAGGGCAAGGCACCCCAGAGGCAGCTTTACCGTCCCATTAACCCAGCTTTATGGCCCATTTGCTGAACCATCCTGGGTCCTCCCAGGTGTGTTTACCATTCATTCTCACCTTCACTCGGGACCATTATCAGTGACAGTTCCCCTCACCAAATGGAATGGCCTTTTCAGGCAGAAGGAATAACTGCTCAATCTTCCCTTCACTGATCCAAAGAAACAAGTTTCTATGTGATCCCCCAGACCCCTAACAGTCAGTCCCAGCTCTATAAATGGAGGTGACACAGGAATCAGTTCCTCGGTCAGAGGGGCTACATGTGGGCCGGCCCACTGTTGAGGAATCCCATCTCGACCCCTTTGTCTTCCCCTCTTTCTCATATTATTTTTAACTGGAGCACGTTGCTTATTTATGGGAATAGAGTTCGTGGCTGTTTTTTTTTTTTTTTTTTTTTTTTTTTTTTTTTTTTTTTTTTTTTAATGGAGTATCACCTGATGTGAGTGTAAACTTCAAGGAGAAGGTGGGTTTTCTTACAAATACTTTGTCAGTGTGAGTGTAACAGTTGACTCCTACGATGCCATGATTTTTTTCCCAGGGCACAAGGCCTCTGCCCTGCACACAGCAGCCATTTGTTCTAAGTTTCCTTGTTCTGCTGAAAACCTCCTAAAGATGCCCCAAAGGAACCGCATCCTGCCACCGCTCTGCAGTCACAGAGTTCATGACTAACCCCATCCAAACTCAAAGGTGGCTACTGAAAACATTGTATCTTTCCAGTGACAAATTTTGTTCAGGACACCATAGAATATGGTAAAAATAAAAATAAAAATAAAAAAGGAATCTGAATTCTGCTGTTAGGATGGCAGAATAAAGTCACTAGGGATATAAGAAAGGGCTGAGTCCTGAGCACCCTGACCCCACTGCACCTGAAGTTAACAGAATTCAGAGCTCTCACCCAAGGCATCCCAGTGTGCATCTATACACTGAAGTTCTAGGCTAAAACAGGCATTCCCAAAACAAGTTAGACCAAGTCAAGATGATGAGAAGAACTTCCAGTTTGATCTATGGAGGAGACAGAGACTGTTTTACTGAGGGCTTGCAGTGACCTTAAGGGAAGGCATTTATGTCACAGGGGGGAAGGAGACATACCCCAGAATGCTCCCTTTATACGAGCCAGTAAATGTCAGTTTGGGCTTAAGCCCCTTCTGTGATGTGCAGTGGCAGCTGATAAACCTCTGTGTTTCTCGGCTTTCTGCTGGGATATCTGTCCAGTCTTTGCTGCCCCAACTCCACTGCTGAGAAGAAAAGCCAGACAAGAGGTCAAGGCTGTACACCCAGCAAGCACGTGGCCACAGCAGGACACTCGCCACCGCAACACAAGCTTGTCGGCATGGATTTCAGAAGACATGGTTCTTAAAACTGTGACAAGAACAGGCTTGGAATTGTCCTACTGTATTCCTTGGGTGTCAGAAGAACTCTTTCTTTTGGTCATTTGACGTGGCACACATCTGTGTCAAGGGACCCAAGTAGTGACAGTGTTATAGCTTCCACTTTTCTTTTCTTTTCTTTTCCTTTCTTTTCTTCTCTTTTCTTTTCTTTTTTCTTTTTGCAATTTTTCTTATTCATTTTACATACCAACCGCTGATCCCTCTCTCATCCCTCCTCCTGCTCCCCATGCCCCTGCCTTCCCCTTCTGACCCACCCTTTATCCCCTTCTCCAAAAGAGTAAATTATCCCATGCGGGGAGGCGGGGAGGTGAAGGCTAAGCGTGGTACCTTCAGTTGAGGCAAGATGAAGCCCCTCCCTGCTCCATCAGGAGTGAGTAAAGTGTCAGACCACAGGTAATTGGATTCAGAAAGCCAGCTCATGCACTGGGGATAGATCCTGATCACACTGCCAGGGGCCCCTCAAACAGGCCCAGCTACACATCTCTCTCCTGTATGCAGAGATTCTAGTCCGGTCCCATGCAGGTTCCACAGCTGTCAGTTTGTGAGTTTCTATGAGCTTGGTTCAATTGTCTCTGTGGATTTCCCCATTATGATCTTGACCCTCCCTTGCTTATATAATCCCTCTTTCCAGCTCTTAGACTGAACTCCTGGAGCTCGGCCTGGTGCTTGCTTGTGGATTTCTGCATTTGTTTCCATCAAATACTGGATGAAGACTCTATGATGACAATTAGGGTATTCACCAATCTGATTACTAGGGTAGGCCAGTTCAAACACCCTCACCACTATTGCTAGTAGTCTAATCCAGGGTCATCCTTGTGGATTCCTGGGCATTTCCCTAGCACCAGGTTTCTCCCTTACTCCATAACGTCTCCCTCTACCAAGATATCTCTTTCATTGCTCTCCCACTCCATCCCTCCCCTATCTGGACCATCCCATTCCTTCATGGTCAGTGCAATTTTGATCAAAATCCCAACACAATTCTTCACAGACCTGGAAAAAAAAATACTGAACTTCATGTGGAAAAACAAAAAACCCAGTATAGCTAAAGCAATCCTGTACAATAATGCAACTTCTGGAGGCATCACCATCCCTGACCTCAAGCTCTGCTATAGAGCTATAGTAATAAAAACAGCTTGGTATTGGCATAAAAACCGACATGTGGACCAATGGAATCAAATTGAAGACCATGACATTGATCCACACACCTATGAACACCTGATTTTTGACAAAGAACCCAAAACTGTACAATGGAAAAAAAGAAAACACCTTCAACAAATGGTGCTGGCATAACTTGATGTCAGAATGTAGAAGAATGCAAATAGATCCATATCTGTCCCCATGCACAAAACTCAAGTTCAAGTGGATCAAAGACCTCAACATAAATCCAGCTACACTGAACCTGGTAGAAAAGAAAGTAGGAAGCAGTCTTGAACACATTGGCACAGGAGTCCACTTCCTAAATATAGCAGCAGTAGCACAGCTTCCACTTTTCAATGCTGCTCTCCTTAGACAAAACCAGCAAGGGTGGAACCAGGTTGGGTGTGCCTGGCTCTCAGGTTTCCCCTCAGCAAATCACTATTACTGATCTAACACGACCATTGGGCTTTCTCTGGCAATTTTAAAACTTATTCAGATGGAAATTAAGATCATTGCAAATTAACTTTCCACTTTAAATGATAAATTGAAGTTCAAATAAAGACTTAGGAGCTGGCGTGAGCTGCAGGGTTGAAAGTGCTGAATTTGAAGTGATCTGACTGAGAGGGTTGACTCGCAGACAAGGAAAACGATAAAGGATGAGACCGCTCCCCCCACACACCCCCTCTATGCAGCCCATGAATGGAGTCTCGAGGCTCTGTGGGCTTCCTGCGCTTCCTCAGGGTGGTCCCAGTTGTGAAACTGTTTCAGCCCTGGGGCTTCAGCTCTTTAGTTAAGGACTCCTGAGCCCTGAGCTGTCATCTCCACTCATTACCCATGTACTTGAATTCAGAATCCTCTGCTGTGTAAGTTAAGGAGTGAGTCTCAGCTTTAATTACAGGGAGACCACAAGCAAGGCCATCACCACTCAACTTCCTGCAGAGAATGTCATGGCCCCCAGGAACAAATGTTAGACAGGCAGTAGCTCCAGCTCCTAATATCTTCCATATTAAATTAGCTTACAGATCTCTGCAGGCTTCTTTTGAACTGTGTTGACCTCAGTTTCCATATGCAGAGAACCAGTCTGCCTTTCCTGCTCCCACCATGCTAACTCATCATGGCTGTGCCCTTTGTCACCAGTAGTGTGTAGGACATTGATAAGGTCCAGATCCGAGTTGACTGAAAAGCTGCATTTGTACGTTATCTCTCCTAACACTGAGGACATGCTTTTACGGGTGTGACACCGGCGTGAGGTCAGAAAAAGAAAATATTAGGCTTCACTAATTAAACACACATAGAATACTAATTATAATTTTTTTAGATTTCTATTTGTTTAATGTGTATGAGTGTTTTGTCCACATGTATATACACCCCATGCATGCAGTGCTCACAGAGGCCAGAAGAGGGTGTCAGATCCTCTGGAACTGGAGTTACAAGTGGCTGTTAATTAGGTCCCAAAGAAACTCAGGTCAAATGGCTGTGGTACCTATTAATATCTCAAAGCAGACACTGGCTGGTTGCCAGGCTCTCTAAGCATTGTGGGTACCTGGTAGAGTCCTGGCTCCTCCCAGCACTTTTCCTCACTCAGCCCCTACCCTAAACCTCTCCAGCCCTCCCCCGCACCCAGCTCCACTTTTCTTCCTCCAGCTCCTTTTTTCTGTCTAACCCAGCCATCTTGGCCACAGCCTCTCTTGGTTTCTTGGTTCATCTCTGCTCTCTTGGTTCCTCTTGATCCTCATTCTCTTGGTTCTTCTCCCTCTCCTGGTCCTCTCATTTCCCCCCTCTCCTCATTCATCTCTCTCCTCTCATGGCCCAGTCTATTCTGCTGGCCGTGTTCAGTCTGGACCCTTCCAGATGCCTCTGGCTGTTCTCTTTTCATATATACAATAAAAACCTTTTCATCAGCCACACCTAGGAGCAGCCATGTCCTTATTCTCATTTAGTAATGAGTCAAACTGTGGGTGCTTGGAACCAACCTGGGCCCTCTGCAAAAGCAGAAAGTTCTCTTAACCTCTGATCCATCTCTCCAACCCACTAATTATAAATTTAATATGGAATTTATTTTCCTAATTCTAATGAAATATCCCCCAGTTTTTCACTAAAATAGCTATGTGTGCTAGAAAATTAATACCATATAATCAAACCAATCCTCAAAACCCAGAACTAGGAATCACATAATTGCCAGATTGTAATCCTAATAAGATTGCTACAATTAGGTTGAAATGTTAAATAATATGGCCAGTAGAATAGGAAAAGAAAAAAACTAGTCACCAAGGCCTGGTCTTTCTGGTGGGGGTTTAATACACTCATGCACACACGTGTTCCTGACATGTTTTGATGAATTTAGAAGAGGTTCCTGTACTTTCACATGTGATCTGTCTGTGCCTACTGGGTGGTGATTGACAGGCAGCGGTGTCTCTGTATCTGCCTTCATAATGGAGTCAAATGTCACTTATTAAATGAGTCACGTGGGCAAGGCACAGCCTGAAGAGTCTTTGACATGGTATGGAGTATGAGCAGAGCACAGCCTAGTCTCCATGACCACGCATTTAGGGGTTAAAGCAAGATGCTTGTTCCCTTACACTTCTGACATCTGACAAGGGTGACAGGAAACTAAGGTCAAGGAGTCAGGAAGACTGTTTATCTTTCTGGGGGCTTTGCCATATCCAACACCTAGTGGCCACCTGTCCACCATGGCATGGGGTCCCTTCATCCTTCAAAGTCAAAGCATGACATATCTCTGAACCTCTCCCACATTTACACCTCTCTAAATGCGGCTATGAAATGCTCTCTAGTTAAGGATTTACATACAAGACTGCAAGAATGCATACAAGCAGACCATGGCCATCTCCTGGCCTCCACACCTCAACCTCAACAATCCTTAACCTCCTCACACATGACACGTCTGTGTGGCTTTCTTCTATCATGTAAAGTAACATAAGGACTCTGGAGCAGACAAAGTTATATGTTAGGGGATAGGGAGGGGAGAAACCTGCCTCTTCTCTTGCTTCCTTTAAATTCCATAATGTGTAGTTTCTTAAATACTCAAGGTTTGAAAACAATACATTCTCCAAACTGGAAATCTCAAGTGCCCTCTATGCTATAATTCCAGTTCTAGAATTAGAACTAGAATGTGTGTTAGCCATATTGAAAATGAATTATGTGGAAGGTTACTCAAAGCAACTGTTTTTAAATATAAAGGATTGTCAGGAACCGAAAGATGCATTAATAAGACTGTGAAATAAGTTGCACCGGCATGTAAAATGGAGGCCTATGTAGTCATTTAAAAAGAATGAAGAAAACATTATGTGCTTAGAAGCAAAAGTAGCAATCTACAGAGTCAAAGGTTAATAATAAATAAGGAGAAAGAGAATTGAGTGTACATGCTCACGTGTTCATATACTGCACAAAAGGTTTCCATTTACCTCTGCAAGGGTGCACAAAAACTGAGCACTAGCAAGCTTCTGGAAGGAGGAAGCAGAACCAAAGCCAGACATAGAGAGTGAGTATGGCATGTTATAAATATAATTTTTAAGACAAAACACTCAGCATAGTGTTTATAACAAAAATCTATCAATTACTAAAATACCCATATCTCAAATATAACTAGCTATAACTAGCTATGTGTAAGAAGCAGATGAAGTCCTAAGTTAGTTTGTTGTTGACATGAGTACGACCATGTCAAGGACCCTAGTGCCTCAGGACCATGATTACAGCACAGCCTTCCCTGCATTAGGCTCAGGAATTGGTAAAGCCTTCCTTTGGTTCAGGCGTAAGTGTTTGCCAATGATTGACTTGTGTGTGCAAAATCTAGCAACTGCAGCCTGCTCTTCCCAGATGACTGCAACCTGAGATGCTTCCTACAGAGGCCTCCCAGGCAGACCAGCTACGACTTCTGTGATCGGCTGCATACCACAAACCTCCTTGATTGAAATGTATAAAAAACATGCACTGAGTTTCTAGGTTTCCTAGTTTCTTGGTGCCCTCTGTCTGAGCCAGCACAGCCCACCCAATTCCAGCCTTTTTTTTTTTTTTTTTTTGTATGTATGTCTGTCATTTCATTCCCTTATCACTCTGGGCAAGTCAGTCTCTGAAGCCAGGCAGAACTTGGCAGTTGCAAAATAATGCATACTAGTATATCAACAAGATATTAACTAGTATATTAACAGACTTTCAGAGGTAATATTAAATCAGAGCAAGTAGAATTCAAGGTCAATATCCATAATAAAGAATAAGATAAAAGTTATTTCCCATTGTTAAAATATGTAATTCTTGAGGCTGGAGAAACAGCTCAGCAGTTGAGATCACTGATTGTTCTTCCAGAGGACTTGAGATCAGTTCCCAGCAGCCCCATGACAGCTCACAACCATCTGTAACTCCAGTTCCAGGAAGTTCAATGCCTGGTTTTGGACTTCCATGGGCACTAGGCATACATGTGCACAGACATACATACATGCAGGCAATACAGCCATTCATATAAAATAAAAATAAGATGCTTTTTAACAGATGTAACTCTCAAAACTGCTGTGAATGAGATGTGATACATGAGAACTTTCTGTGTGTCAGGAGGTAGCATCGCTGAGTGTTCTGAGGCCCTGGGCGTAGACTATTATGCCTGGGTCTTTATGAGTCACATACCTTTATCCACAAGACAAAGAGGGTTTGAGAATGATCTGACTGATTTGCCACACATAGGCCTCAACACAACAGAGCCAACTCATACATAAACTTAGAAAGTTATAATACATCTATAAGATTTTATATATATATATATATATATATATATATGAGGGCTTTGTTCGCTCAACTTCAAAAAAGCTGTAGAATATATTTCCCTCCACATATTGTATCACACACTGTGTTCTTTCATGTTCTCTGCATGCTATGGCAGAGACAATGGCCACCACTGAGGTCTCTGGTTTGCTCATCACCTCTTAAGGATCTTACATTTTGAAAGAACATCTTCTCTGCCTCTTGACTAAGATCAAGTGTGATTTTAAAGAACTTTAGTTACACATATATTCCTCAGAAAGGAAAGAAAGAAGCTGGATAGGTCCTGTAAGTTGAAGCCACCCATGAACCAACAGATTGTAATGTTAAGCATGAGTTCACTAGGGTAGAGTGAAGGTCACCCGTGAACAACCACACTGCCATGTTGTGTTATTTCACTGAGGACATGACCTTGGAAGGCATTGAGGGACAGACTGAGAACATGGATACAGGACAGAAAAGTCACCTCAGGTAAGTGATGCAGCAGGGGATGCCCAGGCCCTTTCTGATCACAATGCAGAAAGAACAAACACCAAAAGCAAACCTAGGCAATGAAGACAGGCTGGAAAATGAGTGATGAGGCCTGAATGGTCATAGACATAATTCCACAGTTGAAAGAAAAAGAAGACACCTCATAATTCAAGTAGAAGGTGGATATGAGCCTGGAGTGAGGGTGTACGCCTCTAAGTCCAGTGTGCAGGAAGCAGAGGCAGGGGATTTTGATGAGTTCAAGGCCAGCCCAGTGAGAGCCTACTTCAAAAATAAATAAATGTAAATTGACACTCCATTGTAAACATTTTTAAAGCAATAATAAGTGATCTTGAGATAAAAAAACATTATCGAAATACAAAAACTGAAGGAAACATTGGCAAACACACACACACACACACACACACACATATGTGCAATGGAATTTTACTCTGCCTAAAAAAATGAAATGAACAGGAAAGTGGATGGGGTTGAAAAACATTATATTAACCAAGGTAGCCCAGGCTAAGAAATACAAGCATTGTCTGCTGTCTGTCTCTCATAGGCGGATATGGGCCTTTAACTATGAAGTGTGTTTATCTAGGTGGGAAAAACTATGGGGAAAGTCCAGAAAACTAGAAAGGATCCCAGGAGACTGGAACAAAAGAAGGTTTGTGGGGGAAGAGGGCCTCACTAATGAAATAGTGATGAAAACCCCATAGAAAATTTTAAGAAAACCGAAAATAACAACACTGATGAATGCTGTGTGAAGAAGGTAGCCCACTTCTGGGGCCAAATGAAATTAGTCCAACCACTTTGGAAATCAGCACCGAGGCTCCTCAAAGAACTGAAACTGAATGTGACCCCCTATATCACTCCTGGGTACTCACCCAGTCCATATGAGGCTGGAGGCTCTTCAGACAGGTGAGAAGAGTGAACATGGTAAGCCCAGGGTAGGAGAAGGGGGAGCACACTAACCTCCATTTGGGGGGGGCTTTTTAAATGATTTCTGCTGCCAACAATAGGCAGCAAGTTCCATCCTTCCAGCCCTGTCACCCCCAGCAGTAAGTTTCTGTTTCTCTGGGACATGCCTGCATCACCTTGCCCCCTGTGGCTCTTTCTGTACCTACCTCAGCACAGCAGAAGTTGGGCCACCCACTCTTAACCTAGCCAATCACCAACTACAGAAACAGAGATCCAACCAACCCCCGCTACAGAAGGAGCGCACAGACACCACTGGACCAATAGAAAACGGAAGGGAAGGGAATCACCATGTAGGGCACTCTAAACCCACATAAAATCCCAAACCTCCTTTGAGTGGGTAGTCTCCCAGCTCTCTCTGAGATTTCTGGAACACTTACCAATAAACTTTCACTTTGCTCTCGGCCATTCGTTCTGTCTTTTAACTCTTTAACTGACAAAGAACCTGTTATTTTTTTTATTTTATTTTATTTTTTAATTTTTTTTATTTTTTTATTTTTTTATTTTTTTGGTTTTTCGAGACAGGGTTTCTCTGTGTAGCTTTGTGCCTTTCCTGGAACTCACTTGGTAGCCCAGGCTGGCCTCGAACTCACAGAGATCCGCCTGGCTCTGCCTCCCGAGTGCTGGGATTAAAGGCGTGAGCCACCGCCGCCTGGCGAACCTGTTATTTTATTAAGCAGTGCAATGTTATTTATTGAGCAGCACTGTTCACCATACAAGAGAAGCCACAAGGTACAGCAAAACCCACTCTAAGTTTATTAAGGGAATAGGGAGGGGGTGTGCATTGGCCTATGGAATGACCTGCAAGAAGAGAGAGAAGGAATAGGTGGGACCCACTTTGAAAGGTCTCCACCCCTCCCCTCCCCGCACATGCACATATGTGTAGCTGGAGTTTTCTCCAGTCCTGCTCAGACCCAAGTAAACACACAGAGACTTATATTACTTATAAACTGTATGGCTGTGGCAGGCTTCTTGCTATCCAGTTCTTGTATCTTAAATTAATCCATTTCTGTTAATCTATAAGTTGCCACACGGCTTGTGGCTTACCAGTACTTTACATCTTATTTCTCATGGTGGCGGCAGCTGTCAGCGTCTCCTTCCCGCCATGCTGTAGAACCCACCATAGAGTAGCTCAAGCCCATAGGTTGTGGCTAACTTGAGAAAGACAACTAGGAAGCTGTTTTTTAGCTCTGTTTTAGAATCTTCTTTCTCAGTTTTTCTTGCCCCATGTTGGGCACCAAATGTAGATGAAATTCTAAACAGTCTTAGTAAATAAGAAACACAGAGCCAAATACAGAGGTAATAGCCAAAGAGATCAGAGAGCCACAACTACCTTATCTCACCACCTTGCCACCATTGATTCCCCAGAACAAGCTTCTTCCTGTCTGATTTGTGTTTTTATTGCCTTTCTGTTCTGCTTTCTCATTGGCTGTAAACTTAGGCACATGACTTCCTCATCATTACCTGTCTATACAGACCTCCAGGTCTCTATGGTTGGTACTGGTTTTAAAGGCTTGTGTCACCATTCTTGGCTGCGTCCTTGACCATACAGAGACTCTGCCTGCCATGTGATTAGATTAAGGGTGTGTGCTACCACTGCCGGGCTTCTGCTTATGGGTCACTATGTGACCTGGCTATGTGACCTCTGACCTCCAGGCAAAGTTTAGTTATTAACATACAAATAAAATCACATTCCAGCACAATTAAAATATCACCACACACATAGGCTTACATAGCTACACCACACATGCACATAGATTACGTGATTACCCTGCATGCAGACACACAAATTACGTAGGCTGTAAGGCCCTAGGATGACTAAGCATCTTAACTGGCTACTGGACAACACACGCTAGGAATTCTAACAGAACCCTCATAACAGCCAATAAACAGCATCCACGTTTGCTGCAGCTCTTCCACAAGACCAGGGATGTTGAGGCAAATCATTCCTCTCTGATGCACCTCCAGGACCAAGAGTCAAAGGGAAGACAGAAAAGCTCATGACTCCCTTAGCCTCCATTTGAGGTTTCACACAAGATTTCTCTCAGATCTCCTCCCTCCCTCTCATTTCCACTCTGATCAATGGGGACAACACAGGGTTAACAACAGGAAGGTGAATGTGTAGAATTCTCTCGCCTTCCTTCATGCATGTCCTGACTACACACAAGCCGATGGAGGAAACTCAACCAGAGGAGGAAGTTACTGGAACATTTGAATTTACTTTGGAAAGTCTGAACATGGCCATTCACACCTGGGAGTTCAGTAATTTTATTAAGTAAATGTCATCGACCTCTTCACATCTAGTCATAGTAAGATGGGTTGACTATAAGTCCCAAGTGTCATGTGGAAAGTAATCTAATAAACATTGAGCACTGCTGATATTTCAGATGAAATCTGAGTAGTTTTTCATGTTATCCTATCTAGCTCTCACTCATGTTTAGGTTCCTTTGGCAGTTATTATGGTATATCCTGGGCTACGTTGACTTGGAACGGGGCTTGGAATCCAGACTGAACCTGGACCTTTCCTACTTGAGTCACGGGTGCACTGTCGGTTTTTAAGGTGCATTGCTTTTCTCCCTGTGTCCTTTCTCTTTATCTGGGTTATTTTCCTCCATGTAAAATTATCTCCTCTTAGCCACAGGGATCTCTAGTGGGGCTCTAAACCTCCAGTGGATGCTTGGAACTACAGATGGTGCAGAATTGCACTATATTATGCTCCTTCCCAAACACACACGTATATATAATATAGCACAATTTGTAAATTAGACCCAATAGAGAGTAGCAACAATAATGAATAGGCCATTCATAGCAGCATTCTGTAGTGAAAGCTCTCTCTCTCTTTCTCTCTCCCTCCCTCCCTTCCTCCCTCCCTCCCTCCTCTCTCTCTCTCTCTCTCTCTCTCTCTCTCTCTCTCTCTCTCTCTCTCTCTGCTTTTTCTGTCTCAAAGCATCTTTTTACATTAATATTTATAAACTACAGCTGAGTAGCGGCACTTGAAACCACAGGAAGCAAGGCCTCAGATAAGAGGCGTTGCTGGATCCATCTCCTGAGTATGATTCTCTGATCTGGTTCCTTTCCTTCTACAGGCCTGAATCTTGTTTCTCAGCCTCTACTTAGCATTCCTCCTTTAACCCTCAGCTGTCTCTAAGATGTGTCTCCAGTCACGGAAGCAGTGACAGCTGTTGGGGGCCTTCTCTAGGGCGCATGCTTTGTGTTCTATGGGGGGAAAATTTGGAAAGCATTTGTAATATATTTTACATGTTTTTCTAAATGAAAAATTGCAATGATCCTCCTTTTTAGATGGGATTTCTTTCAGAAATGGTTTATGGGATGGAGAGTTGTTGTTGCCACAGGGTCTCACACTGTATCACTAGTTGATCTGTCACTATGTAGTCCAAGCCAGCCTTGAACTTGTGGTAATTCTCCTTCCTCAGCTTCTTGAGCTCTGGGAATTGAGATGTGAGTCACCATGCCCAGCTTTGATCAACAGTGTTTTATTATTTTCTATTGTCCTGAGTTTTTATGACTATATTCTTGAAGAGTATTTAATCCTCAACCTTTGTTGCACAGAGGTTGCTATTCACTCTCTTGGTTCTCCAACTGTCCAGAAACTATGGTGCATTCTCTACAAATCTTCAAAGTCCAAAATGCATCTAGGTTGTTCAGGAAAGGAGATAGACCACAGATGGACTGAATGGACAGACAGATGGTATAGATGCGAAAGGCTGACTGGGTGGGTGGGTCAGTAGAATAGAAGTAAAATCAGCAGATGGTTGATGAACTGCATGGATGATGGGAATAAGGCAAGAGGGGATAGATGGGAAGGAGTGTGGTTGGGTAAATAGGTGGGTGGTTGGGTGGATGGGTGGTTGGGTGGATAGGTGGTTGGGTGAATGGATGGATGAGTGGATGGGTGGATGGGTGTTTGGGTGGTTAGGTAGTTGGGTGGATGGGTGAGTAAGTGGGTGAACTGCATGAATAGGTAAGTGTGTAGATGGGGGATGAGTGGGAATGTAGATGTGTAGGGATATAGATGGGTGAATAAGTGGGTGGATGAATGGGTAGACTGGATGGATGGGTGGGTGGGTGGATGAAAGGACTGATGGATTCAGCATATATAAACTGTTGAATATTCTCAAATATCAAATTACTCATAATAAGCTAATAACTACAAACATTGGGGCCAATAAACAAAAGTGTTATTAGATTTGCTTCTCATTCCATTAATCAACTATTAGACCTGTGAGTTATTGAGAAGCATGCCATTAAAATAGAGTAGACAATGTATTGAGCCACAGGGTGGGTTTTGATGTGGTGTACACATGAAAATGCCTCACTATAGCAACTGACCTTATGAATACAACTAACACTAAATATTTAGATTGAACTCTGAGTAATTTGGCCTTATAAACAATTCCTTTCACATTTGGAAGAAATGTTCCCTCCATTACAGAGACAGAATCATTTTTTAGAGGATTGCTTTGAAGACTTTCCTCAACAGCTTGGTACAGGTGTTAACAGGAAAGAGAGCCTGGCTGGGGGCAATTCTCTAACAAGAGAGGGTGTAACAGGACGCTTGGCAAAAATGTGGTCCCCATCTAGAGGCAGGAAGAGGCAGATGAATCATCAAACCACAGGGGAGAGACTTGGATAATGTGCTGAGAGATGCCTCACCCTCCCAGGGCCGCCAGTTGAAGGAGGAAGCGCCGTGGCTCACACTAAAATGCAAGCAGCCTTTGCTGGAATAATCCTGGTGCTAAACTTCACTAAAGTCAGCAAGTGATGTTACAAATTTCCATCCATTTAGAGCAACAACTGAAAGCAATTGACATTTTAGAAAAACCATCTGTAGTTGTGAAATGGTCCATCGGGGGATTGCACATCTAAAGCCATGTTAATTACATTTGGTGTGGTTTTCTCAGGAAGCTGGGATGGGAAGGATTCTAAGTATACTTTAAAATAGACATTTATATTTCAGAGGTTTTTTTTTTAAATTAAAAGAAACAATAGCAATTTTCTTAGTGTTTCTAATAATTGCAGGTGTGATGTAATGAGTACAGCTGTTAAAAGCTGTATTTAACCACTTTCATCTACAAAAATGCCAACTTCCGCAATACTGTGGTAGATAAATGTTAGAAAATATGCCATATATACATGAAAACCGGATCATCGCTCCTCCTATCCATCCCCATGCTTAGAAGTAGTAGACAAGGATGAATCTGTCGTTTTCTGGTTTAATCATTTTACTAACTCAAAAAGAAAAAGTAACAGAAGAAATAGAAAGGAAGAGAAAGGGAGCAAGAAAACCAGAGGGAATGGAGTCTCTGAAATAATAATCACGCTGCCTTAAAATAGAGGTACACAGAAAGAGGATGGGGGTGATACCAAGGTTTAAGGGGAATCTCAAAGGACACCAGAGACTTGGAAAGGATGGCTCTCACACACTGTGTGAACTGAATGCACCCATTTGCTTGTTCCTAGCAGATGGTAGTATGCTATTTGAGGCCACCATTTCCTCACAAGTTCCAGGAGGTTAAAACATACTTGAGACCAAGACACAGAAAGTCTACAATACCTGCCTGCTCCTGAGCTAGTCTACCAGATTGAAGGTCCCCTGGCTGCAGGGGTCCATTTCCTAGGACATCATGAACCATGGGATTATTAAGCCAACTGACTATTAAACCCAAACATACTAAATGCATATCTGAGTCAAATCAATATTACTTTGTATTTGGGCTTAAGGAATTTTCAAAATGCTATTAGAACATTTGAGAGAATCAAGTTTGTTCCTATGCTCCATTTTAAAATTGCCACACTGTGACTCCCACAGAAAACAGCCCCTGAGCTGTAGAAAACAGACTTTTCTGATGTGTGTCAGAATAACCCTCCTCAAGTGCTTTTCTTTTTCCAAAGGAATGCATGGAAATACAAAATAATAATGTCTTAAAAACACAAAACATTGTCCTGTCTCTAAATTCCTTCGAAGATTCTATTGAGGGCTTAGTTTTTTTTTGTTTTGTTTTGTTTTGTTTTTGTTTTGTTTTTTGTTTTTTAAACTGGGAATAAGGTAATCCTTCAAAAAAATAAAATAAAAACTTTTAATGGGATTCTGGATTCTAAACAAACATTAATTGTAAATATGTTTGATAGCTAAATGCAAGACACACATACACACACACACACACACACACACACACACACACACACACACACAATCAACCCAGGTTTCTCTCCTGGGAACTATGAGCCGATAGGAGAGTTTATGTTAGCTTAGAATTTCGGTATCTTGCTCTTCTTGAATCTTTTCTGTTCCAACCGTACACTGGAGAGCTGGCTTCTATTTTTAATGAAAGGGAAACGAAACAAAAGCTTCCACAGTGGTGCTCAGATACCTCAAACATTAAACAAAAGCCTGTTGACACACAAGAGAACCAGACAACTGCTAGTGATTTTCCTACAATTTCCGTGTTTTTATCATGTTTCCCCAGGGGCTGTTCTGCTTTTCCCACTCTGGACCAGGGGCGGCTCCAACAAGCAGCTGCAGATCCTTGGCAGCCTAGTCGGCGAAGCCTCCCAGGCAGACCGGACTCCCCTCCTGAGCCCCTTCTGGAAAGATTTCCTCTGTGTGTGACAGGAAGCCCTCCCAAGGTGGTCTGAGTGTCTCGATGGCTGTAGTAGGAGCTGAAAATAAAATAATGTTCCATGAGGCAACTATAGATAGTACTTAACTGTCTCCTTAGTTCTGTCCAACTGGACCTCTCTATTGAGGACAGGCAGAGAGCAGCAGGCCTTCTCAGGAGTCTAGTCAGATCCATAGCAAAGGAATGCAGTGTTCTCCTGTATATAGCCAGAGGACACCCACACAGTGAGCACCAGGCTATCATGATTTAGCAGATAGTCACAATCTCAGACTTCTAATTACAGATTTTTACGGTTATTTCAAAATAACTCCCTTTCCTTCTAGCATGCCTGAATTTCTTTTTTCCTTTTCTGCTGTGGTACATTAACAGCTTCCCTGTGTGGATAATGGCCTGGATTAGATTGTACAGTACCAGGTATGAAGATGGGACCAACAGTTCCCATACTGTTACCTGGATGCGGACTAGAGATATTCATCTATACATTGTTTGGCTGATAGGACAAATTATCATGTTTAAAATACTGACCCTTATGGAGGAAAGGAAAGAAGCAAATCAAACCCGTGAGTATGGAACTGAAGAGAGCCAGCCAGGCATGAAGACCTGAGTTGGAGCCCCAGAACCCACATACTCCAGGTCTGGGAGTTTGCACTGTAATCCCAACAGCAGCAGGAAGACAGAGACAGGAGAGCCCATGGGCTCACTGGCCAGACAGTCTAGCTAAGTCCCAGTTCCAAAAGAAAGACCTTCTCCCTGATACTAGGTGAGCTGTGCCTGCGAAAGGATACCAAAGATTGACTTCTGGCCTGCACACACACACACACACACACACACACACACACACACACACACACACACACACCTCTGAGTGTGATACTGGCCTTTCCCGCCCTTGTAATTCACCAGCAATACAGAATTAATAGTTTCCTGAGCGAAAGCCGTGAGCTGAGTAACACAAGTTTTTCCTACAACTTTTATGGCCCCTGTTTGCAAGTCTGTGGGTTATAGTCATGTTAATGACAAACACTTGCCTCTGGAGAGAAACTGCATGTTAATGAAAGCCCACACAGCCTGGGGCTGTTGCTTTGAAGTCCCACTAAACATGTAATATCAGCTTGTGAAGCATTAGACAAGGAAATGAGCTGGATAAGGGCTCCAGGGTAATAGCTCCAAATTGATTATTTCCTTCCTCAAATAAACTCACCAGGCAGCCCTGTGTGCTTACTTCCGGAGACACACTGTGCCCAGGACCTTATCACCAGGAAATGAGAAGAAGCCAGACAACTGTGATAAGGCACATTCACGAGATGCAAACATGGTATTGAGGATCAGTCTTAACAATCCCGGGATCTCTGGAGTCTACCACCAGTTCATTATTCGTTAATTACATACTAAGATGAGGAGGAGAACAATGCCTTCTAAGTTATTGAGTTAAACAGTCAAGCACAGAAACCCTTGGAGAATAATCAAAGGAAGCAGACTCAATCCCACGCATGTCAGAATGTGTGAAACTGTTGTTTACAAGTCATATGAAAAGCTACAGAAAGCAAAGACCCACTTCTGACTGTGGCAAGAATGTGAGTCTCGTGCACACACATCTCCTGCTTACAACCAGGACCCAACCTCACATCCTCTGTCGATAGTTTTTAAATTTTGAAACCTATGCCCATCAAACACCTGCAATGTGGAGATTGCTAGAAGCAGAGGACAATACCCAGAGATCAGCATAGGCGATGACTTCTTGGGCAGGAACTCAGCAACTCCGGAAATAAAAGAATCCATGATGTGATTACAGCAGCAAACTAGAACACTTCAATAGACACTATCAATAGAGCCAGCAATGGTCTAAAGAACGGGAGAAAATCTTAACTGACTGGTCATTTGACAGAATACGTATCCAGAATATATATATAAAACTCAAAACAGCAAAAGAATAGAAATCTAAAAATGAGTGTAATCTAAGCAGATACTCCTTAAAACAACTACAAATAAATGGCCAATAAACACCTGAAAACTCTCCATGGCTTTAGGCATTAGGGAAATGCAGTTCCAAACCAAGTGAGATTCTGCCTTCCTCCAGTCAGAACAGCTGTTATCAACAAGAGCAAGCAGGACTTCCATACAATCCCCTTGTGCCATTCCAGAGACACTCTGGAAGGAAATGGAGTCAGTATATATAAGACCCACACTTACTGAGGTGTTATTTACGGTAGCCAAACTGCAGGAGCAGCCTAGATGATAGGGACATAGGAATGAACAAAGAAATTATGGATTATATGTCTAATATACATATCTATATATTCAAGCATGAAGAATAACAATCGCATGTCACTTACAGGGAAAACTGGTCGACAGAAGACACCATGTTATGTAAATTAAGTCAGACAATAGAAAACGAGTGGTGCATGGGATTTTTTTTTTTTTTGTTTTTGTTGTTTGTTTTGTGTTTTTTGAGACAGGGTTTCTCTATGTAGCTTTGGTGCCTGTCCTGGATCCCACTCTGTAGACCAGGCTGGCCTTGAACTCAGAGAGATCTGCCAGCGTCTGCCTCCCAAGTGCTGAGATTAAAGGTGTGCTCCACCGCTGCCTGGCAATGCATTTGTTTTTTTTGTTGTTGTTGTTTTTGTTTTTTTGTTTTTGTTTTTGTTTTTTTTTGTTTTTGTTTTTTTTTCAGACAGAATCTAGGATTATTTTTGAAGACCTAGAAGCAGTCAGAAGGATTACTAGGACAAGCAGGAGACCACAGGGAGAGGCAAGGGTAAGGGGGAGGGTGGGTACCATCAGGGCATAATAGATGTATAGATGGAGATGTCACAGATAAAGCATTAATGTATTAACAACTATATTAAATGCAAAGGGCACATTTTAACTCTAGCTACCTATCACAATGAATTTCAATCCAACTAGGATCACTCCTTCCTCTCTCTCTAAACAAATATTTTACAATTTACATATAATATTAGAAAATTAAAATTTAAGAAGTCAATTGACAGCCAATAAAGTGGCAGATATTTGCAACCCAGCACTTAGGAGGCTGAGGCAGGAGGGCCTCTATTTAAGCTCAAAACCTGCCTGGGGCAGAGAGCAGAACCTTGGCAGAGAGAGGGAGAGGGAAAGAGAGAGAAAGAGAGAGAGGGGGCGGGGAAACAACCACCAAGTCAGTATAGTATGCTAACTAGTATAAAGAAAAACATTTTTTTTAGCCTGTAAACAGTAACTCTCAGAGTTCTGGAGAGTATGATGTCTAAGACCATTGTACTGACAGAGTCTGTGTCTCCTGAGTTTCACTTCCTGGTTCATTAGAAGGTTTTTGTTTTGCTGTGTGGGCACAGGATGCAAAGAGTGTATGATCTCTCTGGGATGTCTTTTAGGAGCTACGTTCAAAAAGATCTATATTAACTAATCCATTTTCCCAAGCCCCATGTCTAAAACTCTTTAAACAACAGACACTCAACTCCTAAGTCCAGTTTCCTGGCCCTTTCCCTTTCTAATGCTCTGCAATTGTGGTGATGAGAAACACGTGAACAGCTGTGAGATGTGTCGGTACTGATGATGTCATTTTTCAAAATTCTAGACAGCTGGGTAAATGCATGAGGTGTAGGAAGTCATCTAGAGATGACGGTCGCTCTATGGAAGGCTGTGTACAGGTAACAACAGGCAAATTCTATCACATTTTACAGAAGGAATCTGAACCTATACAGATTTGGGGGTCACAAAGGCCCTGGGTCCAGTCTCCTGCAAATGCCACAGGGGGAGGTGTATGCATTTTCAACTTCTAATATGTGATGGAGTTATTAGATGGCAATGTAAACAGCTACACTAAAACACACTGTACAGTGAATGCGTAAAAAAAGTGTGCTTCATCCAGGGCTAGACTGAAGGGTGTCCAAACAGTTTTTCCACCGCAGTCCCCTCCAAAGGGACACTCAAGTGTCAGAATATATTAGCATTCATCTCTGTGAGGACTCCTTCTCACAGCAGGGTGCTGGGAGTTTCCGGACCAATGGCCTGTGCCATCCTACCACTCGCTATGAGAACCCGAAGTGCCTTAAATGTTCCAGATGCCTATAAGTTGTTTTGGAAAATGTTGAAATGTATTAAGAACAGGATTTAAACACAGTTGTTAGAAACCCTGTAAGAGGGTAGGTACAGGATTTTTTTTTTTTTTAAAGAGTGAGTCTCCAAAAGTCTATCTTGAAAGCTGTCTAAGATGTAAGACACAGAAGATGTCCATGCAGTTGAATAGGGGTGGTGGCTGGTCTGTAGTGTCAGCACGTGGGAGGCTGAGCTAGGGCTGCCACCAGTTCAAGCCCAGCCTGAAGTGGAGTGGAACCCTGTCTCAAATAAAAAACATATATATTAAAAGAAAAGAAAGAAACTGAAGCAGCCATTGCTGAGGCTGGAGTCTAATTCCACAATTTAAGTGGTTTCATAATTTTTGTTGTTGGTAGTGATTAATGGCAATTTAAACGCGTGAGTAAACAAGCATCAAACCCACTCTTTTCCTGGGTGAAAAATGAAGAGAAAAAATAATAACCAATGTTTTCATAAATATGTGGGCTTCACAGAACCTCCTAAGGAACAGTGACAGGCTCTTCCTGAGTATGACCTCATTCATACTCAGGAACTTCAGAGATGGACTGTGAGGGGCAGAGCAGGGGAGCCTGGGATGAAATCTTTGAGAAAAGGAATAACTGAGACTCTTCACACAAGAGCGCTGAAGTCCTAATCAGTCACCAGTCCCTGTGAACAAAACATTTTCCTTGTTCATTTGCTGACAAGACATGATTTGAGAAACTGAGGAAGCTTGGGGGCAAGGCTTAGATAATGAAACAAATTACAATCGTTGCTGTTGGATGAAAACTTTAATTAGAAACAGAGACATAGCATGTGTTTCCCATCCTTCTGTCCTTTATAGCCAGCAACAAACATAAGAAGTAGAAACTTGCACTCTGAGGGACAAGAGTGAAATTCTTGGTGTGAAGAATGAAGGCAAACTCACCGGCATTTTGGGGAGCTTCTTCCTTTCCCACGGTCCATGGTTATCCTGTGGGGTATATACCCCCAATTCTTTGCTTGTATAAATAGTCTAATTTTGACTATAATATTTATTTGAGCTCATTACAAGTCAAAGAAATTAGCTGGATTGGTTCTCCTGCCCCGTGATGGTAAGAGCCGAAGTTGACTTGTAAGCCCTACTTGCCCCAGGACAAGATTAGTTCCTGGAATGCTAAGAGTCCTAGTTCTTGAAAATAACAAGCCCCATGTTTTCAGTCCCCTAAACAAGTTTGTCTGACCCATCAGCACTGAACATACTTGATCACACGTGGGCGGGAGGGAGGGAGGTGGGCAGGAAATACATCAGGATATATATTTGTCCCTAATTGGACCCAACGGGAAATGCAATGAATTCTGGGTTTTGCCTTTTTTACATCTCTGCAAAATGTGACTCAGGGCCATTTCCTGGGAACCCAGGGGTGGACCTGGTCAGAGTCCATCAACCTGGTCAAGCTTTTCATTAAAGCTTGCTTCAAATTTGCCTCGAAATTGTGGAACTGGTTTTTCTCTCTCGATTCTCAGGGTTAACCTTATTACAATTTCACCCCAAAAGATGTCAGTTTGCTTGCTGACATTCTTTTCCTCAGACCATGGTCATGGTGTTTTATCACAGCAACAGAAAAGTAACTAACACACCTCATAACCCTTTGTTGTTATTCTGTAACATGTGTGTATGTGTGTGTGTGTGTGTGTGTGTGTGTGTGTGTGTGTGTGTGTGTGTGTGAGAGAGAGAGAGAGAGAGACAGAGACAGAGACAGAGACAGAGACAGAGAGACAAAGACAGAGAGAGAGAGACAGAGAGATTTACTTTGTGTAAGGTGTGATCTAAGAGTTACTTAGTAGTTAAGATTGGAATAGAAGAAATTGTTTGGCTGTAGCACTGAGGCAGGAAAGCATAGGGAATAACTTACCAACCTGGGACTCCACTTGGCTTGGACTATGCACACATCCCTCTCTAAACAAAGCATCTAGCAACCTGTTAGCAACTTGGAGGCATCCCTGTATCAGGCTGCACATACATACACCTGCTTCAAACAACAGAAAGAAGTTGTTCCCATTGGTAACCTCTTGACAACGCCCATTTCCACCCAAATACATCTTGAAATGTATCCAGGAACTAGAGACAACAGTCCAGTCCAGTCTGAACCAGTCTTGCGTGCATGCACAATAAGGTAAACTGTGTCCTCTGAGTGAACTTTTAGGGAGAGTCCCATACTTATGATCTCATGCTTAGGCACCATTGAGAGTACATATCATTAAAACTGAATGCCTTGTGGGAAGGGACACATATACACATAATCCGAGTCTGTCAATCAAAACAGCCTCCCATGCTATCTCCCTTAGCAACAGAACTCCCCTGTCTCTTGAGCCTGCATAAAAGGAAGGCTCCTGAGCTGCCCCATTTGTGTGGTCCACAGTCACTCTTGACAGCATACCTGAGCTGTACTTTGCTTTGTGTTGGATTAACTTTCCTTGGTACTCTTCTTTTACTTTCCTGTGAGACACTAAGAGCTTGGAAACAGCTGGCCTAGTCCCCAACCACTGAAACAGAACTACTTGGCAAGTTGCTGTCAACAAAACTGTAGGGTCCTGGCCCCCCATTTTGAGTAGCTGTTGCCTTGCTTGCTGACCTTGACAAGATGTCCTCCCTATGCTGATTCCCTGCTGGTTTCCTTCTTCCTGAATACTCACCTGAGGTTCTTTGTTTGTGTATCCTGCATTTGGTGTAAACAGCTTAGATGCAAGAATGTAGAACATCGGTAGCAAACTTCTGCCCTCCAGGGTTCTCCCATTGTGCTGTAAGCCTGTATTTAAGGTTTCCTCCCTCTTTCATTCGGCATTCTGCTGGGGTGAATGACCCCCTGTCTCTTGTCTCTGTTTTTAATCCACAGCCCCTCGCTTGGACATGGTGATGGGTAGTGGTAGCGCCGGGCGCTACCGCAACACAAAACCACTGTGCTTTGTGAGTGTGTTGTCAGTAGATAACTTCTGGCACTGTGGAAAGGCACGACGTCTTCGTTTGTGTCTGTGTCCCTGACATAGTGTGCTCATCTCACCACAATGTGTAAACGCAACAATAAGGCAAGAAGAGACTTATCAAACCCGTACTACCACAAAACAATAGTTCTAGAATGTGTTCAAAATTCTATTGGTCTTTGTATATAGAATTTGTGTGAATTGTATCATTTATTTACTTATAGTACTTTTTTGCAGACCACATATCGTTTTTTGGGTAAGCAATCATGTCACCTGTAAGCAGTCCGGCTTCTGTTTCTAATATTCCTTTCCCTCCATGGTCTTATTGCACATCCTAGAACATTCTATTCATATGTTAAATAGGAGTCTTGGAACCCCTTGTCCTTTTCCTGATCCCTCAAAAACTGTTTCCCTCTTTCACAGGCTCTATGCTGCTAGCTGTTTCTTTATGTAACCATACTTTACCCAGTTTAACCAGACTTGACCCAGGTTAACCAGACTTTACCCAGGTTAACAAGACTTTGCCTAGGTTAACCAGACTTTACCCAGGTTAACAAGACTTTACCTAGGTTAACAAGACTTTACCCAGGTTAACCAGACTTTACTCAGGTTAACAAGACTTTACCTAGGTTAACCAGACTTTACCCACGTTAGGGAAACTCCTGGCTTCACTGTAACATGGCCATTCGATTTTGATAGCTTTTTTTTTTTTTTTTTTTTTTTTTTTGCCTCACACTTCATGGAATAGTAACATTTCATAAAGGATTCTTCCCTGATGCATCTGCTCAATCTGCATGTTTATAAATTATCAGAATGAATTGACTTTTGCAGTCTTGGATGTGTCCTTCCCTCACGTTTATAAGAGAGAAGCATGGGTCTATTCAGAGGGGGGGCAGCATGGTCACTCTGCCCTATGGGCATTATTCTGGCTTAAGAGGCAGGTTTTGAACCAAACCAACTTTCAAAGCAAAGCGCAGATACTCATCACCCATCAGAACCAAGGCAGTAATGTAACCACACAAGATTACGGAACGAGGGAAATTCTGGCAAATGCCATCATGATGCTCGCTTCAGCACTCACTTAGAAAGCAGCCCGGCTCTGTCAGAAACAGTGATCTGGTTTGAAAATTACATTCTCACTTAGTGCCCACTATAAGCAGTGGTACTGACCACCCAGGCTAGGATGCCTGTCCAGGCAGCCCCCAGAGAGTCTCCCATCTCAACCTCTGCAGTACTGAAATTACAAGTGGGTGCCACCAAGTCTGCCTTGTGTGTTCTTGGGATGAAACTCAGATCTTCATGTTCACAAGGCAAACACTTTACCAACTTTGATACCTTCCCCAACTACACTAACCTCTCTCTCTCTCTCTCTCTCTCTCTCTCTCTCTCTCTCTCTCTCTCTCTCTCTGGTTTTTTGAGACAGGGTTTCTCTGTGTAACAGCTCTGGCTGTCCTGGAACTCACTTTATAGACCAGATTAGCCTTAAACTCACAGAGATCCACCTGCCTCTGCCTCCTGAGTGCTGAGACTAAAGGTGTGCTCCACCACGTCCCAGCTCCCTGTCTCTTATTACAGTAATTTAAACGGGTCATCTTTGAATTGTCTGACATCCCCATCTCTTCCCCCGGGAATCACGCCCACGAAGTCCCGGTTTCCCCTTGTGTTGTTTTCTCCTGCACATTTTACCCGCGTCCTCTTGGTCTATTTTCCTGTCAGCCTTTTCTTTGGCTTATCCTGCTTCCTCCCTCTCAGTGACTGTGTATTGTCTAGTTCAGGAGTGCTGCTGTACCTTAGAATGTCTGAAAACAATGAGCTGGCTAGTCCTTCCTGAGAAGGTGCAAGACGCTGAAGGCAGGCATGGTCCTCCATCTGCCCCTCTTCACTCACTCTGGGGCTGAGCTCGGCAGTAACTTGTATTAACTGTCTGAAAAGGTCTCTCAGTTAGAGCTGCATTTATCTTCCACAGCCCAGACGAAGGAAAGAGAATGTTTCTTCTGTTATTAATGTTAGCTGTGCGTTTGAAGCTATCTGGCAATACATACACTTGAGTCAGCATGAAAATATTCCTTGTTAGATATGTGCAATATTGAGAGGAAAGTTTTTATACCCAAAAGACGAAGCTGCATCTTTGATGCCTGGATCACAAAGGGCTGCTCCTGTCTCCACGAGGAAATGCCAGATCCTCTCTAATAAAATGTGACACTGTACAAAGTATCAGCTGGTGTCCACCTGTTGAATTTATTATCTCACATAATGGTCTTTGCAGGTAAGTCAGCAGACGAGCCTAAAATTACATAAATTTGTTCCCAGGCTTGAAATGTGCCAGAATAGCTAATTTCCTGGTATCTGAGTCAACCCAAAAGCTGAATGGTCCCTGTGTTAATGAGTAATCAATACTAGTGGCTGAGCCTTGCTCTGGCCAGATGCCAAGCAAATCATCTACTGCCTAGGACCATGTAGGCATTCTCCTTACAAACCATTGATGCAAACAGGAAAAAAAAAACTTAATCCCTTCTTTAAATGCAATAATCTACAAAGCCCGGATAAATAGAAAATGACGATAACCACAATTTTAAAGCAAATCACGAAGTAAGTTCACTGGTAGTCTCAGTCTGCTGGGGACCAAGTGGAATGTTGATCCCACCATTTTCTGACACTCAAAAGGCTCTGAGGACAGAGGAGGAAGTGAGAAAACCAACCCATCAGTATGAAACTTCTCAGCTGATGTTCTTCGTGATGTAATTGGGATGGCGGACAGAGAAGCCATGTGTGGGTGTTGTGTTGCTGACTTCAACCTCTGTCCATCCCTGTTTCTGTTTCCGCTACATCGAGTATCACTACATTTGCAGCCAGTGCTAAATCACAGTCTTGAATGGTGAAAAGGGTTGTAACCAGAAATTATAAGGCAGATTTCTACTTCTTCAGACCCTACTTATGCTAAACAAATAGATGTTAGTAGATCTGAGTAAGAAATGAAAACATCCCTTTTTAAATTCATAGATGTAAAAAGAGAAAGTGTACTACAAATTGCACTAAAACCTTATAAAAGCATCTTTCTAATTGGGGAGATGGTTAGTGGGGAAGAGCAAGGGCCACGTGGGCATTTGGACCTGGGTTTGGATTCCAACACTCATGCCAACAGCCAGGCACAGCCGGACACAACTGTACCCCCAACACCATGTGGAGCAGAGACAGGAGGCCCACAGAGCTTCCTGGCCACTGGCCTAGCTTCGGGCCCTGTGAGAGATCTTGTCTCGAGAGAAGTGGGTGTTTGGTTAGTCCCATGGATTATTTCTGGACAAATGGTGACTCTTTTCACAGAGAAAATACAGTCTCACTCAAAATGGAGTAAACTGTGTTTTGTACAATGGTGTCCCTTGGGATAGGCTTGTCCCAACAGTAGCTTCTAAAAGCTACTGTTTTATATATTGTACCTTTCAGCAGGGCACAGGCTGACCTCCACAGGCATCACTGTAACTGACATTTGACGGCATTCTTGGTGTGCACAGTACTATTTAAGTTTGACTGCCTGTGTCTAATGAATTTGTGTCATTTTAATCAGTTTTTAGTCTATTCAAATTTGCCTTAAGAATGTCAGTTAAAGAGAGGCAGTAATGTCTAATCAAATCCTAGTTAGTCACATTTAATGTAAACTTCAAGCATGTCACTTAAAGCTAAATTCAGTTCAATATGCACAGAGGTACCATCAGCAATACACATTGGGGTGTCTGTTAAAAATGGTTTTCATAAACCACTCTAGGAAGGACAGAAAGCTGTGCGTTAGTAATTGAATTTCAGGGTGAAAGCACCAGCTGTGGGCTGATTCATTTCATCAACATTCTATAGCTCATCTATCGCTCCTTCAAACGGCTAATGCCGAATGGAATCCAGATTCACGTGCTGTAAGACCATCGAGCTCTGCACCCAGCGATGCCCGACGTCACATAAATTAAGCAAGAGCAAAGGAGTTCAGGGAGGGCGAGTTCAGTATCTGATGGGGGCCTTGCCGTTTCCTGGAGGAGGAAGCATTTAAACTGAAACTCGAGGGATAGCTAAGATTTCAGTAATTAAAGAGGAGGATTTTCTTCAGAGTTATAATTAACCGTTGTGTGGAAAGGCAGGAGGTCTGTAAGCATGGAGAATCTGCCAGCTGTGGTACTGTGTGTGTGTTCCCACATGGTCTGACCTCTGAGCCCCTTAGGCAAGACTAGGTCGGACCTATCCAGCGATTGAGAAACTTAGAATGTTCCTTTCTTTCTTCTCCCCAAAGAAGAATACAGCAAGTATTAGCTCATTCCACGCTTTATCTGTACATTTTACTTTTTTTTTCTTTTGGTTTTAGTTTGTTTTGTTAGTTTAGGGTTGTTTTTTGGAGGGGAGGCTGATTTTTAGAGACATGGCATCTTGTTCTATAGCCCAGAGTGCTGACTAGTTTTATGTCAACTTGACACAAGCCGTAGTCATCTGTAAGGAGGGAGCTTCAACTGAGAAAATGTCTCCAGAAAATCTGGCTGTGTACGCAGACAAGGGCCTTTTCTTAACTATCAGTGGAGGAGGGCTTAACCCATTGTGGGTGGGGATACCCCTGGGTTCTATAAGGAAGCAGGCTGAGCAAGCCACAGGGAGCAAGCCTGTAAGCTTTGCTCGCTTGCTCGCTCGCTTGCTCGCTCGCTCGCTCACTCGCTTGGGTGTTCTATTAGAGCAACAGTAAGCCTGACTGAGACACCCAGATTTGCAGCAAACTCACTATGAAGCTCAGGCTGACTTTGAACTCCTGACCTTCCTGCCTAGTTCCTCCATTTTCTATATAGTAGCCAGCAGAGAGAATTTTTGTGAGTGATAATGGAGCAAGCACATTCCTCCACTCAAAATGTACTCACATTTTCTTGTATTAAAATTCCTGAAGTAAAAGGAAAATCTAAGTTTTATCTGACTCAGAAATTGTGAAAATGTTCTTGTTATAGTTTGGATGTGAAATGGCTCCATCCTTAAGCACTTCTTGCCTAGCTCATGAAGCTATTTGGGGAGGGTGTGGAACTTTGAGTTCATGAGGCACGAGCACCAGGTAGGAACTCTGAAAGTTATGACATGACCCCCCTCTGATGCAAACTCTCCACTTCTTGTCCGGTGTGAATGGCTGCTGCAAGCCCCGACTGCCATGGGCTCTACTGCGCTAGCCACAGTGCCTTTCTTACTGCGATGGACTGCTGTGTCTCCTGAACCTCAGATGGAAACAAGCCTCTCCTTCCTAGGTCTCTGTCAGCCATCCAGTCTCCTGGATAGAAGAGAATGGAGAGCACGTCTACATCTACGTCTAACCAAGACAGAGCTGCTCACTTGAGAATGCTGTTCTCAGCCTCCGATCACAGAGCTTCTCCTCCATCCTACAAGTGGGCAGGTTCCTTTGTCAAGTCCAACATGGCCTTTCCCAGGCAGCTAGGACACTTCCCCAAATAACAAAAGCACAGCCTCTGCCATTGTGGAGACCAGGTGGATGAGGGCAGGGTCCCAAGTGATGGAGAGCAGTCAGTGCTAAACAGACAAAACCCTTGGTCTCTGCTTTTTAGAATGAAGTGGACTTTCCTCCCATGTGTCTTTGTAGCTTTCAGCCACCTGCACCCCAGGCTGGAAGGTTCATTCAGCTCAGAAATCCCTTGGGAGAATCTCTTTGCTCGACGACAGATGACTCAAGCCTGGAAACAAAACGTGAGGGTCCTGAGATGCAAACAATGCAAACAGCAATCCTCTCTGACAAGTGCTTGTGACATGTGGTGGCTCGCAGAAGGAGCTCTTCTCTGGGAACTCGGGGACACAGCTCTGCAGAGCCTAATGACAAGATGCTAGTCCCTACAGCCATGCAGCAATCGCTCAAACACACAACCCAGAAACAGGCAGAGATGACACAAAAGTGGCCCCAGACAGTTGCCTAGTCTCTCAAGTGAAAGAGGACGCACCTCCTGATGCCATGAAAAGGGGAATCCAGGTGAGCAGAAGACCAGCAAAAGGGTCCCTTTTCCATGAGCAGGCTGTCTTTCCAGCACTGGTATTACACCATACTCCAGTTTCACATGGAACTGTCTTACGACTTTTTTTTTTTTTTTTTTTTTTGCTTTCCTTTTCTATTTTTCTTAATCTGAATTTATTGTCTATTTTTCTATTGTCTTTCCACTGTGTCTCTCGTAACAGAAAGGACTGTATGTATTAACTCCACACTTCCACACTGGTTTAACACATTCTCTAAGTGTTGACTGGTTAAGTTACAAGAGACTCTTTTTACTAGAAAAACATATTCTAACATCTTGTAGTGTTAACTTAATGGTAAATACTTAAATACAGTATGGGGGAAACATTAAACCAGAAAATATAGCTTTTGAAACCACAAAATCATAGCACATGCAAAATTAAATTTAAAAACTGAAAATAAAATCCAACTGAAACCAATAGGATGAATTATATATGGCAGATGCTGTCTTGAAATTAAAGCTCCAATATTGGGTTTAGTGGTAGAAATACTTGTTCACTCAATTTATGGCATAAAATATCATTCCTGCAACAATGTCATTCATGTCTGTACATAATTGTAGTAAATTTTGTTTTATGCATCATAGTAGATCTAAGCCCAAGGTCAGCAATGTTTCACTTTATAAATACAACAGAACATTTTATAGTACCCAAATTTTCCCCAGTGTGCTGGCTAGTTTTTCTGTGAAGTTGATACAAGCTATAGTCATAAAAGGAGGGCGCCTCAGATGAGAGAATGCCTCCATAAGACCAGGTTGTAGTAACCTGTAGGACATTTTCTTAATTAGTGAATAATGGGGAGGTCCCAGCCCATTGTGGATATTGCCAGCCCTGGGCAGGTGGTCCTGGATTCTACAAGAAAGCAGGCTGAGAAAGCCATGAGGAGCAAGCCAGTAAGCAGTATCCCTCAATCAGGTCCTGCCTTTAGATTCCTGCCCTGTTTGAGTTCCTGTCCTGATTTCCTTCAAAGATGAACAGGTATATAGAAGTATAAGCCAAATAAACCCTTTCCTCCCCAGCTTGCTTTTGATCATGGTGTTTCATCACAGCAATAGTAACCCAAACTAAGATACCCAATGTGAACAATCAGTTTTATATTCATTTGTTTAATCAATACATTATGTTCATTTATTTAACTTGGTTTGTGAATAATATAAGGCAAAACATAATTATTCTTACAACCTATTATGGTCTGAATCTGAAATCTGAGACTGAATCTGTAAGCTCACATTTCAGATGCTTTGTCTGCAGCTGAAGTGCCATTTTGAAAACTGTGGAACTTTGAAGAGGTGAAGTCTGGCTGGTAAACATGATTTACCAAGGGCAAGGCATGAAAGAACCTGCTGCTGGTTCTAGTCCTCAGGGTTTCCTATCAACATCACATTAACAGTCACAGTGACAAGCTCCCAAAGTCAGACAGCTTGAGCTACTGCCACCATGCCTTCTCCACTATGATGAGCTGTGACCTCTGATACCACAATCCAAATAAATCTTTCCTCCTTTGAGTTGCTTCTGTTAGACAGCATCACAGTGATGATGAAATTAATGTAAAGAATTGTTACCAGGAGTGGGGTCATGGCTGTGGTAAACCTATTACAGTAATGAAGAAACCAATATAAAGAATTGGTACCAGGAGAGGGGTCATGGATGTAGTAAGACTATCACATCATCACAGATGATGAAACTAATGCAGAGAATTGGTACCAAGAGTGGGGCATTGCTATGGTAAACCTGATCAGGAGGCTCTTCAGTGTTTAGAACTGGATCATGGGAGGGATGTGGAAGAGTCTTGAGCTGTGGCCTAAAAAAGCCTGAAGATGCTGAAAGTTGAATCTAATAGGCTGTTCTCGTGGCAATATGGAAGAGCAAAATACTGACAGAAGTGCAGAAATAAGACTGTGCTTGTGAGGTTTCAGATGGGAGCAGAGACTATAAGGAGTTGGACTAGAGGCCATTCATGCTACATTCTAGCCAAGAATCTGACTATGTTTTAATCTGTGTCCTGAAATCTTGAGTGAACATTCAAAAATAACTAACTAACTTATTTCACAGAAAATTTCAAGACAGCAGGGCCATTAGGCAATGCACAGTTAATGGTGACTGGGTTTTGTCAGTTTAATGGTGAGAGATGAGAGGAAAAAGCAGAGTAGAAAGAAGTGGAAATGCACATTGGTGGAGGAAGAAATATGGACATACTAAACATGTTACAAACACAGTGGTACTGATGAAGCAAAATGCCTGTAATCATTAGAGATCAGGGACATCAGGGAGAAGTTAAGGATTTTGCACTGGGGAAACAATAATGGTGCCCTGAGAATAACCCCTCACCCGTGATTTGATCTAGGGTGTAACACATGCAAACTGTCACTTAAGAAGACACTGCCTGAAAGGATGCCCTGCTCACACAGGGTCACACAGGAAAATGATTTCCAAGTTCAACCATCTTGACACTGCCAGCTGATGCAATCACTGCCTAAGGAGACCCAGCCACATCTTAAACATTCTCCACACACTTATTGTTTTGCAGACCTGCAGAATGCAAAATCTCAGGAGAGTTATGAGGTTAAGAGAACTTGTACCAAGAGTTCAGCAGGAGCCTGCGAGGGTGAGCACTGTAAGGTCAGATTCTCACCAGAGAGATCTCGTGTGGCGGTGCAAGAAGCTTTAAAGATGAAGGCTAAGTTACAATGGAGACCACAGGATATTGAATGCCAGCACCATGGAGCATCTCTTGAGGAAAGCTGCTGACACCAAGTGGAAATGACCCAAGAGAGAGGATACATAGACCACAGATGGCAGGGATCCAGAAATGAGGCTGTCCAACCTCACATCACACCATCACATGCCCCAGATGCCAAACACAAAGCTGTAAGCTTTAGCTATGGTCTTGCTGGTTTTCATTCTGCATTGACTCCATTTTCCTCTGGTGCCCCTATTCCTCAGTTTTTGGAATGAGAGTGTTTATCCTGACATTGTATATTATAAGTATACAATGTGTAACCTCTGATCATATAGGGTTCACAAGCTAAGAGTTTGCCTTGAGTCTCAGAAGAGACTTTGAACTTTGGATTTTTGAACAGTTCTACGACTATTAAAAGAATGGGGACTTTTGAAACTAGGCATAATGTATTTTGTATTATGAGATAACCCTGAGCCTATGAGGGTCAGGGCCAGAATGCTCTGGTTTGAATTTGAAATGTCTTCCACATACTCATGTTTCAAACTCTTGTTTCTCTCTGTGTAGAAACCCTAGGAGCTAGGAGCTTACTGAAGAAGTAAATGGGGTGGGCCCTTGAGGTTTCAGTCACCCCTGGTTATTACCCTGAGCTCTCTTATCTTTGTAGCATGCAATATGAGCGGCCACTGTCTCCAAGGGCTGGCTGTTTCTTTTGTTGTGGAATAATCTTTTTGACGTCTGTGGAGATGTGTCACTCTGATTGGTTTAATAAAAAGCTGAATAGCCAATAGCTAGGCAGAATTTCTGGGCTGGGAAAAAGAAGATGGCATCACCAATCAGATATGGAATAAACAGGATGGGTGCTGTGGGATGTTCTGTATGTCCTGTGGGAGCCCATTCTCAGGTTCCTCGTGGCTTTACCCAGCAGGTCCGTATAGAGGATGATTAGGACCACGGGCCTGAGTGCAGGTGTCTGAGATGGTCTGCACTTGGCTGTGCTGTGAGATGGTCTGTATGTCAAGTTGCTCTGATTGGTCAATAAATAAAACCTGATTGGCCCTGGCTAGGCAGGAAGTATAGGCAGGACTAACAGAGAGGAGAAATAAAAAGAACAGGAAGGCAAAAGGAGTCACTGCCAGCCGCCACCCTGACAAGCAGCATGAAAAGATGCCAGTAAGCCATGAGCCTCATGGCAGGGTATAGATTTGTAGAAATTGATTAATTTAAGCTATAAGAACAGTTAGTAAGAAGCCTGCCACGGCCATACAGTTTGAAACAATGTAAGTCTCTGTGTTTACTTGGTTGGGTCTGAGCGGCTGTGGGACTGGCAGGTGACAAAGATTTGTCCTGACTATGGACAAGGCAGGAAAACTCTAGCTACAGATGGGCATAATGGAGATGAGGTAAAGAGTGAGGGTATGGAAGAACATAGATTAAAAAATATGGGTTAATTTAAGTTATAAGAACTAGTTAGAAACAAGCCTAAGCTAAGGCTGAACTTTCGTAATTAATAATAAGTCTCCATATCATTATCGGGGAGCTGATGGTCCTGACAAAAACACCCAATTAGATTCTTTCCACACTGGGGTAGGTGAGAAGCTCTGACACCATGGGCCTGAATAAATCCTACTTACCACACATAAGTTGTTTCCATCAGAAAATTTGTCACAGCAGCAAGAAAACTAGCTGATACACTATCGGAAAGCAACTCAGTGATGGTTTAAAATCTGACATATCATAGACATGAGTCTATGCTCTGTTAACTCAGGATTTATGTTCTGTGAGTTCTATTACTCATAATATTACTCTAGTTTAAATTCTTTGCTGCCTAAGAATATCTGTCCATTCCTCCTCATCCTCAGAAACATACATGGATTCACAGGTGTTTGTGAATAGCCTGGAAAAGATGGGGCTAGGTGCTTAATTGACTCAGTTTCCATCCTGGTTTTGACCTGGACAGGGCTTAGCCTTCCTGTCTTAGCTGCAGAAGGGCAGTGTACTGTATGAGGAGGGAGGACTGGCTGGAGGCAGGAGTCATTTTGTGAGCCTCAGGATTCCCAGGGTAGACCTGAGGAGGGCACTGTGGGACCTGGGTGGAATTAATGCCGGGCCTGTTTGCACTGGCTTCAGATAAAATTTGCCAGTCTTCAGACCATGGTTTGTAGGTCTTCAAAAGGACTTTGCAGATTTTAAGAGCAGGCCTGAACAGGAAGGAATAAGGTGGCCCCTTCCAGCTATTGCTCTTTCCGGTCACCTGGTTATGAGTTCCAGTCACAGTACTCCAGAACCTCCAGGCTGGCGCTTCACTTTTAGCCTTGATTTCTAGTTATTTTCCTATGTTCTCTCAATACAAACATGGTCCTTTGCTATAACTATGTCCTCCAGTGTTTTATGTGCCTTGTGTTTTGCATCAAAAGGCTGTTAGTCTACTTATCCCGTCAGAGATAGACTTGTACCTAATGAAAAGTACTGAAATTTTACATTTCTAAATGCTTGCCCTGAATAGACCTATATCAGTTATCTACTGATATGCAGAAAACTACCCCCAAATACAGTAGCTCAAACCTCCAGTGTGGCATCTCTACCAACATTCTGTGCTTTGGCTGTCTGGCTTATTTGGCAGCCGCTGCCTAGTTCATTTGAAAAGTCACATTCATTTGAGGGTCCCTAAGAGCCCTAGGTCAGCAACAGCCTCTTTAATCAGACAAGGGCCTACTCTTTCCATGTGGCACTGCTTGGCAACTGAGTCCCAGTCCTGGACACACATAGCTACAAGTTTTCAGGAGAGTGAATATGGCAGCCAGGCGATAGCCCAACTGCATGCCCTGGTTTGCACAGCATCTCTTTGGCTATGTTTTATGGGTTGGGAAATAAACATCACATAGTCAGTCTGACTTAATGAAGGAGAGAAAGAGACCACTGTTAGAAGGAGCTGCAAAGAGGTGGGGTGGGTAGGAAGAGGCATGAGGACAGTCTCAGGAAGTAAAATACAGGGAACCCCGTTACATTTGAACTTTTAAGAAGCAGCTGAACTTTCTAGTTCAGGTGTGGTCCAGATATTACACAGGACACACACAGGCTAAACAAACAAACAAAAGCCTTCATTGTTTATCTGACTCCAAATGTACATGTGTTGATTTCACCTGGAAGTGCTAATTAATGGGCATCATAAAATCTGCTTACAACCAACATTGGCTTTCAACCTCTACATAAAACAGCCATAGCGTACTTGTTTAGGAAGTCTCAATCAATAACTATCACTCAGTAGAAAGAGTGTGTGAGCTTCCAGAGTCCTTTCAGGAAACTAATAGACCATAAGTAAAGATAGTCAAGCTGGAGTGGCTATTTCTGTTTTAGTCAGCTCATCATCTTTGGATGCATGATTCCCCAACGAACTGGTTCACTCACATTCATTCTCTTGCTCACCTCTCTTTTCAGTCCACTGTTCAGCCCATCAGAGCTGGTCTCCCACATGGCTGCCAGGAAAGGGGTTTCTCAGAGATTGCTCTGGTCACACCCAAGTACCCTCTCTCACACTCCAGGCTGTGAGGGACAAGCACAGATCCCAACAGAAAACAACAGCATCTTGACCGAAAAGACAGCATCAAAACTCAACCGGCAGGAGCCTTGTTCAAAGGCAACTCAGACACTTCCAGGGAATGCACCATAGACGGCACAGTATTTCTGACAGAATTTTGAATAGCACCATCTAATATTGATTCTCTTCTCTGATTTCTGTCACCTTGGTGTTTGCATGGATGCTACTTAATAGCTGTCTCCAATCTCCACTGCCTCCCTTCTTGAGCCTAGGAGCCCTCAGAGCTTATCAGAATATCAGGGTTTAAATGAGAAATGTCCCCAATGAGTAGTGTGTTTGAATGTGTCTGGTCCCCAGCTGATGGCTCTGTTTGGGGGAAGTTGTGAAACCTTTAGAGGTGGAGCCTTAGTAAATTAAGTGGGTCACTCACTAAGGGAGAGTTTTGAGAGCTTGGGAGTTATAGCAAGGCACTATTTCCTGTCCCGACTCTGTTTCATGGTATACAGAGATGTGAGCAAGCAACCTCACCCTCCTGCTGCCACAACCTAGAGACGCCATGCCTTCCCCACCATGGTAAGGAGTATCCTGAAACTCGGGGCAGTGGTGATGCACATGCCTTTAACCCCAGCACTTGGGAAGCAGAGGCAGGCAGATCTCTGTGAGTTTGAGGTCAGCCTGGTCTACAGAGTAAGTTCCAGGACAGCCAGAGCTACACAGAGAAACCCTGTCTTGAAAAAACAAACAACAAACAAACAAACAAGCAAACAAAAGAATATCCTGAAGCAGTGAGTCAAAATAAGCCCTTCCTCCCTCAAGTTGACTCTTGTAGGGAATTTGGTCCCAGAGGAAAGAAAAATAAATAATGCACTAGGCCTACAGTCACCCGGATGGGAGATAGCATTTGGTATGGTGCTTGTTGTACAAACATGAAAATCTGAGTTCAATCTCCACAACCCATGACTAAAGGAAAATAAAGCCAGGCATGGTGACCCACGTTTGTAATCCCAGCACTAGCAAGATGGAGACGGGCAGCTCCTTGGGGCTCACTGCCTAGCCAGCCTAATTGGCAAGAACCAGGCCAACAAAAACCAAGGTGGATAGTTCCCGGGATGACATCCAAGATTGTTCTCTGGCCTATACACACACACACACACACACACACACACACACACACACACACACACACACACACACAGAGAGAGAGAGAGAGAGACACAGACAGACAGACAGACAGACAGAGACAGAGATGAACAGACACAGAGACAGAGAGAGAGACAGAGAGACAGAGGCAGAAACTGTTTCCCAGACTCCACAGCAGCTGTGTGTGGACTTGTGATGAAGCTTTCACCTGATGGGATGTAAATGAAATGTGTATGATTTTCTGGAAATACCCTTGATGAGAGTAGCCACCTTGCTTCTGTCCTTCCTGCCTCTTGCTAGACAGATGCTGACAGGATGAGGAAAGGATAGTTTTCTTGAAACACGAAGCAGATGTCAACCCCAGGGGGCAAGAGCAGCAGCATGGAGGGACCTTTGTATCTACATTCACACACTATGCTCTTCTAAAGTCTCATTTCCAGAGGATAAAGGTAACACTCTCCCTGAGGCAGCCCCTCACTGGGGATTGTCTACCAAATGCAATATTCCTCCTCATAACAGAAATAACTCAACAGTGAAGTCAACTGTTTAATGGGATCTCAAAACTGTAGCAACCAGAACGTGTTCACAAAGCAGCATAGTGTAACTCAGGTAGAAGATCGCCACCAGCCGTGACCATTTGGGCGGGCTTCCAATAGTGGAGGAAGATGATGGGGGGGGGTGAAGGGGGGAAGCTTTGATATCAGCTTAGAAAGAGCTTCTCATTGGAGACATTTGTTTTCCACAAAAGGCCAAAGGGTCACAAAAGAAAACTAAGGCACATTTGCATGCAACAGGGTCAAGTCAAGAGCTACCTAATTAAGCTAAAAATCACTACATTCAAAGTTACAGTGAAATTAGATGTGACTTCTCACTTGTTTCTCTTAGCTCTTCAAGACTGCCATATGGAGTTGTAGGATAAGTGAACAATGTATTTATCATGGAATACCATTTTCTTAAATATCAGTCTACACAAGATAATTAAATTGCGTGACTTTGGACAAACCTCGTTTCCTGGTTATTTATCTTATTTTCTTTTTTCTATTCTTTGTTTTTGGGGGATTTTTCCTTCCAACGGAAAAATTCCCAAATAAGCATGCAAGATTGAAAATTGAGTACTGAGCTGGGCAGTGGTGGCGCACGCCTTTAATCCCAGTACTCAGGAGGCAGAGGCAGGCAGATCTCTGTGTTTGAGGCCAGCCTGGTCTACAGAGTGAGCTCCAGGACAGGCTCTAAAGCTACACAGAGAAATCCTGTCTCAAAAAAAAAAAAAAAAAAAAAAATTAAAATTGAGTACTGATTGGCAATTAAAAACAAAAGTATTCCTTTAATCACAATCATTTCCAGAAATTTCTATCATAGTTATCTAGCCATTCAAATGATTCTTCAAATACTTCCATAAAGTAGGAAATGTATGTACCCCACCTAAACCCTTTATCCTGTTCGATTCTTTCTTAGTGTTTCGTTAACACTCTAGGGTAGTAGTTGAAACTTCTTAGATAATGGTTTTGTTTAGTTTTATAGAGAATTTTCATGTAGTTGAGCATTCCCAAGCCAGGAACATTCTTTGTTTTACAGTTTTCATATTCAGGAAAGGCACGCCAATCTGCAGTTCAAATTTTGGAGATGTTCGGTCTAAGAGGCAGCTGTTTGGGAGTTAGGAGAAGACAAACGACATTCACAGATCCCAGGGCAGGAGGTGAGCATGTCTTTAATGTCAACTCGACACAATTTACAGTCACCTGGATAAAGGTGACCACTGAGTAATTGCTTCCATCAGATTAGCCTGTAGGACTGTCTGTGTGGAAATATTTTGACTGCTGATTGATAGAAGAGAGCCTGGCCCTTGTTGGGTAACAGTTTCCTTGGAAATTGGGAGATTCCATCCTTCAGGGAAGCTCCTTAAGTGGGAAGGTAAACAACTCAAAACAGCTTCAGGAAGTCCCTGAATCCAACCAGGTTCACTAGGTCCCTCCCTCCAAGAACAAACAAACCAAGTTACTGAGTCACTCTTAAGCTAAACTGCCAAGAAGACTCTCAAACAAGCCAAGTTGCAAAGACTCTTGAGATTAGACCGGTTGTCTGGAAGAAGCAGAAACCAGCTGAACTTCCAGGAGGAGGTTTAGACCAACCAAGTCACTTGGAAAGGACACTCTTCAACCTGCTGAGCTGCCTCCAGGATATGCAGTGTGCTCCAGGTTACTGTCATCCTGCTAGAGTGGGCTCTGGTGATACAGTGTCTAACGACCATTTTTGCTCCTAGAAGTAACCCCTCACCCATATTCCTGTAAATAGCCCCAATGAAACTTTCTTGGTGCCCATACTTTGTTCTGTCATGACTTCCTATATGGGGTAAATAGAAGTGTGTGTTTTATTTCTCCAGGAAATACCACACAACACCATCCTTAGGCAGGGAATCCTGGTCTACACGAGAAAGGTAGCTAAACGTAAGCTTAGTGGAGCTTGTAAAATGCATCCCTCTGTGGTCTCTGCCTCAGTTGTTGCTTGAGTTCCTACCCTGACTTCCCTCAATGATGAGCTGTGACCTGAAGTACAAGAAGAGATGAACTCTCCCCTCCCCTGGCTTGCTCTTGGTCATGGTATTTCATCCCAGCAACAGACAACAGATGGGGTTAGTTGGATTCTAGTCTGACTGAACAGTGGCTACCCTTACAAACCCCAGAATCAATGTAAATAGATGTCCACTCAATGCAAGAAGAGTTACCAGATGGTTGCATTTGATTGAAAGAGTCCAATCTCAATATGAAGTTAGGTATTAAGCTCTGGGTCTCATCTCTTTTCTTTTTTTTTCTCTTGTGTGTGGTGGACATAAACATGGATTTGTCTGGGTTCGTAGGACTGTACATACACAAGCAGAGGCCAGAGGAGGATGTAGAATGTCTCTGCCTATCACTCTCCAATTTATTCCCTTAAGACAGGATCTCTCACCAACCCTGGAGCTAGGCTGGTGACCAGCAAGTCCCAACCATCCTCCTGTCTCTGTCCTCACCCCAGCACTATATATGACCTACAATACACATGACATGTGTACGGCATACAGTATATATGACCACATCTGTTTTTTTACATGAGTTCTGGGGATTTCTACTTGGTTCCTCATGCTCGCCCAACAAATGCTTTTACCTGCTGAACCAGCCTCTGAATTGACTTTTTTCAGAACATGGTAAAACAAAATAATAAATTAAACAGTAAAATAGAGCACCAAGGGAGCCCTATACTGTGTGTATTAATCACATTCTTACATACCATCCTAGCTCAGCTGCTATCCAGAACACGAAATTTCTGTGCTTCCTGGCCGCCTCAGCTCACTTACATAACTCTTGGTCACTAGTAATGATTTCATGAAGAAGTGGCCGGAAGATTATTTGTGTCCATTCAACACAATCTCTGTGTGTGTGTGTGTGTGTGTGTGTGTGTGTGTGTGTGTGTGTCTGACAATGGTGGACACTCCTCCTGGTGAGTGAAGCTCTGTCTTCTTGTGGCCTCTGGGTTTTCCTATTACTGCTCAGAAATTCTCCCAAGTGGCTTTGCTGATCCCCTGGACCAGCCCTAGAATGGTTGGTGCTCTGGTCTCCACTGTGGCCATCTCTTGCAGGCTCAGTCCCCCAGCTCATGCACCATTCCTGTGTTAATGCTTCCCCAAATCAGACTTTCAAGTCTCCTCCAAAATCCATTGCCTTCAGACCTTTAGTATTCTAGACTTTCCCACCTCAATACCCAAAGGAATCCAAACCTGTTCCAAGTTAAACTCGCCTTCTCTTGCCCACGTTTAACATCCATCAATTCTGTTTCTTTCACATGCCGGACACACACCACTCACATATATCATTGATGAAATTCTTTTTCTTTCACATGCCAGACACACACCATTCACATGCATCATTGACTCTTCGTCTTGGTTCCCAGCGACTTTCTCAGCAGTCAGCTGAACCACAACAAACATCAAAAGAGAAACAAATAGAAACTTTCCAAATGGTCTTTCCGCTTTGAATTTCAGCCCGTTTCCATTGTATAATCACTTGCGTGATTCTTCTAAACACTGAATCTGGCCACCTCCCCAACCCATGTGCTGCAATGGCTTTCTCCTTCTGCATCAGCACCCGTCTCCCTAGAGGGCTGGAGAAAGCCGAACCAGCATTTCCTGCCTCCCCCACCTTCAGCCGCTTGCCCATGTCCCTATGGATCATGAGCTTGTTTCCTCAGAATCTCTGCACACTCTTGTTTTTCTGACTACAAAATTCTTCCCCAAGCTTCAGTCAGGTAGCAGTCCTCCACAGCTATGACATGTCTCCCATTCAGGTTTTACATTCCCTTACCTGAGTTCCTTTGTCATAGAATAATTTACACCAAAACTCCTAAGCCTTCCTTTGCATATGCAGGATTCTGCTTTTTGGTATTTATTTTGTGAGAGGTGGGGCACAGACATGCACAGCACAGACATGGTATCAGAAGATGACTTAATGAAGTGGATTCCACCTTTCCATCCGGGTCCTAGGCATTGAACACAGGTTGTCAGGCTTGGCAGCCAGCGCCTTTACCACTGTCCATCTCACCAGCCCCAGGGTTCCACTCTAAGGAAAGGAGTCTTTGCTCATTTGTTTAGCAGTACTGGGGACTCAACCCGGGGCTCTGCTGCTGAGCTGCATCCCTCACCCTTCCTGTTTAAGACAAAATCTTGCTTAGTTGCCAGATTTTGAATTTGTGATCTTCCTATCTTGGACCCTCCCTCCTGAGTCCCTTGACATTACTCAACGTTTTTTAGTCTTCTACTGGCCTTTGTGGAGGGTCTATTTTGGTCCTCTGTCTATTTTAATATTTAATATTTTGGTCCTTGTTGAGAAGTTTGAGTCCCTTGTATATGAGGGATATTAACTCCTTATGTGATTTGCAGACATTTTCTCCTGGTCTATGGGTCATTTCTTTACTCTGCTGGTTTTTTTTTTCCACTCCACGCACAGAAAGCAATTTTTTAGTTTGATGCAATCCTGCTTGTCTGCTCTTGCTTTTGTTACCTGGTGACTGCACTTTGTTATAATATATTGAGTGTTTCAAAATAGCTGAAAGAGTAGATATTTTAGAATTGGCACTATAAAGAAATGGTATTTGAAGGCCGGGCAGTGGTGGCGCACGCCTTTAATCCCAGCACTCGGGAGGCAGAGCCAGGCGGATCTCTGTGAGTTCGAGGCCAGCCTGGGCTACCAAGTGAGTCCCAGGAAAGGCGCAAAGCTACACAGAGAAACCCTGTCTCGAAAAACAAACAAACAAACAAACAAAAAAAAAAAACAAAGAAATGGTATTTGAGATAATAAGTATGATAATTAGCCTGGTTTGATCAACTCTCAATGTATGAATACATCCCAACATCTCATAAAATTCCATAAATATTTATACGTATCCGTCAATCAAAATTAATATAAAACAAAAAAAGTATGCAGCTTTTTACTGATAAATCCACACTGCTGCAGGCCTGATAAATACTCCCCTGGGTCGAAAGTACACACTCACCCAAAGGTGCAGACAGGTGCAAGCTTCCTGTGTGGCGCTTGCCTCAGTGTGAAAAGCAGCGCTTGAATGTGGAGAGAACCCAGGAAACTCGGCGCTGTCTCTGCAGCTCAAATACCAAGTGGCTTCAGAAAACCCATCGCCACCTCTGCTCTGCTCTGCTCCTCCCCTACTTCCCTCAGCCAGTGGCAAAGTGTGAGGATGGAGAGAGGCTGACATTGCTGCACATCCCACACCTGCAGAGTGAGTGTCTCTCCTCCCCTCCGCACATGGCGGGTAGGAGAAAGAATTCTCAGGCATTCCCAAGATCAAGGCCATCGTCCAGCAGCCCCCTAGGTTGGAAAACACAGGTTTTCTCTTTGATACTTTGAAAGGCTCAAGTGCTGGGAGCACTGAGCCAAGACTGCCCTTTCCCTTCACAACAGCACACTTTGACGATCGCAATGACCCACACAGTCAGCACAGACTTAGCAAAGGCCGTCAGACTCCATGGGGGCTAGCTGCAAAATGACCAGTATACCCAGTAATAATTTTTAAGTGTCCGATGTGGCATGAAAGAGGCAGGAAGTAGGAACTGAAAGAGAGGTGGCGATTAAACCTCCCCAGAGTGTGCCACTGGTGTGGGCTTTGACAGACAAATAAGAATTCACTAGAAGGTAGGTGCGATTGTCCTTTGATAAGAGAGGGCCACGGAAAATGCAGAGGAATCTGAAAATGCCTCAAAAAAGCCTCCATGCAGAATCTGATTGATATAAACTGATTTCATTCAACTTGGAGTTTATTAAAACACGGAGACATGTGTATAGTGCTGTGGAGGTCCGAGGACCTAGAGGGAGCCATTTTGAACTAGTTAACAGTGAGTGGCCCGGAATTCATCAACCATTAACAAATGCTGTCTACGTCATTCGTTGTTGGCTGATCTCCAGCAATCCTATCTTAGAGGTTTTGGCCCTTGAAATCTGAAGTTAAGCATTTATATCTAGAACTTAAAGACCAAAAATATTTTGCTTCTGGGTCATTAAATTTTTTTTGAAGAATAGGCCGTTCTCCAGAAGCCTGCTTCTATTTGGTAGGCTGCCACCAGGAATGTGCTCCTCGGCTGAGTTCACAGGGGTGAAGGAGCCGGCACTCTGACTAAGGGAATCTATTTCCTTTGACAGGGAAAAATAGGACAGAGGAGGTTGTTTTTCCAACTTGATGAAAAATTCATAATCTCAAGAGTACGTGCTCAGAATGGGCAAACAGCAAGCTTTTCGCACAACCGAGAGCAAGGTGCCCAGGCTTTGGAGGGTGGAGACTGCTCTATCTGGGAAAAGTTGGTCCCCATGCTTCTGAAAGTCTGCACAGGGAGCGACCTCCTGTCTCTAGGAACCTTAACTTCACTGGGGGCCTTCTCCTCCTTTTGTTCTTGTTGGTTCCTCTCCTCTCCTCTCCTCTCCTCTCCTCTCCTCTCCTCTCCTCTCCTCTCCTCTCCTCTCCCCTCCCCCTCCCCTCCCCTCCTCTCCCCTCCCCTCCTCTCCTCTCCCCTTCCTTCCCCTTTTCTCCCCTCCCCTCCCCTCCCCCTCCTCTCCCCTCTCCCCCTGCTTTCTCCCTTCCCCCTCCCCCTTCCTTCCTCTCCTCTTTTCTCCTTTCCTCCCCTCTCCTCCCCTCCCCTCCTCTCCTCCCTCCCTCTCCCTCTGTCTTCTCTCGCGCTCTCTCTTTCATAGATATAGGCCATAGTCTAAAAGCTTGGCCTGAAGACCGGCAAGTGGGAGCATAACTAAGTGCAAGATGAGCATTACTTCAGCATCCTGTGTGATTACAGTATTTGTCCAGGACTGTTGAACAGGGCCTAAAACCATCAGGTCCTAGTTAATCAGCCATTAGCGGCCACAGCTGGCCAGCTGGAAGAGGACGATTACAGAATACTGTTATGTCTTAATAAAGATTACTGGTGTCTGAGGCAATATCAATTTAAGGTGAACTTCCTCTACCTGTGCAGGCTCTGTGGAGGGTGAGCAGGTTGTTTTATTTCTTCTGCAAAGTTTGGTTTGGTTTTGTTTGTTTATTTGTTTGGTTTGGTTGTGTGTGTTACTTCTTTTGTTTGTTTATTTGGGGGGGGGGTTGCTTGCTTGCTTCATACTGTGATGAGTCTTTGTTTTTCCTTACTGAATTCCCCAGTCACCCTGAATTTTCAATCCACTTCCCTGCAGTGTGCATTAACTCTTGAGATGCAGGTGAAACTACCTTTGGAAGGGACCTGAGTCCCTTAGCTTTGAGTTCTATGTCATCGTGTGTTTTCACAACTCGGGACAATGGATTACCATGCTAACGCAGAAGACTTGACAAGGGACTTAGAATGTGACAGTAGATGGCATGCCAAGCTGCATGTGGGTGGCTCAAGCTCTCTCTCCAGAACATTACACTGACTTAGACAGTTCAAGGGAATCCCATCCCTCCCCATGCAAATGAACAATAATAATCTAATAATCTAATCTAACAGTTTTGACCCCCTAATAAGGAAATGGTCGTGAAAGGACTTCCATAGCAACTGTGCAAAGACAAAAACATGGGATGGTGGCCAGGGAGCACATTTAGGAGTCATACTCAGCTCTGCCACTCATCAGATGTGTGACCCTGGACAAATTATTTGATGTCACTCTGCCTAAATGTCCTCTTTAAAAGAAGAGCTGTTGGTCTCATGAGGATTAAATGGATTAGCCAGTCTTCAGTCTTTAGAACGCTGCCTTGTCTTCAATAAGCTGAAGGGGGGGCGAGGGAGATCGCTCCTTGATTAAGAATGCTTTCTGCTCTCATAGAGGACCTGAACTCAGTTCCCATTACCCATGTTAGGCATTTCACAGCCACCTCTAACTCCAGCTTCAGGACTCTGACACCATCTTCTGGCCTCCAAGGGCATCTACACTCACAGACTTGTGCCTCCCAATCCCCTCCACATGTGTAATGAAAAATAAAACAAAATAAAAGAAACAGCTGGTTGTTAATGCTATTGAGTGATCACTAAATACAGCCTGCAAGATCCCCGACTCCAAATTCTTGTGTTGGATCCTTGACTTGAGACTATTAACATTTAACCAGAGGATCATAAATAAACTGAACTATGGTTAAACCCATCCTGTTAATGTGTCTACTCCTGAGAAAATACAAACGCACATAAAAATGGAATGTCCTGGACCGTGTCTGGGAGGGTCGGATGAGCCATGAAAAGACTGGATGATTTGCTAAGGCTACCGAGGCTGGACACGGAGGTTCCTGGGCTCATGCATGGTCCACACCAGCACAGCCCGTAAAGCACAAGACTGGAATGACCTCCCTCCCACAGAGGAAGTGATTTTAGGGTCCAGGTTTCCGAGCATACTTTGGCATTCACATCCTGGCTCCCGCACCGACTCTTCCTTCGTAATTACATGCCTGCAATTGCATCCAGCAATGATCCTTAATTATCTCCTCTTAATTACATAGCTGCCGCCAAGGTGTGCCAGCTCCCCTCGGCCACCTTCTCAGTCAGTTGGTCAGTATTAACCAGCGTAACTGCTCAGAGGCACCTGGGAAGCCTCCATGGGAGCCTGCGGGTAGGAAGACATGCTGGGGGATGTGTACGTTTAATCGTCTCTCTTTTCTGGTTTTACTTTAAATGCTAGAACTTTCTCAGTCCTGTTCCAATATGGTTTGGGTTTTGTTTTATGACTCGTCCGACTGTTAAAAGATAACACAGGAAGAAGCTTCAGGGCAGAGTCTAAATGTCGTTGCGTGTTTGTTTATAACATTCCAAAATATCACACATAGAGTTAGGTATTTCCACTGACTTTGTAACATCTTTTATTGGCGGGAGATCAGCTATAAAAGTCAGCACACACCAAACACAGAGCTTCCTTTTAAATACAGAAAGGGGGAAAAATCTACAATTGGGATGTGCATTGTAATTTAATGAAAGCCTTGCCTCAGCAGCTGTTCTCCCAGAACAAGCGTGTCCCTGATGATGCCCAGGTCATGTGCCCAGATCTCAACAGGCAGCTGGTTCAAGAATCAATGCACCTTTGAAAGTGGCAACTTGCCACTGGAAAGACAAGTGTCCTCTTTTGGCTGAACTCGGGTTATAACAAAGTGTGTGTGCTTTTGGTCCATCGGCTTTTCAGGATATAGCAGAGGGCAGGTTCTGCCATCTTTACTGAAGAATTCTGCCTCTAAATATAAGGAAGAGAATATAAGAAATTAAATCACTTTAGGAAATATTAAAAGGCTGGGCTTCTCTAAACACCTCAATATAAAAATAAAGCCTTCCAAAGACCCTTGCTTTTTGGGTTGTATGCATATTTTAGCTGTGTTTTCTTTTTAATAATTTTCATTGCTTCTTGTGTTTCCATTATTAGTGAGCTTCCTAACATCTGTTTTCCATTTTTATTTAATTTCCACTTGTGACCTTTGGCCTCTTCTTTGTGTTTGGAAAAACACAGGAATTAAAGCTGACATTATCTCCTCTGCCTTCTCCAAGTTGCAAGCACACAGCCTCAACCTTGTGTCTAAAGCAGTATTTATGGCCTTCTGGGAGGAAGTTTCACAACGTTCAAATCGGAGACAGCAGCCATAGTGTGGAGTTCTGGGGTTTTGCCAGGGTTCCTAGCATCTGGATGTCTGCTCTCGGCCTATGTCTGCTGTTCAAAATTGCACTGAACAGTCTAGAACTGCCAGGTACAGTTCCACCCATGATTACAATGTTGCACCTTGTCTCTAAGATGGTAACAGATGGATGGATCCACAACCAGAAGATTCAAACCAACAAAAAGAGAGAGACGATCCAAACTATTAAAATTAGAAACGACAGAGATTTCAGGCGACCCGGATGGAAAGTACAGGGTCAATAAGCCATATTTTAAAAACATATCCCATGAGTCAAGTTTCCCTAGGGGAAGAGGCCTGAGAGAGTGAGTCTATATTACAAAAGCGATTTATTAGATTGGCTTACTCCATATGGGCAATGGCAGGGGGCTGAGAACTCAGAAGTAGCTCAGCCCACAAGGCTGGATGCTACAGTAATCCCAATCTGGCACTGAATGCCTGAAGGGTTCCTGAAAAGCCATGGTGCTTTAGTCTGTGCTAGAAGGCCAAAGAGGCTAGTTCTGATGCCCTCAAAGGACAGTGGCAGCAGTCCCAGGGTAGGTGCTCTCTAGAAAACAGGGAAGGAAGGCAGGAACCAGAAGGCACCACCCACTCTGAAGAAGCCTCCTCTCCCCAGAATAATCCTTCCAGGAAACTCCCTCAGAGACCCACACAGAGGAGTGTCTCTTAGCTGGTTCCAGATCCTATGATGTTAACATAAGATTAGCCCTCACACTTCTTTTCCAATTAATTGGAAAATCCAGAAGAAATGGATCAATTTCTAGACATATATGAACCACTGAAATAAAACCAAGAGAATATAAACAACCTAAATACGTTATGTAGCAAGAAATGAAACTCTGACACAATAGTAAAAAGTCTCCAAAGTTAAAAAGAAGGAGGAGGAGAAGGAAGGGAGGAGGGAGGGAAGGAAGGAGGGAGGGAGGGAGGGAAGGAAGGAAGGAAGGAAGGAAGGAAGGAAGGAAGGAAGGAAGGAAGGAAGGAAGGAAGGAAATTTCTCAGGCTCAGGTGGAGTCACCAGGTGGATCCTACCAGACCTTTAAAGATGAACTCACAAGCATTGTTCTTAAAGCTGTTGCATAAATGCATAAAGGGCCCAGAAGAAAACCCACACAGTCTGAGTTACCCAGTTCCTGACAAGGATGCCAAAAGCACTCAAGGCAGAGAATGTGTCTTTTCAAAAGCAGTGCTGGGAAGACTCCACATCTGCACGGAGAAGGCCGAAGCTGCCGGAGCTGCCGAGCTGCCTCTCACCGTTACAGAAATCAGCTCAGGAACTTTTAGAAGAAAGCACTTCAGGATGTAGACACCGGCCCAATCTTTCTGAAAGTTCCTTGCTGCTCAAGAAATAACAGCAAGAGCTGACAGATAGGACAGCATGGAACTGAAAAGCTTCTAGACAGAAAAAGAAACAGGAGAGCCCATAGGAGGGGGAGACGCTTTGCTTTCTATACCTTTGACAGAGGATTAACACCCAGAATGTAGAAGAACTTTAAAAAGAAAAAGAAAAGAAAAGAAAGAAAAGCCAAAACTCCACAGAGAACCCAGACAACTCAATGAATAAATACACTAAGGGAATGAACATCGAGTAGCTGGATGATGAAAAATGGCCAACACCCGTGAGAATGTGTACACTACCCTTAGCCACCAGGCCAGCACAAGTTAAGTTATACTGTGAGTCCTCCTCACCCTGACCATAAAGAAAACCAGTGACAACAAATGCTGGCCAGGGTGTAGAGAAAGAGACCCTTACACAACACAGAGAGAAAGCAGTATAGAACTGAAAAATAGAACTGCCTTGTGACCCAGCTGGACATAAGGATGCCAACACACCGCAGAGATATCTGCACATCCGTGTTTATTTCTGCACTATGCACAACAAAAAGGAAATGAGATCAGCCTAGATGTCCATCAACCGGTGAATGGTTAGAGATAATCTTGTAATTACACACAATGGAATTTTATTCTGCTATAAAAAAGAATGGTATTATTTCATTTGCTGGGGAGTGAATGAAATCCAGCGCTGTGCAGAGCCCATAGGTGGGTGTATTGAAAAAGTGGTTAAATAAAACCTTCACCATGGGAGCCTTCCAGACCTTCCTTTCTCTTAATTGAGTTAACAATTTACAAACAAAAACACAGCTCCTATGCAACTCATATGCACGTAATGAATTTCCCTCTTAATGAACTGCAAATGAATTTTACCATCAGCGTACTGTCCTGCATGTATATGGCTGTGTCCTGTGCCATCTTAAGCAGAAAGCACCCAACAAAGATCATAGTTGTCTTGGTGTCTCAGGCTTAGAAATGATAACAGTCACTGCCCTTACCATCTAACACCATGACTGTAACTAAGTCTTTCCCATACTGTGAAAATTGAGGGAGCTTCCTTGAATTTTGACCTCGCTTCTCTCCTGGAGATTCCTACCTCCTTTGCTGTTTTAACTAGTCCTTCTGTTTGTCCCTGGGCACATAGAGAAGTGAATTCAATGTTCAGCAAATACTAACAGGAGCGCACACTGAGTGTCAGATGCCCCTGCTGTGGGTCCTCTGTGTGAGGTGCATGTGAACAACATTAAGCACTGTGTCCATGGGAGATGAATGCTACTATCAAGACTTTTTGACCTGCAAAACATCCTGTCCTTCCTTGTGCAGCCAACGCTTGCAAGTGTGGCTCCTTTACAAGTCTGTAGAAGCACTTGTATGCTGTGGGGCTTGAGCTGGGACAATGCCTGGAAGTCTGTCCCACAGACCATCATAGAATGGGGGCAGCTGGCTGAGTCACGCTATGGAGGGGCTAGTCCTGTGGAAGACTTTCCGACATTCGGTGGTGTGGAGGGCCAAGCTCTGGAAACATTACAGTGTCTCAGTGTTTCCCCACAATGCTAGGAAAAGAATGGCCTGCTGTCCTGCCTGATTTTGACTGGTTTCTCTAGTGACAGTTTCTTACAATGTATACATTCAATTGGAATAATTTGGAAAGATCACGCCTCAACCTCAAGGAATGTTTGCCACATATCAATGAAGTGTTAAGACGCTAAGTTGTCACCCAGGGGTGCCCTGTGTGAACAAACCTGTTCTTCGGCAGCTACTTAGGGAGGGACTACTACTAAGTCCAAGAAAAAGAGACTTGCCCGAGAAGTGGAGACCGAGGTGACCACATCAACCTACTCAGGTAAGAGCAGCATCCCCTCCAGCCCTCCTTCAACCCACCAGGTCCCTGCAGCTCCAGCCCTTTGGGCACCAGCAGCTAGAGAAAATGTTTTATATCTGAAAAGCGCCCCCTTTGCAGTGTTCTGTGTATGAAGGAGCAGTAGTGCACAGGATAGAATACAAGGTTCGTGGAGGTACCAAGAAAGAATCGATAGACTCCGGTTTCTCTTCTGTCAGTCTAGGGAAATCACCCTGAATCATCTAATTGAAATATTCTCCAGGTCTATAAATTTTCTCCAAAAACCTTCATTCACAGTTACTTGAATTAGCAATGTTTTTAAATTTGTTAATATTTTTCTATTCCTTAAAGGACAATAAATAAAAAGCAGCCAGGATGTCTCCATCTTGTAGAGAAGTGTATAAATAAATGGGAAACTTGACAAAGACTAGCTATTTCTGTTCCAGGTGGGGCTTGCACTCTGCAACTTTGTTTTTGACTGACTTTGTGTTTTTCTTATGTGTCACAAGAGAAATCATCCAAGTAATAAAAAGTCTTTTCTGGACACCGGAAATGGGATTGTGAGGCATGAGTCTTACATTATTTTATCTGGCTGGCTGTTTGGATGGATTTGTATTTAAGTATAGTTTAATCCATTTTCACATTTGTACATTAGATCCTTGGCTCTTTTCAGGTTTCTTCAGATCATTTTTTCTAATGTCTTCCCCCATCTGCTGAAAAGCTTGTGTGCCCAGTGTTTATTCACACTTTCTTTTACATACACATACATACACATATCTATATATATATATATCCATATATAGATATAGTTCTAGAATAGCATGGACATGCACTGGATGTCTGTTATCACAATTTTCTTAAAAATCAGGGGTGAATTCCAAAGGAACCAATGATCTTTTGATTGTCTAAACAACGCCTTCCGTATCTTTAACAACAGCAAACCTACCATCCTGAGCCAGGCCTAAGGGTTTAAGGAGTTTGTGCCTTCAGAATTTATTTCCAATCAGTCTCTCTCTCTCTCTCTTTTTTTTTTTTTTTTTTTTTTTTTTTTGGTTTTTCGAGACAGGGTTTCTCTGTGTAGCTTTGCGCCTTTCCTGGGACTCACTTGGTAGCCCAGGCTGGCCTCGAACTCACAGAGATCCGCCTGGCTCTGCCTCCCGAGTGCTGGGATTAAAGGCGTGCGCCGCCGCCACGACCCGGCCCAATCTGTCTCTCTTATTCACCACATTCTCTCCCCTCCCACCACTGAGTACTGTGGCATCACACTCCAGCACCATCTTTCAGAATTGTGGAGCTGAAGAGTCGCTCACCGAAGCTCTAACCAGGGAGATGCCATTTGATCTAGAGGCTGCATTTATGGCCAGAAACCAAAACCTAAAAGTATGTGAAATTAAAATGAGGAAAGCAGATGCAGAGGCGGGGAAAGTCTACACAGGATGGTCTTGTTAACTACTGTCCCCAGTCCCACGGCCATCTACAGCTGCAGGAGCAGACACTGTCCCTCACTCTGCCCCAGGGCATCTTTTTTATCTTTGACCAGCACAGTAGTGCAAGATCCTGTCTTCTCTTCTCTTCCCTGTAGACCCTCCTTCTCTCTCCCCCTCCTCCTCCCAAGGTATTTTACTCCTCAGAGAACATGAGCGTACAGAGCTTCACTGATGGGCTCAGCTCCATGTTCTCCAAAACAGGGACCCGATGACATCTTTGCTGTTTCTTTTATGTTTTTTAAGTGTCTTTGCTTGCTTCCCAGCATCTAGCACAGCACAAAATAAATAATGAACTCTAAACAAATAAGAAAACTTTCCATTTTGGCTGGAAGACTAGAAACTTTTGAAAAGTCAATAAAGGGATATTTGCCTTGGACCCCCAGAACGGAGAGTGCATCTTAGGATTTATCACGTAGAAAGCAGGCAGGTTGGCATCAGCACAGTGTTTTCAGGCATTGCCCAGCATGGACAACATTTGAACACAGTCTTTGAAATACTTTCAGAATGAAAGAATCAATGTTTCGAGTTCCAAAACAAAAACAGGGACTTTTCTAGCCGCGCTTCTTAACCCTGGGTGTCACCACTTCTCCCGAGGCCTGAAAACACCGAGCTTCAGCTAGATGGTTCCCGGGCACTTGTGCAGCTCCATAAAATATCTTTTTCTGGAGCTTCCCCAGCCACCCTCGGCTGTCTATAGCCAAAGAGCAAATTCCTTCACTAGAACAGCTTCTCAGCCCCTCCCTCTCAGCTTGACGAACTCCAAGGTCTCCCAAAATAACTATAGACAGAGTTCTCTGTAGTTCCATCTCCAGATATTTTTATTTAGTTCTCCCTTTGTCCTGGCTTTTATTTACATCTTTTTGAACACAGAGACTGTGATCCCCAGTTTGATTAAGACTGCCTACAACAGAGGGACAAGATTTCAATGCAAAGAGCATAGTTGCTTTTCTTGATGCCAGTGAGATACTATTTATCCCTTCTGGACCCTTGCAAAAGAAATAAAAATTCTGCTGGTTAACTCTGTCCCACCATATCTAGAGCTGTCTCTAAGCAGCCAAGAGACTCCTGGAATTGCTCAGACCATTCTGTGCATAAGGAACAACACAAAGCCACCATTATTACAGTGGATTCCATGGGCATTTTCCCATGAGGCTAGCAGTGAAGATGGACAGTCAGAACAGAGCCTTAGGTACTCTGTATGTAACATAAGCACAAGCAACAAGTGGAAACAGTGTGTTACAGAACCAATAATGATATGGTCAAGTGTGGAGGTAGGGACACAGCTCAATACTTGCCTACATATGTGATCATTGGCACTGTCCAACAGTGAAACCAGGAAGGAAAATTTCCCCTAGGCTCACACTGAGTCATGTGTGATGGCAGAGCCTTCACACCAGGTGATGAGTTTCCTAGCAACTCATTGCCCGTGTCTGCCAAGGGCCTGGAGAGCACAGGCTCTTGTCTTGCAGACAAGAACTTAAGAGAAAACCTGCTGCAGAGAGCCTTCTATGTAGATATTAGTTCCATCATTCAAAATCATCTTTGGTGCTCTTCTAGACTCCTTTCCTGCTCTGTGATAAAAAATAGTCTAACCAGAAGCAACTTGAGGAGGAAAGGGTTTATTTTGGCTTACACTTCCAGGTCACAGTCCATCACTGAGTAAAGTCAGGACAGGAACCTAGAGGCAGGAACCTGAAGAGAGTGACCATAGAAGAATTCTGCTTACTGGCTTGCTCCCTTGGGCTCATACTCAATCAGCTTTCTCATATACCCTGGAATGACTGCCCAGGGGTTCATTGCCCACAGTGGGTGGGCCCTCTCATGTCAATCATCAAGACAATTTGCCACAGCCCCAGGCCAATCTCACACTGAGACTCCTTCGGATGACTCTGGACTACATTGACTTGACAGCTGAAACTAAGACAGGTTGGGTGGACAGAGTCAGCAAAGACAATTTTAGAGCAGGATAAAGGAGGAGAAAACAGAAGGGGCCACTGACTAAGAGTTGGTCCACACAACTCAAACCAGATCAGGACAGATGTAAGGGGCCGTAGTACAGAAATGATGGGAGGGTCTCTCCTGCCCAAGCTTCAGCAAAGGCCTCAGAGGCCCCTCCAGTTGCTCTCTCCCTGATGTTCCCCCAAAGAAGAGAGCTCGAGAAGCTAGCCATGGGGACTGTGGGTAATTGGCATCCTCGCTATCTCCAAAATAGCTCTCCCAGCTGTGACCCCTCATGTTAAGTTCTCTCCACTCAGTGTGGGTCGTAGCAGTCAGTCCTGGGCAAGAATAAACTCCCTGACTTACGTGAAAATGAAAACCTGAGTTGTAGATTGCAATCTGCATCAGAGGCCCAGTGAATGGGCCCATTGGGCTCTCTGAATGTTGGTCTCAGCTGTGGCTGTGATTTGAACCTGCTCTCTTTGGGGATGGCCACCGCTGTATACAGGGCGTGGGCTCTGGTTTTGCCATGTGTTTATCGTTTCATCCCTCTCTTGTTCCCATGCCAAAAGTCTCCTAATTTAAAGCACTAACATGGCATTTAAAGTAAGTTTTAAGTTAGTATCCCTATTCAATGAGTGCATTGTAATTCCCTTTTGTCCTTCCCCATCCCCAGTGGCAACAGTTCGTCACAGCTCTCCTTCCTTCCTCAGACCTAGTGTGCCCAGCAGCAGCTTAGAGTGTCACTCGTGACCAGCTGAGCAGCTCCCCCATGGGCTAATAGGCACACTAGACTGTGTTTAGCTTCTCAGGACTGACCTCCGAGGAACTGACAGCCTGGTGACATAAACAGAAGCTGGATGGCTGCTCAGTCCTGCTTGTGACCACTTGGCCAGTCTAGAAAATCTGAATCACATTAACACGTATCTAGTTCAATTATAACATTTGCCTAAAAACTGTTTTATTGTTGTGACGTTGAATGGTTTAACTCAATTTTCCAGCCCAAAGAAGATAATTTGATTATGTTGGCCACTGATTAATTATTTAACAAAACTGCTGGATGGACCCAGACTTTCAGAAAAACAAAAAACCAAAACCGCCTTATTACTTACTGCGTACTTGAGGGGAGACTGACATACTCGTGAGTTTGGCGTCAGAATTAAAGTCTTACTGCAATAGCCATGGTGCCTTCTCACTCTTCAGACACACGGTAAGAAGAGAAAGAACTTCTCAATGAAAGTAGAGACTCAGGAACTGCATTCAACTCCCACAAAGCCAATCCTAACCCTTTAGAAAAACGGCCCAAACTTCACACCCAGAGGGGGTCCCTTAACCAAGAAAACTGACTTTACCATGTCATGGGAAATACATGATTTGGAGGACCATTCATTTGTTCTTTACACTATGAAAACAGTCTTCCAGATCATTTCCAGCCGTTGCAAAGCGGCTCTCCTCTAGAATGGGGAAAGGCAGAGATGAGGCTGGCCACGTGTGAGGAGTGTTTGTGGATGCGGAACCACCGAGGTCTCTACTTTTCCCTTCACACCTTTATCAATTGCTACATTTTTCTCCAGCTAAGTAAGCAGGCAACGGCAATCTTGATCTGTTATTACTTGAAAACATAATAATCTAATTTTTAAACCATTTCAGATTTGAAATGAAAACCACATATCATTTTCAAGCCACCTTTTCTCCTCTTATAATCATCCTTGCATGTGGTTCTTCGGGTGTGCAAACCGACTCCAACCCTTTGAATGCTCTATGTACAAGAAATGTTTACAGAAGTAGCTTGTCCCTGCACACAAATGGCTGTGCTCACTGAGAAGTTGATGTGACTTCCTCCCTTACTTCACTTGTAAGACTAAACAGAGACTTTTTAAAGTCTGCAGCAGCTACAGAACCCTGCACTTCTGTTTAGTCTGTCTAGCCTGAAGTGCTAGAAGATTCTCAAGACAACCTGCTCAGAGCCACTGCAGAGGGCCACAAAGGCAAGAACATGGAGGCATAGAGAATCCTGGAGCATCATCAGCAGAACAGCTCTGTGCTGACTGCATTCCACTCTTGACTCCTTCAGAACACCGCCAGCTGCGGGATCGTTTTGTTTTAATCACTTTGTTGTGGCATGATTGACATACAAAATGCTGTACTTATTTGATGTATACAACTTGAAGAATTTGAAGATGTTGATGCCCAATAAACCGTCATCACCTCGTGTGCTTTAAACCTGTCAATCACCTTCAGAGTTCCCAGTCATCTTCATTGTTATCTTGTATCTGTGCAGCAAGTATATTTAACACAAAGTTCTCCTTCTTAGCATATTAAATAATCAGTGCATTGTTGTTAATGTACATATGGTGAACAAATCCCTGGCATTTATTCATCATGGATGAGAAAACCTCATATCTTTGATGGTCTCCGCTTCTGTGGGTGCCACTGTTTGGGCATCTGATGTCAGTGCTAGGTTGTGGCATCTGTCCTGTTGTTTCAGCTCATACAGCACAGTGCCCTGTGGGTTTTTCTGTATTATTACAGATTGTAGGTTTCCTTTTTTTTTTCAAGACTGAGCAATTGTCCTTTGTGTATAGGTACCACATTTCCCTTGTCCATTCATCTGTAAATAGACACTGCAGTTACTTCTGTATCTTGGCTTTTGTAAAGATTGACACAGTGAGCCCAGAGTGCGGATAACTCATTATAATACTTGTCTCAACTTATTTCAATGTGAACCCATGAGTGGGATTGATGAGTCTGTGAAAGCTCTGTTTTTCACTTTCTGAGGACCCTCTGTCCTGTTTACCATAGTGGCTGCATGTATTCATATTTCCACAGTCTTCATTCTCTTTTCTACACATCCTCATCACTTCATGATAGTCAGCTTTCCTTTACTGTAACAACTTTTGGCTCACGATTTCAGAGGTCTTAGCCCATGCTTGATAGGCCCCATTGCTTCTAAGTCAATGGCAAGACCCTCAGTTCTTTTTGGAGAGCTCAGAGAGCCGAAAGGGGCCTCGTGGCAAGAAGTAGTAAAGAGAGTAAGTGCCACTGAAGCCCTCAGGAGCACAACCAAGTAACCAAATAGCCAGAAGACTTCCCACCAGGCCTCACATTTCAAAACTCCTACCATCTCCTGGTAGCACCAAATTTGGTCCCTTGGAAGCATTCCAGATGTAAACTGTAGCACTGGCCCTTGTTGCTTCTTGCTTTGTTGTAAATAACTTCCTTGGGAGATCTTCCTTCTAAGTGTGTTCTGTACAGCCCATAATAATTCAGGGAAGGAATGAAAAATAAATAAAAGCCATAAGTAACTTTCTTACCCCATTAGGAATACTATTAAATCACCATAAATGGAGTGCCTTAAGAAGAGTAGAAAAAATTCTTTCTTAGAATTTTGGAGACTAGGAAATCCAAGATCAAGATGTGGCCAGATTGGGTGTCTGGTCCATATATGGAAGCTTCCCACTGGAAGACATCTCCCAGGCATCTTGTATGAGGGCACTAACCAAGCCCTGGGGATCCCAGTGGCCAAATGACTCTCAAAGGACTTGCTTCCTACCATGGGCTACATGGAGATGAGGATGTAAACATGAGAAGGGCTGAAGAAATGAACACAAAGCACTCTGACCACAGCAATAATCACCACCATTTGTCCAGTATCATACATGGGAAACAGACCTAATGAGTGGGTTTGTGGTATTCAATATCAACTTTTAAAAATAAAGCAAAAAGACTTTTAGTTTTAGACAGACAAATGGAAAGGCTAAGCAAATGTTAAATACTCTAAGGCATGGCCTGTGTCATTTCCAGCTGGTAGTTGTGGTTTCTTAGACACCAGTTCCTTCCTCAGACAAGCTCTGCTTATAAAATGCATACAAAGGTAGCATGGCCAGACCTGAGTCCTTCTGCAAATGGATGTGTGCCAGTGTGAGCATCCTTCCCTCACCAATCACTCAAGATTCACTTCATCGTGACTTCCTTATTCCTACCAGAGCCGAACACAGTGCCTAAAAAAACAATGTGTTATCTTACATCACTAGAGTTTTTAAATGCGCTATGAATTTCCCTGGGTGGAAACCAAGGTTCCAGCTCCACCGCATTTCTTTCTGTAAGTGGAAGTGGAGGGGCTCCATTTCCCTGCCTTTATCAGCTTCTCGAGGCTGCCCATCTTTAGTGGGCAGTCTCCTTATGGGCAAAATCGCATCTCTTTCATCCTCCATCACCCAGTCTCTGTCTGAAGGCAGCAAGGAGACAAGTCTAGCTGTGACTAGATTAGCCCTAGGGAGGATTCTGGCAATGCTCTTCACCACGGTGATATCTACAAAGTCCCTCTTCTGCCCTGAAGACAACATCCATGCTGTTTCACAGTGTTAGAGTGGACAGTCTTTGAGAGCCACCATTTTAGCCATCACATTTTTACTTTAATTTTGCAACCAAATTGTGAGCAGGGAAGGCTTGCACACGCTGGCGTGGCATGAGCCAGCATTTTCCATGCATGCTGCTTGCTCTGTTTAGCCTGTGTTAACCTGCTGCGTCCCCTCTCCCTCCCTGTATTGCAAACTGCTGAATCAACCTTGTGAGTCAGGCATTTTGTTTGACCTGTCAACCTTTCTCCAGAGTCCAGGGCGGCCTGCCTACTGGTGAACCCAGAAGAACTCCCTGAGTCAAGGCTACTTCCCAGACAACCAGCTATCAGTCTTCCATGGCCCTGAATAGAGGCTCCTAAGGCCACAGGCTCATATACATAAAATATCGATTGCTTTCAATGTCATCCAAAATTAATAAATGGCCACCTATTTTTCTCAGAATAAACTAAGTCCATTTATGAAAGAACAAAGGTTCAAACTTACTGGGAAAAAAAGTAAACTTAACTTGAAAGTTAAGTGGGTTGAAACAATAGTGTAGTTTGAATATGAACTGTTCCCATAGGAACTTGAACCTGAGGCACCACCATCTGGGGACACTGTTGCAGAAGGTTGCAGAGCCTTGCTGGAGAAAAGGGACCTGAAAGTTTTATAGCCCAGCCCTGCTTGCTGTCAGTCCTCTGTGTCCTGACCCCAGACATAAGGTGACCAGCCACCTCATGTACCACCAAGGTGGACTGTCCCCCTTCTTAGGCTGGGAGCTAAAATCAAGCCTCCTTGCCCTCAGCTGCTTCTTTTCAGGTATTTGCTCACAGCAGTGGGAAAAACAACTACTACAAGTTGATAAAAAATTGTTTTCAATCCAGCAGAAACTAGAAATCAGACTCGGGTGGCCAGGTATAACTTTAAGCATAGAATAGAAGCCGAAGGCCAGAGAATGATGTAATGTGTGATAGACAAGAGAGGCCTACGGCAGCACACTTAGAACTAGACAAATCATTCTTGCATGCTAGTTGAGTAGGTTAAAATGTCCTAATTTAGCCACATTCTGGTCCTAACTAGCAAGATGGAAGTTCTTAGCATCACAGTTCTTAAGACCTTATTTTTAAAGCTGAATCCCGAATCCATTTTCAGCTCTGGTGTTTGTCCACATTTGAGCAACAAGCCTCCTCTTGGCTCCGCCCCCTGCAGAGTCTTGAGTTACATGGTTCAAGACCGCCTTTTGGAGAATAAAAGTGAAAACGGTGACTGCAACACTCAGTGTCTTTTGAGACCATGCCACTTCTGGGGTCCAAGCTTACCACATCAACCATGCTGTTGCTAAGCACCACGACTCCTTCCTGCTGCAGATACAACCTTGATTGTTTCCATTCTTGGGAACTTCCCTGCTGCTTCTTCCAGAAGGCTCTCTTCAATTCTTTCCCAGGCTGGCGGCATCCTGTGTTAACTGTGTGTTCCACTGTGGCCCTCATCTAAGGTGACCACCATGACGCATGCATGCAGCACTGTAGGGGGTCACTTTATCCTCATCTTCTCAAGATTTCCAAGTTTTTGGTTACATGTTTACCTGGGGCCTACTTATATGGATGTTGTTTCTGTTCACTGGAGTATAGCTCCATGAGACAGAGACATGGGCCCTTATCTCCACGTCTATCAATTGTACAAAATGATAGGTTTCATTGTGACCTTTCCACATAGTTATACAATGTCCTTGGGTTGTAGTCACACTGACCCATTGCCCTTTCTTGTCACCCCACCACAAATGCACATATGCACAGATGTACACATATACATGCACACAGAAAACAAAAAATTTAATTTATAAAATGAAAGTAAAATGTGAATACATACTAATGTTATATTTCATTTGACCCAATATGTCTGTGGTGGTTGGTTGATTTTGTTTTGTTTTGGTTTTTGTCAACTTGACACAGGCTAGGGTGTTCTGGGAAGAGGGACAGTCAATCAAAGAATTGCTTCCATCAGGTAGGCCTGTGGACAAGTCTTGGGGGGGGGCACTTTCTTGATTAATGATTGATGTTGGAGGTCTTAAACCCGCTGTGAGTAGTTCAGGCAGGTAGTGCTGGATTTGTATGATGAACTGTGATCAGGAAGTGTAAGCCAAATAAACTTTCTTCCCTAAGTTGCTTTTGGGGAATGTTTTAATCACAGCAGTAGAAAAGCAGCTAGAACAATGCCCAGCATGTTACCATTTCCACACACTGACTGAACGAGCTAAACTGATTTCAGTGTGGTAGGCCTGCACTCATCACCTGTACTTCAGGTGCCAGGCAGCTACATGTGGCCACTAGCTGCCACGTCCCACACCACTAGCCAAGAGACACCAAACACACCTGGGGAAGGCCGGGCTTATCACAAAATCTCATTAGCTATTTTTATTTTAATCTCAAAAGGAAAATCGTGAGTCAATTGTTACTACGAATAGCCAGTAATTGAGTGAAACTTTTAAAAAGCAGCTAAGATGAAGAATTGTCTTCAGTTATCACAAAATAATGGCCTGTTGATGAGTTCAAAGTTTTTCTGTCATGAGACTCTGTCGGTGACTAAAGAATCTACACACTGTGTGACATGGTTTGAATGTGGTCGGCACTGGCAGCCACGCTGGCTATCATAACCTACCACCTATCAATATCAAGGTCAAGTCTATGGATTCAGGAAGTGCAAGAGCAAAATGTTTCTACCAACTAGACTACAGAATTCAGAAAGCAGAACAGGCAAGAAATTATAACAGCACGGATCCAGAATTTCAGCACAGAGGGAGGGCAGAGCGAAGCATCCCTTAGTTTAGGTTTCAGGTTTCTGAGCCTGATTATTTGATCAGTACTGTGTGTCTGGAGTATAAACCTGAGATACATTTTTGTTGTTTTGATTGACAACACGATTCAGGCTTTTTCATCAAGAATCTTTAAGTTTTTATTATTTACACATCACTTATTGTGTTCTGCTCAAGGGGAAAAATTTTAAGAGAAAAAAAATTCAATTCTGCGCTAATGTTTTATGTCCACATTCTCTATTAGGAATCCCTTCCTGTTCCCCTAGGAACCCCTTCCCACTTAGCTAGGAATGCAGCCAAGTGCCAGACCACAGCCGGCTTAACGTAGAGAAGGCCTGAGTTAGTGCTGACCTCTGTAAGGGTGTATTTAACCTCTGAAAAATATTGCTAGTTCCTAAAATCTCCATTGTACTGCAATCAATAAATCACTGATATCCCCTCTGGGAAGGGAAACTTCCGGAGGTTTCAAAGGCCAGGCCAGAGAAGAGTAGTAAACAGCAGTTTCTCACAGACCCACGATTAGAACATCTGTTCGCATCCTCTATGCCTGTTAAGATGTTTACTCAGTTCATTGTAGGCGGAACATGGGGGTCCCGCGGTGGGTTTTGTTTTTACTCCCGTGATAGGAATTCGACAACAGTCCTAACCCAGGCCCAGCTCCCTGACCTGTCACTTAGCAACTTGTCTTTTTAAAGAGAATATAAGAAATGACATTTTGTCAGACTCAGATGGTGGGTGATGACTGACGATGATGGCAAGACAAATTGTAAGGTCTGCAGGACAAACAAGCCGATGATGTCACCGGTGTGATGTCTGAGTGGCTCTAGGCTTTCATGCTCCAGTCAACTATGTTTTAAAAAAAATAGACAGCTATCTCAGGGATTCAGAGACTTACTTTGATCCTCTACAAGAACTTGAAATGAATTCCTTAACCTTCCTGGCCTTACTATGCATGTTCCAGTCTACGTTTTTCTAGGAGTGGATAAGGGTAGCTTTTGGCTGTTGGCCTCAGTCTCCAGTAGGAGTGGACGGGTAGCTTGCCGCTGTTGGCCTCAGTCTCAGAAACACTTCTCAGTAGTAAGCAAGCAGGCTTAGCCTTTCAGTCCCACAAGCCCATTCCTATCAAGTAAATAAGGAATTGTAAAACATGCCATTGGTGTGATTTTAGCCTTCAATAATTCTGACATCTGGGTAGAACTTCAGCAAGCATGAATATGGGGAATGTCAAAGAGTGACCAGTGTGACAATTGTTGAGCCCAAAGGTCTCTGGAAGGCACTCAGAGTTGAGTGGTATATTCTAGAACACTGGTGCTTTAGAAGTGGAAGTTAAAAAGAATATGACACTAGAAATGAATTTCAAGACCAACTGCCCATCCACTATTTAAACTGAAATTTTGGAACATCCTCACAGGCAAGTACAACAGCTCCCCAACCCTTAACCCCAAACCCTTAGCCCCACCCCCATCCCCAAGACCTTGAGAACTGCCTACCCATCACTGAAGAGCAAGGGGGACATGTTCCAACAAGAGCTAAAGAGAGAATCTCCAGATTCAAATCCCAGGAATGGGGCATTCTCTAGCTCAGAAATTCTCCAGTTGTTCAAGCCTTGATAATAAGGGCCATTAGAAACCCTTTAACCAAACTAGTGTTGCCTCTCAGTATCAGTCCCACCATCAGAAAGCTTCCATCCAACTTCAGACACCTGATCTCCTGTCTCCAAAGTGTCCAAGACGCTCTTGAAGCCTTCCTCCAATTAATAACACATATTCTATTCTTAAGTGTAACCAGAAATTTTACTTCATTGAGGACTAGGTCCGTACTGGAGTGACTTGAACACTTCCCAGTGTCCTTGCCTCTGTCACACATAAGATGGAAGGAAGCTTTGTTTACCCACGAGGCACTTAATGAAACAGCAGGGGGATACTCATGCCTGTGACTTCTCTGTCTCAACTTGCAGCCACCAGACTTCCTTCATCCAACACCTGCAGCAGGTCACCACTGGGGAAATTCTCCACCAGAACTAAGAACAGGGGAAAAAAAGGATTTTTCTAAAATAAAAGAGTTATTAGCCAAAATGATTCCTAAAAAACTGTAAAATTTCTGTGCCATTCTTCAAAAGCTAACATTTGTTTTTCAGGGGGAAATTGTGTAATTTTTGTGCTATGCTAAAATTATTGTGTGTGGGTTTATTAATGCTATGTGCATTTATATTGTTAGTGATTATTAAGAGCTATTGGTTTTCCTATTGTCAAAATAGAATGATACAGATGCCAATTTTTTGGCAAAGCCACTGCCTCAGAGAACACAACAAGTTGGACCGTTTGTGCATGTGAATCGTGAATACGGGCTGAGTCAGCTTAACATAAAATTGAAAAGATTTCCTACAAGCTAATCTAGTATGGCCCTCACAACTAAAATATAAGACTGAGAAGCATTGTAATTCAGTTTGTTATCATCTGGACTTAGCCAAAGTGCTTCGGGTTTGATAACATTAATTAATGTAAGATCATTAAATCAAAGTTGAGCATCAAGATAATAATTAAGCAATTCTCAAAGTTTCTGGACTGTCTTGAATGTACGTAGGACTCAATTCAGTGAAAGCTGTCAACTTCAACAATAGGTAAAGTGAACTTTGTAGTTTAGTTAACCCAGGAGGTATTTCTTCTTTTAAACTTTGCACTCTTCCCCCAAGCAAACATCTAGACCAAATTTCTGTCAGTGAAATATCAGGTCCGGAGGATGGCTCAGAGGTTAAGAGCACTGGCTGTTCCTGGAAAGGACCTGGGTTCAGTTCCTGGCACCGGCATGGTGGCTTACAACCATCTGTAATTCCAGTGTCAGGGAATCCAGTGTCCTCTTCTGGCCTCTGCCATCACCAGCCACACATGTGGTACAGTGAGGACACGTGCCAACGAGAGCTGCAGAGAAACTCTCCATATTCAAAGCCCAGGTACGGAGCATTCTCCAGTTCAGAAATTCTCTAGTTGTGCCAGCAATGATAATAAGGGACACACACACACACACACACACACACACACACACACACACACACACCAGAAGAATTTTTAAAGTACAACAAAAAGGAAATATAGTATTGCTAAAGATGTAATTTAGAAAAACAACATGGGGTTCTAAAAAACATTCTTCTAGAACCTTGGTGAGCATTTTCAACGGATGTCTTAAGTCAGACTTGAAGCTTCTAGATGAGAGCATCCCTCCACTGTCCCATCTGTGTTTCAGTACTTCTAGAACAGTCTACACAGCTGTAGGGCATAACACCGTTCACTAGGTTATCACAGCAATTTCTGCAGAAATAAAATGTCTTGGGGCTGAGGAAATAGCTCCTGCTGAAGTCTTGCCTTGCATGGACTAGGACCCGGGTTTGCCATCCTGAGCACACATCACAAAGCTAGGTATGGTGGTGTGCACCAGTAATTCCTGGGCTGGGGAAATGGAGAAAATAGGACTCCTGAGACTCCCTGGCCATCTAATCTAGCCTACTGGGGGAGCCCTGGATCAGTGAGAGACCCTGTCTCAAAAAGCAAAGTGGAAGGCACCCAAGAGACAATAGACAAAGTCAGCCTTTGGCTTCCACACACGTGTGTCCCTCCAAACACATAAATAAATAAATAAATAAATAAATAAATAAATAAATAAATAAATAAATAAATAAATAAATAGATGATAGAGACAGACAGACAAACAGGTAGGTAGGTAGGTAGGTAGGTAGGTAGGTAGGTAGGTAGGTAGGTAGGTGGGTAATTACATAGGTGGGTATGTTGGTAGGTGGATACAATAAAATCTATATTTTCCAGACCCTTGGCAGCGGTGGTCCTTGGGTTTGCCTGTACCCAGTTTTTAAGTATGTGGTAGAGGACGTGTTCACATTACAAAATAACTTACATAGCCCACCACCTACACACTCTGACTGGGCTGTACTTCCTAGGATGAGCTGTGTTCTGGTAGTGTGACAGCAGTATGTAAGACACTGTCCAAAGTAACTGGTAACAGGTGTTCAGACTGGAAGTCTTCTAATTACCCCCCTACACTTACAGTATAACTGTAACTCAGTCTCGAACATTTAACTGCAAGGAATTGATATCCCCGGTGATTCTGTCTGTGTTCACCATGGTGCCTTTACTGGGATTCCTTTCTCATGTATACAGACCTGTGCTACCATGTCATCCTGATGAAGCTTGCACTGTCCTCCAAAATGGTTTGCCCCAGGGCTGGCTCCTAAGTGCAGGGCACTTGGATTCACAACCACTTCTAACTTGACTGAACCCACAGGATGGCCATGACCAGGTGTTAAAAAAAAAAAAAAGTAGCAGTTCCTTTCTATATCCACTAGCAACACACTGGCTCTTCTAAGAAACATTCTAGGGCACAAAGGATATAAAAGATAAGCAGCTTTGTTGTGAAAATTTCTGCTTGGACATAAGATACAATTAGTTCTTATAAAAAGTTTAATTTTCCTGTGCGTGTGCGTGCGTGTGCGTGCGTGCGTGCGTGCGTGCGTGCGTGCGTGCGTGCGTGCGTGTGTGTGTGTGTGTGTGTGTGTGTGTGTGTGTGTACAGGTGTCCCTAGAGGCCAGAGGAGGGAGTTGGGTCCCCTAACTGAGTCACAGGCAGTTGTAAGCTGCCTAGCTCTGGTGCTGGGAACTTACCCCAGATCTTCTGCAAAAGCAGCAAATGCTATTAACTAACGGCTGAACCATCTCTCCAGTCCCTTTGCTTGTCAACTACCCTCCATCTTCTCCTGTGAAACACAAGCCCATCCTTAGTAGCATACGGCTGCTTCTACTAGCTCACAGCAGGTTTGACAGACTCAGACACTCTCAGGGAATGCTGACTCACAAGACCACACACACACACACATCCAAAAATGAAACAAAACACACAATGACTTGGTGTGCCCCAAATTTACATTTTTTGAACAACTAGTCAACACTGGGCTTTATTCAAAACTGTCACTGGTACCCAGTTTGCAGTTGGAGAGGTGTGCTTATTTAAAAGATGAAGTCGGTAATGCAAAGTGTGAGTCCTCAGCTCTGGTTCTCCATGTCCCATGGATGATCCTGAAAACATTATCAGAAAGCTGTATGGACCTCTAACTGCCAGGCAGGCTAAAAACCTCGGATGATTAAGACAGCTATTCTGTCACAGACCAGTCAGTCATCTAGAGTCTTCTCTAACCTGAGGGGCTTCCTTCAATGTCTCGAGTGGAAGGAAATATTTTTATTGGCTTCCTCTAGTTTTACTTTGTTAGAGAAAAGATTTACACGAATAAAATATGCCTAAGGGCTAATGAAGAATTAATTATGCAAGCGATTAGCGTGGCCAACACTTTGTTGCAAATTTAATGGAAACTTCTCAGTTTGTTTGTTGAGGGGTTCCCAGGAGGCAGGCAGAATGTTTCACAACACACAGTAGTTCCTGTGATCCTGGGGGAAAGATTTCTAGACTCCCAGGCGGCGATGGCTGAAATGGGGTCTGCTGGTAGACTGAGCTCTCACATGTATGCCATCCTTTCTGTACATCCCTCTGATTATGTCTAATTTATGTTCGCCATAATCAGATATGGGTGGCAATAGCTGTCCTGGTGAGCTGTAACCGTAAACTTGACACAGCTTGGAGTCATCTGAGAGAGAGAAAAAAACTCAACTGAGGGATCACCTAGATGAGACTGGCCTATAGACACGCCTGTGGGTGATTGCCTTGGTTAGTAAGTAGTGTAGGGGGGCCCAGCTTGCTGTGGGCAGCACCACTCAGGTGGGCCTGAGACCGATAAGAAAGCTAACTGAGTATATAAGCCCGTCAGCAAGAGATGAAGCTAACTAGCAAACAGCATTCCTTCACGACCCCTGCCTCTGTCTGCTCCTGCTTACATTCTGCCCTGACCTCTCTCAAGAACGGACTGTGTGTGACCTGTTAGATGAAATAAATCCTGTCCTGCGTTGCTTTGGCTGGGAGCATTTCATCACAGCATCAGAGAAAGAAACTAGAAATCACCTCAATAGAGCAATTGTAAGGATATGCTATCTTCACGTTACCCATACTATTACCCTGCCCCTAAGGTCACTCAGACACAAGCTCTGAGAAACTATGGCTCTCCCACACGGCTAAGAAAGTGAGTGCTGTCTGGTCAAGGTGCCAGGTGGAGAGATGATTAACAATGTCACAAACTTCATCACATTGCTTAGAATGGTGTGTTACCTACATGTTACGATTTTTCCATCCTACACACTCAGCCCATAGCTGACGATCATTAGAACTTCAGGAAGTGAAGTCGTAGGTAAGAGCCAACTATTGGAGACCCCATGTTTGCATTCAGGACACGTGCTCTTGTAAATCTCCCATTTTCCCAAGCACTGACACCCTCTGTAGCAGTCACTGAAAATAAGGTAGGTATTTCAGTGACTGAGAAGCGTATGTATATATGTTCTTACAGCCTTTAAACAGAGATTTGAGATCACTTTCAAAGTTTACTGTCAGAGGGAAAGGTTTCCCTTCAGTGGTCTCATCACCTGTTGGATCTTCAGGCTGAGCAAGGCTTGTGTTTTCAAACAGTGTTTTCACAGGATCTTGTTAAAGAAAGCCCCCTGGCTGCAGAAAGCATCATAGAAACTTCCCAAGTCACCCTTGACCTTGCCAGACAGCCTCTGCCCACACCCTCCGCAGCAAGCTGGCCACAGGGCTCCCTCCACCCCAAGATGAAGAAGCCAGAGGCCAGCAGGGAGGCTTTCCCAGCCATCCATGGTCCTCAGTGGAGCCTGAATGTCTGGCTTCAGGAACTGCATGCTTCAGTTCCCAGGGAGCATCCTGTGCCTGGCTCCAGAGGAACTGGGTATATCAGAGCAGTGTCTGATTAGGAACAGTCAACCATGAAGACCCTGAGAACTTCAGGGAGACAGGGACAGCCCCGTGGGTCCTGATAAGGTGAGGATGACCCCAAACATTATCTCGGTGGCTAGCAAGACAACTCCCAGCAGCACTGAGAAACCCAGAAAGCACCCAGCAATAAGATCACCCTGCTGGTAACGAGAACTCTAAACCAAAAAGCTCACCATGCAAGTCAATGAGAAGTTTCTCTCTTTGTTTGCGTGTGCATAGATAAGTATGTGTCTACCTTACCGCATTCCCCAAATTCTATGTATTTTAAGAAGGTGAAAATACTATCTTAAGGCTTTTGTTTTTTCCTGTACTGTCTTCCCTACTACTTCATAGGATAAGGCACTGCGAATAACTGAATACCCACACACAGGGAATAACCAAAGGTATTCAGGCGTGGGTCCGCGCTTCAAACTACCTTATTTTACTTTGTTTGTTTTATCTTTCCTTGTCTGCATAAATCAATGGCCTTCCTTCAACCCTTCCCCACAGGAGCAGGAAGGACAGGCTGTGTGTTGGCTGCTGTGTAGATGAGCGCATGAAACTGGAGAGGAGGCAAGGAGGGAGGTGAATTCACTGAGCTCAGCGCTCCTATCTGATCAAACCCTTAACCTCGCTGTTTCCTTCCTTACCCTGAATATTTATTTTAACTCCGAGGCTCAGTCTTCGACCTTCGATGCCAGAAATATTCTCACACATTCCGATAAGGTGCTTTCATCCAGTTCCAAAAATGCCGGGGTAAGGGTCAGACCTGGGTCCCGGCTTGTCCCAGGCAAAGTCTCTAGTCCACCCAAGGTTTGGCATGTCTGCATGCTGGGCAGGCAGCTGACAAGGGACTGTTGACAGTCCAGTTTTTGCTTCCTGTTCTCTCCCCCCTTCTCTGAGTTTACATTGCAGCACAGACAATAAACTGCTTCTCGACTCTTCCCAGCCCCCCAGCCCCCAAAGCTGAACTGAGGACAGAAAGTACTCCCGCCCTGCTTCTCCAGCTTGACCCTACCTGTGTTTGGCCTTCGCCCCTGGACCAAATCAACATTCCAGGGCCATGAGAGAATGGCATGTTAACCACCCAACAGGAAACGGAGCAGGCCAGGCGTTGACATCACCTGGCAGATGTGCTTTTCAAGTGTGAGGCTTTATTCAAACCTTTTCATGGAAATCATTGACACAGAAAAGGAATAAAGAAGAAAAACAAGAGGGAGAGACAAAGTCGGTGCCGTGATGGGCATGTTTTGCACCCCATAAAAAAAGGAATTAAAATGAGTCAAGCTCACCTCCCTTCCTCTCCACCCCCTCCTCACTCATCCTTTAAGTCTGGAAGTCAATGTTTCTGAAACACTATAGCCTACTGGCAGGGCAACCACACATAAAACTGTCAGTCTGCAAGGAAAATAGATGGCTGAGTTGAGGGGAAGGGGCTAAATCAATTTGAGCATGCATGTTAGGGACTGTGAAAGGGCAAAGCGGAGAACCAAGCGTGAGGCTGGGCAACATTTGTCTCTGTCTCCTTGTGTTTCCACCACACGGAGCAGAATCCACCCACTGCGGCTCCAGCCAGGCTCTGCGCTGATTGATGGCAGCTGGAGGTGTCTGCTCACTTCCTCACCCGACGACACACTGCACCCCAAACGGAGGTCCCGGGGGGCCCACACTCAGTGTACCTGTGCTCCTGGACAGGAAGCATCTACTTAGCGTGCTCTGTGCCAGGACTTTAGAAACAGAAGTTCCAGCAAGACTGAGTAGTTCTGCCTACCATGGGACCCAACGTCTGCCTCCATTAGGTAGCTTATTCTTTTTCACACAACAAACACATATCAAGCCCCATACAGAGAAACAACATTATAAAGATTCTACAAGACATTTTCAACTAACTCATTCTCTTCCCCAAAACTGGGAGGGAAAATAAAGTCGGAGGGCAAACTGGGTCTTAAACTGTTCTCAGGAGGTGAATTCGAATCGCCTTCAATTGCCAGGGTGTGAACACAGATCCTTACCCCTGCTCCCTGCATCAGAAACTCCCCGGGTGTGTCGGGGAAACTCTTCAGATGCACTTGGCAGTGGCAATTGCTCCATGCCATGGGCAGTAAGCAGATTTTTGTGGACTACTCTGTGGTGTTCACCATGTGGTCAGGCTCATTTGTATTTATGGTAACGGACACTGTAATCACGGGATAAGGAATAATGCATATTCCCTGCCATAAAATAATGCAGATGTGCCGGGTGGTGGTGGCGGCACATGCTTTTAATCCCAGCACTCGGGAGGCAGAGCCAGGTGGATCTCTGTGAGTTCGAGGCCAGCCTGGGCTACCAAGTGAGCTCCAGGAATGGCGCAAAGCTACACAGAGAAACCCTGTCTCGAAAAACCAAAAAAAAAAAAAAAAAAACATAATGCAGATGTGAGTGAGTGGGTGTACACACGTGAGCTAGTGACCCACAAGGGGCAGGAGTGAGGCAGGACAGACACGGCACAAAACGGGCGGGCATCCCTCTGCTACCGCTTCTTTACGCAACTCTGTTAAAGGCTCCTGGCTGCTCTGAATGTCTAGTCCCAAGCTGCTGAAGTCAGAATCATAGTCATCAGAAATACTGTAGGTAAAGTGCATTGCTCAGTGTCCTACCCATGGAAGGGAACTTGTAGCTAATTTCATGTGAGAGATACGACCTAAAGTGATTTCATACGTGCAGTAATGTGTACATTTGTTCACATGTGCGCCTGCTCATACAGAGGGCCACCTTGGACGTTCCTCGGGTGCCATCCTCACGTTTTGTGAGACATGGTCCCTCACCAAGTAGGCCGTATTGACTGTGCTGCAAGCCCCAGGGATCTTGTCTCCGACTTCTGGTGGCGCTGAGACTGCAAATGTGTGTCACCATACCCGGTCTGTTTCCTTGAGACTAAGCTTTCTGAATGGTCCTAAAGACTTTTCTCACTGTGATAAACACACGTCACATAAAACTTACCACCTTAAAATCACGTCTACACTCACAGTTCAAAGGCATTGATTCATATTGTGCTGCTGTGACTCCGTTCATCCACAGAACTCTCTCCACCTTGTGAGCACAAACCTTGCATCAGCAGTGGCTTCTGGGTGTCCTCGATGTGAATTACCTGTTAGTGTCCACTGTCCCACCTCTCAGGCACGTGCCCAGAAGTGGTCTTGTTCAATCAAGTACATTTACCTTGTATTCTTAATAAGCCCATGTTGTAATTAATTACTAGCCCATTCATTTGCTTGACATCGAAGAGTAAAAATATAAAATAATAAATATACCTAATGAATAATTATCACCAAAAACATAGCGGGGTGGCGGGGGGTGGGGGGTTGGGGGGAGATGTTTGTTAATTTTCTGGGAGGAACAGAATAATCTAACGGAGGCTGTACAACCAAGGAGAGTCAGACTGTTTGACACTGGAATTAGAGATACACCTAGAACTCACGAAATAATGAAAACCTTACTTAAACCATCTTTTCCATTATTTATAAGAAAGCTATACAAGAACTATAGGTTTATCTTCCTCCCTGTTCAGAACCTGGGTTGTTTGTTATATGGTGGTGTTTGTGGTGGTCCCCGTATAGAATTCTGTGGCCTTCCATGATAACTGTGCTACTTCCTGGGCAGATGATGGGGAATTGTCCTGAAGAGCACACCTACTGCATGAAAACCTACAGTGTTGGAGTAGGGAGGGGACACACTTGGAGAGTGCCTGCTACAAGGACTGAGTTTCAATGACTACAGCTTTCCCCGAGCCCCGGCCAGAGGTGCCTGGACTTCACTGAATTGTGATCTTGCAAAGAACAGCAAGCAGTAAGGATGCTGTGGGTAACCGGGGAGCCGAGAGCACACAACAAGGAGATTGATTGGCACGCCTGGATGGTTCCTGTCTAGATAACAAGGAGATTGATTGGCACAGGGCTTCCAAAGAAAATGGTGGGGGGAGGACAAAAGAAACGTGGAAGGGAGGACCTGGGAAAAAGACCAAGTAGCAACAGTTACAGAGCAAATCAAGGCTCTGAGATGAGAACTTGAAGCTTGAGAAGGCACACAGCAGGGTCCTCCAGCAGACACCAGAAGAGGCATGGCTGGTGTCTCAGCCTGCTTTCCAAGCACCCAAAAGAACTCAGAGGGGCTTGTCCAGGCTTGTGGCCTCACTGGTCTGTGAACAGCTGACCTCACGGCTTTAGGTCCTAGAGTGAGGCAGAGCATCATGGCAGGGTCCACAGAGAGGAAGATGTCCATTTTGTAGTGGTGTAAGTAAAGCAAGGAGAGGTGACCAGGGTCCCCCACTCCCTTCTGAGGATTTTTGTTGTAATCATGGGAGCCTTCCATCCTAGAGGGAACTCACAGACTTAGCTCACTAAGTCTCTGGAACCCCTCAGAACAACTCAGGAGCCCCTCAGACTTAGCAGATTCCCAGGCCCCACCCTCCGTACAGTTACGTAGCTCTAAGGATGGCAAGGGGAGGGCGTTCCTTCTCCCACCTATCTGTAGAGCAGAGAGCTCCCAGGTTCGAGCTTTCAGCAATGCAGCCATCTTTGAGCCCCACCTACTTCCATAACTCCTCACCCATCTTCCCGTAACACCCATGGACTCACTGGTTCACCAAATTGGACTTTGACGGTGTAGTTATTGTTATCAAGGTCTTTTGGGGGGTCCCCTAGCTGGGGTGAGGAGACATTTGTTTACGTCCTCCCAGGAACAGTGTCATACAAGGAATAGGATTACCACACCCCAAAGTCCTAAATCCCTCACTGAGCCCCTCTTCCTAAAACTTCTACCATCCCTCAATAGCATGATGGCCAGAGGGCCAAGTGTTTAACACATGGTCCTTTGGGGGAAAACCCAGATCAAAACAACACCAGCCAGCAATGAAAATAAATGTCATTGCCAACTGGGTGACGAAATGCGTCCTGGAGTCACCTTCTGCAGCTGTGTGGCTTTGGAGTCAGAATGAGCAGATGGTGTCCTCAGTGGATTAAGGCAATCAAAAGCAAGCTCTAGGTGGCCTCATTGTGTTACAGCGCATCACCCCAGTTTCAGTATGGCAGTGGTGAAGCTACTTCTAAAATACATGCAATGGAGTCCTTTGCAGAAGCCAGGAGAGGGAGAGAGGTACTTTTGCATTGTTCTAGTAGAAAAGTGGGAGGTCTTCTAAGCAAGCATCTAAGCTCCTCAGAGAATGGAACTTGGGACATTAAGGGATTCTGATACAGTAGGACAATGTGGAAGAAACAGGTTGTGTACATAAGACTAGAACATATTCTGTCTGACAGAGCTGCCACAGCCCTGTAGGGGAGCTCACCTTTTCTGTGGTTCACACTGGATAATGCCCAGCCTACCCCATCCTGTGGTTCACACTGGATCATCACCAGGCTGCCCCACCCCTATGGTTCACACTGGATCATGCCAAGGTGGCTCTGTCTCTGGACCTGGCACTCAGTTGCTTTCCACTTGGGGTCAATATCTGTACCTCTCTCATCTTCCCCAAACGATGTTTGTTCTTGCACCTAATCCAAGTCTCTTGTGCTCCAACAACTACCACCACTGTCCGATTGCATCATACATCTGTTTTCATCATTGTGAGTTAATGGATGCTTTCAGACACCTGAAGCCAATGCTTCTCCTCAAACATGAGTGTATGTGTCTGCGTGTGTGTCTATGTCTGTGTGTGTGTGTGTGTGTATCTGTGTCTGTGTGTCTGTGTGTATGTGTGTGTCTGTGTCTCTGTGTATGTATGTGCCTGTGTGTGTGTGTGTGTGTGTGTGTGTGTGGTGTGTGTGTCTGTGTGTCTGTGTGTGTCTGTGTGTGTGTTTGCCTGTGGAGGTCAGAGGTTGATATCAGGTATCTTCTTCAATCACTTGCCACTTTGATTGTTGAGACCGGGTCACTCACTGATTTTCTAGACCAGCTGACCAGTGAGCCCCAGGGAGCCTTTTTCCCAGTGCTGGGATCACAGACTCTGACTGCTCCGCATTTCTGTGGAGGCTGAGGATGCAACTCAGGTCCCCACGCTCTTTCAAGCACTTTACCCCCCAAGTCGACTCCCCATCCCCCCACACTTGTCTTCACCAGAAGAGCAGGAACTTGGTAGGTTTTGTTGTCTCGTTGAAGTTCTGTAGTGTTATCTGTGAGACACTGTTAGAAAACAGCCCAGGGAAAGACTGAAGTTTTTCTCTGTAGCTGTTCTGAGGCCAAACACAGGAAAGAGGAAGAGCCTGAAGACATGGACACAATGAGGTTGGGATGTCCATAGAAGTGACAACCCAGAAAATCAGTGTGCACAGAGAGGCTACTGTGGGGTCATCTCAGGGTCAGCCATGGGCTTCATAATGCTCCCCTTGGCCTAGACATTGCTGTTCATAAAGAAAGAACCTATGGGGAGAAATAGCCTTCAGGATACTCATGGGTCAGGAGGATGCAAGTCCTGTGCTCTCCTGACAAGGCAGTCTGGACACAGATCCTTTAGAAGGAGTCAGGAGGAATGTGCCACTGACGGGACCCAGTTCTTTGCAGGAACCACCTCAAATCAGTGGCCTTGGTACCATTGGCTACTTTCCCTCTAGAGCTGACCAGGCATGTTAGCATGGCCATCACAAACAACCTCAGGTTCCCATCAGGTCGTCACCATCTGACAGATGCCTGCCCTAAGCAAAGCCTGTACCCCATGCCCATCAGCCCCGTTACAGCACCGACTGCTTCAACTAGTACTTATGATCATCTCTGACTATGGCAAGATTTAAGGAACATTTCCTGAATATTTAACAATGTGCCCCAAAATATATTCAACAGGCATGATAGAATGACTATTTAAAAAGGTCCAAGCTTGGTCAGGCAGGCCTGCATCTCAGCTGCTCTGGAGGCTGGGGCAGCAGGATCACAGAAGACTGGCTGGGGCAACTTTATAAGACCTTGTCTCAAAAATTTAAAAACAACGTAAAACTACAAAATAAAAAGAAGCAGCAGCAGTACTAAGACATATCACACAAACAAACCATAACAACCATCACAAAACAGAGAGAAATGTCCTCCCACAGCATGGCTATGAAGATAATCAGGAAAATGAGAGGACATCATCTGGCCACTGACTACAGACGGCATAAATAAAGCCATGGGGAATTATTACTTACATCATTCTGTACTCTTTTGTGAAGAAATAAACTGCTAGAATGATAGCTGACCCTGATTTATCATAACTTTTGCTTTCAAAACTACAAGCAAAGCTTCCTAAGGGTCAGGAAACTCACAGTAATCACAGATACTGCCTTAGTTTGCTTTTCTGTAGCTATGATAAACACTGTTGTGGAATAGTCTTTTTGTACACTGTGTACTTTTTGTATATTGCTGTCATTGGTTTAATAAAGAGCTAATGGTCAATAGCTAGGCAGGAAGAGGTTAGGAGGGACTAGGGACAGGGAAAAAGAAAACACGGGGATAAAGAAGGGTGGAGTTGCCAACAGACATGGAGAGAACCAAGATGAACACGCTGTGCTGAAAAAAGTTACCACCATGTGGTAGACTCTAGATAAGAAATATGAATTAATTTAAGTTGTAAGAGCTAGTTAGTAACAAGCCTATGCTATTGGCTGAACATTTACAATTAATAATAAGTTTCTATGTTGGTAATTAGGGAGCCAGTGGTCCTGACCAAAAAAAAAAAAAAAAAAAAAAAAACCCTGCCTATAAAATACCATGACCAAAAGAACTTGAGAAGAAAAGGGTTTATTTGGCTTAAAAGTCACACATCCCATCACCAAAGGAAGCCAGGGATAAGAACTCAAGGAGGAACCTGGAGATATAAACTGAAGTAGAGGCCATGGAAGACTGTGGCTTACTGGCTTACTTAGTTTACTTTTTCATGGAATCTGATGGTATGGCCCACAGTGGGGTGTGCCCTCCTACCTCCATCATGCTGGCTGGTCTGTCAATTTGACACAAGCTAAAGTCATCTGAAAGAAAGGAACCTCAATTGAGAAAACACCTCCATAAAATCAGGCTATACAGACAAGCCTGTAGGGCATTTTCTTAAGTAGTAATTGATGTGGGATTGTCCAACCTGTTGTGGGCAGTGTCACCCCTGGGCTGGTGGTCCTGGAGTCTATAAGAAAGCAGGTTAGGTAAGCCACAAGGAACAAGCCCTAAGCAGCACCCCTCCATGGTATTTGCATCAGCTCCTGCCTCCAGGTTCCTGCCCTGTTTGAGTTCCTGCCCTGACTTCCCTCTACATGGTCATAGTATTGCATCACAGCAATAGAAACCCTAAATAAGGCAAAAAACGGTACCAGGATAGTGGGGTTTGCTATGACAGGACCTGATCATGTTGTTTTTTTGTGTGGGGGGGGACTTTGGGATTTTGGACTATGGCTTGGGATATGTAAGCCAAATAAATCCTTTCCTCCCCAAGTTGATTTCTGGTCATAGTGTTTTATCACAGCAATAATAACCCCAACTACAAAAATGATTAATCAAAACAATGCTCCACAGACATACTTACAGGCCAATCTAATGGAGACCGTCCCTCAACTGATGTTCCCTCTTGTTTGTCTCTAGTTTGTGTCAAATGGACAAAGTCTACCACAGCCACTTATGTGGTTGCATGGGCAATTCACTGAGCACGAGAAGAACCAAGGAGAAGCAGGAAGGGAGACCCCATCACCAGGTCAGATGGCACCCCTTGAATGGCTATACCTGCTCAGAGACGCTACACAAGCGAATGGACACCACCAGCCAACCTTTCCCCCACTTACAGATGTGTGGACATGACGCTGCTCAGCTGGTGGCTTAGTAGAAAAATGTAAAGGGTGTTAGGGGTGAATAGCATGGCTTACTTCTCTCATTTTTCCTGCTTGTCTTTCAAAAATACCTTGACAGTTTTCAGATAGAAGTTCTTGGATCTAAAGTGTTTCTTATAGGTGTATAAACTACTTCAACCCAAACTAGAAGCTGCAGGTTAGCATTCTGGCAAAGAAAGGCTGAAAAGGAAAGAAAGAAAGAAAGAAAGAAAGAAAGAAAGAAAGAAAGAAAGAAAGAAAGAAAGAAAGAAAGAAGAAGAAGGAAGAAGGAAGGAAGGAAGGAAGGAAAGAAAGGAAGGAAGGAAGAGTGGAAGGAGGAAAAGAAGGAAAGAAGGAAGGAAGAAAGAAAGGAAGGAAGGAAGGAAAAGAAGGAAGGAAGGAAGAAAAAGAAAACTGGAGGAAGAAAAATGAGAAATGTGTTAGAAGAATATTCTTTACTTTAGTCACATGAGGGCAGCAGCCTGATCTCTTCTCCCCACCCCCACCCCCCATCCCCTCCCCAACAGCCCCAGCTGCTCTCACCACTTCAGGGTCCTAAGGGCCAAGCCAAGTGTCACTGGGGTGAGGCTCAGTGGTAGAGAACTCATAGAGCATTGCAAGGGCCTGGGTATGAGCCCCAGCCCTGAAACGAAGGGAAAGAAAAGAGAAGAAGAAGGAGAGAGGGAAGAGGAGGGAAGAGAAGGAGGAAGGGAAGAAGGAAGGTAATCAAGAGGGAGGGGGAGAAAGGAAAACAGTGTGTGTGTGGGGGGGACTGTCACTCAGTCTTCTAAAACTCAGACAACCTTCCAGGTGACGAGGCTCTGCCCTCACAAGAAGCAACAGGTGAACACAACTGCTGGTTGTTTCTGCTATGGGATTTTGGTTTGGTTTGGTTTTTGTTGTTGTTTGTTTGTTTTCCTAGTTTAGTGAATTTTTTTTTATTATTATTTTACAACACCATTCAGTTCAACATAATAGCCACAGATTCCCCTGTTCTCCCCCTCTTGCCCACCCCTCCCCCCAGCCCACCCCCCATTCCCACCTCCTCCAGATCAAGGTCTCCCCAGGACCGGGGTTGACCTGGTAGAATCAGTCCAGGCAGGTCCATTCCGCCCCTCCCAGACCGAGCCAAGTGTCCCTGCATAAGTCCCAGGATTCAAACAGCCAACTCATGCAACGAGCCCAGGACCCGGCACCAATGCACAGCTGCCTCCCAAACAGATCAAGCCAAATGACTGTCTCACCCATTCAGGGGGCCTGATCCAGTTGGGGGCCCCTCAGCCTTTGGTTCATAGATCCTGTGCTTCCATTCATTTGGTTATTTGTCCCGGTGCTTTATCCAATCTTGGCTTCAACAATTCTCGCTCATATAAACCCTCTTCTTTCTCACTAATTAGACTCCCAGTGCTCCACCAGGGGCCCAGCCGTGGATAGTTTAGTGAAATTTTTAAACATTATTTTATTTTATTGTTTGTTTTTCTTTTGTGGAAAATAGGATTTTTTTTTCTTCACATAATATTTTTCCCTTCCTCTACTCCTCTGAGTTTTTCCCCACCTCTCCTGCCATCCAGATCCACCTCCTTTCTATCTCTCATTAAAAAAGAACAGGCTTCTCAGGGATAATAATAATAAGATAAAATAAGATCATATAAAAGCAAACACATCAGAAGAGGACAAAACAGACAAACGGAAGGAAAAGAGCCCAAGAAAGGGCACAAGAAACAGATACAGATGCAGAGACCCACTGGTTCACACACTCAGGAATCTCATAACGACACAAAACCAGGATCCATAACATACAGGAAAAGGGTCTGTAGGAAAAGAGAGAGGAAATAAGCAAAGAAAGAAAGAAAGAAATATGAAAAAGATAGAATTTAAAAAAAGAAAAGCCCTGACATGACATTCTGAGACAAGGAACCTCCAAAGAATCCTTTGAGTTCCTTTTCTGTGGGCGTCTACTGCTGGGCATGCAGCCTGCCCTAAAGAGTATTTGTTTCCCCAGTGAGACTCCTTTGGAGAAAACTAAATTTTCATTTGCAAGTGGTTATCAATTTGACATAGCTTCTGGGTTATGGATGAAGGCATGTGTCTACCTCTCCTTTCAGCCCTAGGACCTCATCTGGTGCAGGCCCACACAGACCCTGTGTCTGTTGCCGTAGACACTGTGAATTCTTACGTGCATCGATCCTGTTGATTTAGAGGGCCGGGCAGTGTCTCCTCATTGTCTTCTATGCCCTCTGCTCTTCCATTCTTTCTTCTTCCCGAGCTTTTTGGTGAGCGATTTGATGAAGACATCCCTTTTAGGACTAAGTGTTCCCAGGTCTCTCAGTGTGTTCATGTTGTCTACTGTGGGTCTGAATTTGTTCCCGTCTGCTGCAGGAGGAAGCTTCTCTGGTGATGGTTGAGTAAGGCGCTGATCTGGGTACAGCAGAATGTCATTTGGAGTCATTTTATTGCTATGTTTTTTTAGTAGAACAATAGTATTTGGGTTTGTCCTAGGTCCCTGGGTTATCTAGTCTCAAGTTCCTGGTCACCCAGGCAGCATCAGATCTGGGCTCCAGCTCATGGAGCAGGCCTTAAGTCAAATCAGACATTGGTTGGTGACTCCCCCAAGCTTTGTGCCACCATTGCACTAGCATATCTTGCAGGCAGGACACCACTGTAGGTCAACGGGTTTGTGGCTGGGCTGGTGTTTTGTTTCTCCTGTAGAAGAATGCAGAGTACCTTCCTGTACCAAAAACACTGGCCTGTAGGGGTGAAGGCTGTAGTAGGTACCAGCTCAACTTCTCTGTGTTCCACTAGCTGTGTGGTGTTATATTCGGCAATAGAAACTAGCTCTCAGTTTCTGGAGAACAACCTATACCCTTGGCAACAGAACAGCCTGGGTTGTTTGGGGGTTCCTGTGGGACCCATTTGGTCAACAATCCAATTAGGTGTAAACCATTCCTGCTACTAGAAGCTTCATTGGTCAAGAGATGTCCAGTTGGAACTCTGTTTCCCTATTATTTAGTGATTTCCTTTAGGCTGCCTTCGTATATGTATTTTAGGAAGACTCAACTGTATTAGCTTTCCATACTACCCCTCAAATGGCCCTTAATTTTAGCTGCCTCTCCCTGTATTCACTCCCTTGAACCCTTCTTTTCTCTTCCTCCCTACTGGTCCTTCCATTCCAGACCCTCCCAGCCATTCACAGCTATCTATTTTATTTCCCTTTCCTAGAGAGATCTATCTGCACCCCTAGTCCCCTACTATATACCTAACCTCCGGGGTTCTATGGATTGTAGCTTGCATATCATTAACCTAATGGCTAATGTCCACATATGCCATACTTTTCCTTCTGGGTCTTTATCCATTCATCTGTTTCTGAACATCTAGGTTGCTTCCAGTTGGGGGCTATTATGACTGGAGCAGCAGTGAACATGGTTGAGCCAGTGTCTCTGTGGTAGGATGGAGCACCCTTTGGCTATATGCCCAAGAGGAGTACAGTTGGATCTTCAGGCAGATCAATTCCCGTCTTCCTGAGGAACCACCACACGGATTTCCAAAATGACTGCATGAGTTTGCAGTCCCACCAGCAATGGAGGAAAGTTCCCCTAATTCAATATCCTTGCCAGCATGAGCTGTCATTTGTTTTATTGATTTTAGCCATTCTGATGGGTGGGAAATGAAATCTCAAAGTAGTTTGATTTGCATTCTCCTGATAGCTAAAGATGTTGAACATTTAAGTGTTTCTCACCCATTTGAGTTTCTGGGCTTTTAAGAATTATCAGTTTAGATCTGTACCCCATTTTTAACTGAGTTATTTATTTTCTTGATATTCAGTTTTTGAGGTCTTTATATATTTTGGATATTAGTCCTCTATCTGATATGTAGTTGGTAAAAAAATATTTTCCCATTCTATAGGCTGCCACTTTGTCCAAATGACAGTGTCCTTTGCTGTGCAGAAGCTTTTCAGTTTCACGAGATCCCGTGTATTAATTGTTGATCTTAGTGCCTGTGCTAACAGTGTTCTGTTCAGAAAGTCTTTTCTTGTGCCAATGAGTTCAAGGCTATTCCCTATGTTATCTTCTATCAGGTTTGGTGTATCTGGTTTTATGTTAAAGTCTTTGATATATTTAGAGTTGAGTTTTGTGCAGAGTGATAAGTATAAATCTATTGGATTTTTCTACATGTGTTAGAAATTTTTACACAATACATTTTGATCATATTTGTCCCTCTCCCAACTCCTCTCAGAACCTCCCAACCCCCTAACACACCCAATTTCATGTTGAGTCATGGACCAAAGGGGGTCACATATCCCCCCCAAAAAAACATTATAAGCTATAGGCAAGGTGGTTAGTTACTCTGCTATGGTTCTTTAATCGATTAGGAACAAGCTGGTTTCCAGACATGAGTAGATATGGATCACCCATCTTAGGACAGAGTCACATGACCTGGAGGGGGGGATGTCTATACTGCAGGGCCAGAGTTCCCCGAGACATAAATATTACTCAAGCTCAGTGGCCTCCAGGCTGGATTCAGTGGTGAGGCCTGTCAGAGAGGACTGATTTTACCCCGCCAATTAGGGATGGAAGTGTGTTTCATGAGACAAGAACTGTGGCCTGGAGATTTGCAGGCTGCCATGTGAGCTGGCACACTTGGTATTGAAGACAAGCACAAGGAGAAATCTCCCTGTGTGAGAAGCTTGATTCTGAAAGTTAGGAAAAGAGGAGCTCTGAACTCGTGAGTGAATCCAGCACTCTAGCAAATCACTCTAGGATGGAGAATGATTATTACAACTCAAGGTGGAATCCTGCCTGTCCTTCCATGCTCTGATTCTGATTGCTCCTGCAACTCTTCTCCCCAGCCACCTCCACTTCTCTGTCACCCCATTCTTTCACAACCACTTGGACCCTTGCCTCTTCAGCACCCCTCAGACCACCTTCAACCCTGAAGTATACAGAAGCTGCTCTTCCCATCTTGAGCCTTATCTCACTCTCCATTCTCCAAATGTATCCCACAGTTCTTCCCTTGACTCAGTTCTCTCAATACAGGTCATCAAACCATCAGGAAGAAACCCGAATGAACTTTGAGCCTCCCTGAGGGCACTACCATAGCCTGCTTGACTGGAGCTGTTAACCCTGCATAAGTTAATTAACAATAGATGATCCTGCCCACTGCAGAGAACGCTTCTAGGTCCCCAAGGTCCTCATCTACACATGCCATTATTGCTAGCCTTGTGTGACCATGCTCCAGCCAAAGTGACTGTAATTTTACCATCAAGATTGCATTTCAAGTCCAGTCACATGGCTGATGCCCGGGTTTCTGGTGCATTTGCTTTGTTGCTTAAACAGGCAATAATGAAGGCCATTAAACCCTGCGTAGTAATCATGTCAATCAAAATTCTTCGAAAGACGGCGGCTACAACAGCAACAAAAGCTGTGTGAGCTGGATGTTGTGGCACATACCTTTTATGTCAGCACTCAGGAGACTGCAGCCAAAGGATTGGATCAGGAATTCCAGGCCAGAGAGAGCTGTCTACAAAGACCCTGCCTCAAATTTTTAAACTGTGTAAGAAATACTCAGTTTTTGGTTTGGGTCAACAAACATATTTTTTAGAAAGCACTGGTGAATGAAAATAAAAATAAAAAGTTATTTATTTTTATTCCAGCTTTATCTTAATAATTAGCATCACTTAATCAAAAATTTAAGCCCGGTGGTGGTGCCGGCCTTTGAACCCCAGCACTTGGGCAGCAGAGGCAATCGGATCTCTGAGTTGGAAGTCAGCCTGATCTACAGAGTGAGTTCCAGGATATCACTAGGCTTACTAACAAGAAGCATTCTGGTAGTGTTGTTGTGGTGGTGTGATGGGGTTTGTTTTGTTGTTTTGTTTCCTAGGTGTGGCTTTGGCTTAAGAGCCATCCTGGGAGGTTTAAAGATTTGCAAGAGGTTTGGCTTGATTGGGCTATGCTAGAAGAAAACCATGTTCCTGCTTCTCTCAAAACCTGAGCTTACTGAAAAGATGAGCAAACTTGCCTCTCCTGCCTTAACCGTCTCCCACTTCTAATTACACTGTATCCTGAATTCCGTCCCTCCGAGCTGGGAATCTATGTTCCCACACGCAGGGGCAAGACAACAGAGTTGAAAAAGGAAAGGAAAGGCCCTTTCCTCTCCCGAGGACCCGGTTTCTCCGGGGCAGCTGTTATTTGTAAGCAGCTTGCACGGGGACGGCTGATCAAAGGCTCTCTGAGCAGGAGGAGCCAGCCAGCGGCAAAGCTTCCTGAGGGCTGCCGCAGGAAGGGACTTCTGACGCAGACCAGAATAGCGGCGGGCCAGCTGCAGGCTGCTTCGGGTGCCCTTGAACTAAAGAAAATCGTTCCAAATCATTTTTCCCTTCTTTGAGGTCCCTGGATGTCCCGCTGGGGCCTTTAAACAGCCACATGCTCCTTGTACAAAAGCTGCCCGAAATGGGAAAATACGGCGTCCCATAATGTGCTCGGAATAAGGGGAGTTTCAGTGGGGAGAGACTGGTCCATTCACAGTAACTTGTTTGGGATGCTAGCTGAGCTTGCAGTCAGTAACGCTGAAGGGAGATTTATTGGCTTAGAAATCCTCAATTAACCATTGAAGTGGTTAATTTAAAAAGTGAATCCATAGCCGAGCCCTGACAATAACACTGCTCACATGACTAACTTCAGTCTGTGTTTACCTAAAGACTGAGTTCAGTACTTAGCTTTCTTCATTATTTTCTGCCAGACATGTACCTAGAAATACTGTGACCTGTAAGTTTTTATACCATTATTAGAAGATTATTTAATGTTCATATATTTACAGAATACTGCCAGGTAGGTGGCTTGATTTAATTCATATCGAAGCTCTTAATGTCCCCCAAATAATTCTTTGTATAGATGCAGAAAATACAATGTTTTCTATTAATATTTTTCTGAATCTGCTAATTGTATATTTGAAATAAGAACAGTTGATTCAAAGAGCTTTTCTTCATGCCTTCTTAGTTTTTAAATTATGCCAAATGCACTTAGCTTTTGGAAACAATATACTTACAATGAAAAGATATATTTTATTCCATAAAATAAAAGGTACCTTTGAGAAAGTTGATTATGCACTTTAGATTTACCTTGAAGATCAAACAATCTTAACAGATATTTAAAATTTCTTATTTATTTTCATTTCTGAGTAGATATACATTTTATTAATGTTAAATTCCGGTAAAATATTAATCAAATTACAAGTATTTTGAGAGTTAATCTGTTTAATCAATAGACCATGATGTTAAACTCATCATCAAAAAATAGTTTCCTGTAATAAATTATTGTGCTATTTATTTATATTATTTATATTTGTTATTTTTTAATAAATACATTTCTGCATTTGTCTAAAATGAATAAAATTATCTGACTTCTTATGGATTCAAAATAAATTTGCCAACAGAATCAAGTGTATTAATTGCAGAACTTAGGAGGCAAGACGTGTAAATAACAAGAATCACTTCAGAAAATTACTAATTCTGACATAGGCACGCATAGAAAAGAGACACATTTGTAAAATAACCGAGTTTAAAAATAGTTGAATTTGGAAGTCCTGTTATTATATATTAAATTCCTAAGAGCATTTCAGCAAAGGGAATCAAGTTATCAAAACTAATTCCTTTTCCAGTCACAAAAACTGATATTGGGGGTGGATATTTACTTTTACAATATCATGCAAAATGTAATGCTGTTTGTAAGAATACAGCTGGCATTAAAATCTAATCTTACCCCCCTGAGGCTAACTTTATGTTACATTTTGGGTTTACCTTATCGTCCTAATAAATGTGGGTGCTGAGTACACAAAGCTCCACTGTGTTTGGCCAGGGAACTCAAAGAAGATCAGAAGCTGGGCTTGGATCTTAAGCCCTGCTAACTCAAGACTAATTTTTCACCAGTGTTGGAGGTTAATAACTGCTATTTCCTCTATTACTTGAATTTAATGAAAGCAGTGGGGCATAGCATTCTGTAAAACCAAGCAATAAGAGGAAATAGCAGATTTTGCCCTCTCACATAAATGTAATGGTAATTGCTTCAGTCTCCTTTTTTTTTAAATAATGCTTTTAGTAGTTTCCCAATAGCAAAAAAAAAAAAAAAAAAAAAAAAAAAAAAAAAAAAAAAACCTCTTTCTCTCTTCTCCTGCAACTACCAAGATCCAAGGTCAAGTGCAAATCACACCATCAATTTATATGCCTAAAAACATTTGTGCACCACATCAGCCTTAATATAGAAACATATTCTATTCTGAATAAACACCAGAGGCAGGCAGGAAATCTGCAGTTATAAATTACTGATGTGAGAGTAGCTATTGAAAATGTCACCCAGAAAAGCTATAACCCAGAGGAGCTGGTCCATCTCATTACATGTGAAAATAAAATTAACCGCCACAACAAGGTACATGAATCTCCAAAGCAAATGCTTAAGAGAAGCATAAAAATTAACGCTGCTGGCATCCAGCCTGTATGTTTAAAGCTGTGCTTTTGACGTGTTCCTTTTTCAAAAATTTCTCCCACTCTGTCAAAATTCATTACAAGTGTTTTGCATACATATTTGGTGATCAATTCTAGTTGATAAGTATGTTTTCCAAAGTTTTGGCAGGAAGGATTAACTTCCATTTTATTACATGCCAGTTTGGTCCTGTGTAGTACCAACACATGTTGGCGGTCTCTTTGGAAACCAATGTCGGGGCAAGCTGAAAATTCTCTCTGGTCCTGACACCATGCAGTCAGTTTGCTGAGAACCAACTCCAGACTAGATTTTATGGATGCCTGGCCCATTTGCCTTTCGCAGGTGCTTCCAGCCATGAACACCCAACTTCTAACATAACCACTTTCGATGCAAATTCAACAGAGTGTTGCTGCTTGTCATCTTTTCATAGCCAGCTTACAAATGCAAAAATATGCCTACAAGTTGTCAATCAGCCAGATTTCCATAGACTATCTTCCTTAACCATAATTCCCTGTGTGTGAACCTCAGGACTCACTTCCTCTTTTTTTTAAAAGCATGATTACTTGGTGGGTACCCAAAACTTCTCATTGATGTTTATTTATGTAATTGAGGAAAGACCTTGGTTCAATCTGATTCAGTCTACCAGGTAGCTTCCATCATCGTTTAAGAAACCCAAATTACTGATCAGCCTCCTGTCCCATTAATTGTGAATGTCAAGGTCAAAGCTTCGAAGCTCTTGTGTGCTTTGCTGTAAGTGGAGAGTAGGAGACATGAACAGTAGTGATAACTCATTCTTAAAAAAAAAAAAAATGCCAATTGGCAGAGCAAATATAATTGGGATGACACCGAAAGAGCACAAACCAACTGTCTGGAACCAGCCGAAGGGAGAAGCGCTTCATCCGGGCTTAGAGTTAGAAAGGATACAGTCCATGGTGGCGGCGAGGAAGGGATGGTGGCTCAGACAGGAAATGTGGGCAGGCTGTGAACCCCCAGCCCCCCACTGCAACATACACCTAGTAGCTTCTTCCTCTAATGAGGTTTCACCTCCTAAAGATACCATAGGACACAACCACCAGGTACCAAACACACTACCAGGAACATGTCTCAATCAAATCATAGCACCTGCCTTGTCTTAAAGGAGCCCCCCAAATCTTTCTTACCCTATGAAACATGGAGAGGTTAAAAACTTAAAACGGACTCTAGAGAAGTTTCAGAAAAGGAGAAATTTATTGTTTAGTTTATGAGAAGGGTTGTTAGAAAACCAGAGCATAGCACGAATCTTAGAAGGTCTTATTAATAAAAACAAACCTGGAGCTGGGTATTGGGGTGAACACTGGAAGATCAGAGAGACAGAACAAGCTACAGCTTCCTCACCTCGCCAACTCCTCAGCTGATCCTGTTTCCTTAGACTGGAGGCGTCTGAGTCCTCATCCAGAATGAATCTCAGCTGAACTGCTGCTCAAAAGCCTAAAAGCTTAACCAGCATTAATTCCTGGTCTTCACGCCTTTTTGCTTTCTGCTATCACTTCCTGGGATTAAAGGCTCACTTCCTGGCATCAAATGTGTAAGTCACCATGCCTGGCTGTTTCCAGTGTGGCCTTAAACTCAGAGATCCGGATGGATCTCTGCCTCCCAAGTGATAGGATTAAAGGTGTGTGTGCCACCATTTTCTGGCCTCTATATCTAGTGGCTGTTCTGTTCTCTGACCCCAGATAAGTTTATTAGGGTGCACAATATTTTGGGGAACACAGTATCACCACACCAGAGCCATGGAATGGAAACAGAGCCAGACATGCAAACAGAAAGCCTCCCCAGCCAGGGCCCTTGACTGACTGTCTCACTGGTATCATGTGCTCAGGGGGCCATCAGGATCCTGACAGATGCCCCCAGGCTGGAGTGAAGGACAGGAGAACCCAATAACCTCTGTGACTCTCCAAGTGTGCAGAGATGGCTAACACCTTCACTCCTTTCTGCAACCAAGTAAAATCGCCGAGATCACAAAATCAGGCAGAGGTCCACAGGGAGACGTGAAGGAGACGCAAGGGTCTGATGAAGGGGGTACAGCCCAGAGCCCAGGTTGAAGGGAGAGACCCTATACCACCTACATCATCTGGGGCTGATTTGCTTCTCACAGCATCCCTTAGGATTAAAACTGTTTCTACCTCACAAAATAAGTACAATCATCTAGGTAAAAGTCACGATTGGTTCCCAATTATCACTCTCTCCAGCAACCACTCAAATATTCAAGACACACATGAACAACGCAAACAAGCAAATAACCTCATAAATCCTCGATGTGGCTACTTAGGAATTGGTGTGCTAGCAATATCAAACATATTCTCAAAAGGTAAAAGTCATACCTACAATTGCAAAAAAAAAAAAAAATCAAATGCTAACTTCAAAAGCAGTTGACTACAAACTGAAAAATAAAAGTTGACTCAGGGATGAGGGGTGAAGGGTGGGGGCGGTCAAAGCTGGGGTGTAGCTCAGTAGTAGGACACATGCCTGGCATGCTCCCCAAGGCCCTGGGTTTAATCAGCACTACTGCAAAACATAAAAGATAAAATAAAAATTTCTTCTTGGAAGTTATTCCTAGGCAAAAGGAAAGACGCTCTATGTTTTTGTTTATTATACAAATACATTTTTGTGTGTATACTTGACAACATATGAGAGAAGTCAAAAGAAATTAAAGACAAATAATAAATGGTCAGAGACGCTTCAAAGCTACTCATGTATAGAATACGAAGGATAGGGAAGGATTCAGTAAAGTTAAAGTTGACCTGGATCTAGAAAGATAACTTGCACCAGAGAATAATCTTTTCATTATATGAATGGGCATCTTTTTTTGCAAGCTGACTATAAATATATCCCCATATGTAGCTAGTTACTCTCTATTAAAACAATTATCTGAATAATGGGAAAAAAACTCCCCTCCAAATCCAGCATCCTTGTGACTATATGAGGGAGATCAGTTCTCTGCTACTCCTTACATCTAAAGTGTTTAGAATAAAGACTTATTTTACTTATTTTATTTCATTTTTAATTTGCATTTACTTTTGAGAGTGTATGCATGTGACATGCCTGTTTGCATGTGTACATGCATACATGTGTGTATGTGTGCACATGCTCCTGATATTAATGCTGATGGGTATCTTTCTTGACCACTGTCCACTTTTTATATGGAGGCATAGTCTCTTGCTGAGCCCAGAGCCTACCAGTTCTAGGTAGCCAGCTTGCCCAGGAGAGCCTGTCATCTGCCGCTCCAGAACTGGGATTATGGCCAGCCACTATAAGGGCCCAAATTTTACTTAGGTCCTGGGGTCTAAAGTCCAGTTCTCACACTTGTGAGGCAAGTACTTGATCCACTGAGCCATCTTCCCAGCCCAAGAACAATGGTTGTTTTTATTCGTAAGCATATAATATAAAACTTGCAGATCATATGAAATGTTGATCACCTAATCTGAAACTTGAGTCCCATTCCGGGCCCCAGCCCTTGTTCATTTCATGAAAACCCTCCTCTGCCTTAAGGTCCCACCAACAACCCAGTGACTTTCGGTGAGCAGCCTGTCTCACCTTGTTAATGGTAATAATAAAAATTACCTTGAGGACTGATGTCATCACATTGTTTGACTCAGTTGAGTGCAAAACTGGATGTTCCCAAAACACTTTAATTTTTACTATTAAAGCTACGGAAGTCAGGACAAGGAATTAAGAAACTTCATAGCATTGCATAATTCTGATGTCTGAAAGCCTACTAAGCAAAGAGATCCCTCCTGAACTGGAGGGAAGCTCCACCCAAGGCTTGCAGATGTGTGTTCATGAGCCACTGACCCGATGTGCCTCTCCTTGTTAGTCTATTATTTAAAACAAATGCATCTAACATTTGTTAAAACAAAATAGAGGTCTCTCTGCCTCTATCTCACAAGACAATGAAGAAAAAGACACCCACACACTTCTCTTTTGCTTCCAGTAGTTGATTATTGGTGTTTTATGTCTCTGGTGGCCATATTTGATTTTTTTTAAGAGAGACGAAAATAAACACAAACTTCATGTACTGTTCCCTCTGTTTGCAAGAACTATGACCTTCGACTCTTAAAGTCTCTTGGAAGCTGAAGCCTGACCATTGGGTGTTTGGAGAATGTTTTGAGATTTACGGCTTGCAAACTTTGCCTGGCTGGTCTCGGTTCATCTCATTTGATAAGCGTTAACTGCTAAACAAAGTGACCACACATCCTCTACAAAACACCCATTAGGTTATCTCGCTTTATACCAAACTGGAGTTTGTTTGCACAAGGAATTAATGAGAGGCGTTCTGAAGGACTTCGGTCTCCTTTTCTTCCCTCAGACAAACTGTTTGCAATCCCAGTACTAATGAAGGCAAGCACAAGGGATTGCCTTTCTAATGTATAATATGCTCTTAGTCTACTAGCTGTTAAAACAGACAAGGATGCTTCTTCTAAAGGCTCGTTTGAGGGGCTTGCTGTCTGGCCAGATTTTAAAACTCGGAAAAAAAGGCCATTTCCATAAGTAGTAAGTATTTCTGATTTGCAATTTAAAAGGTAGTCCTAAGACCACTGCCCTGTGTTTTTTCTTTCCCGGAGAATATATATCCAGTGTTCAAATCAGTTAGGGCAAACACAGTTCTTTAGAAGTATTTTGAGTTCAAGAAAAACATTCCTAGCTAGGTGTGGTGGTGCATGGCCTTTAATCCTAGCACTCAGGAGACAGAAGCAGGTGGATCTCTTTGAGTTCGAGGACAGCCTAGTCTACAGAGTGAGTTCCATACAGCCAGAACTGTTACACAGAGAAGCCCTGTCTCAAAAAACAAAAACAAAACAAAACAAAGAAAGAGAGAAAAGAAGAGCCTTACTATTAGCATTCCAAAATGCATTTTAATAAATCATCATTGGACCAGAACACTGGTCATATTGTCAAGTCCCCCACTTGGAGTAGATCATGGACAAGATTAATCATTTTGGATGAACTGGACCATGAGTCTTGAGAACACTTTGAGAGGTCCTTCCAGCAGCTCCATGTCTGACTCTCCGGGCCACGCCCCAGGTGGAAGCATTTCTAAAGATCTTTACAACAGAGCCACAATCTCTAAGGTGGCATGCCAACTTCCCGGGCGGACACAAGGTGGACCTTCAACAAATTTTCAGATGAAAAATAAGGCAACTTGACTTGGTAATAATTCATGTGCGGGTTCAAATTGGTTCTTTCACTCAGCTTATAGACCCTTGGGATTATATTAAGTGATTTAGGTACACACGGCATCACAGAGAAAAATATTGCAAAGTGTTTACATGAGAATAGAAAGTTAACATGCAAATTCTCTGTGCCATAGACATCTGTTAGTTGTCTCATGGAAAAGTCCTCAAACACATCGGAGAATCTGAAAATGAGTTACATGTTTTTCTTTTATTAAAACACAACAAAACAGCAAAACCAGGCAGCCCCAAATTTTTGACCTTTCCTGTGATGAGAAATGGCTGCTTCACTACATTTAAATGCACATATCAATGATAAGTCCCAGTGTAAAGAGAAATTTTTTCATAAGTGAGAAAATTACTGTTCTGGAAACTAATTCCTGCTATCAAGACAGAATTTTAAAAACAGATGTTTGGCAACGTCCTCTTGATTGCACAATTGCATCACTGAAAAAAATTGAAGTGTGTCAGTCACTGGCCCCCCCATCTTCATACTTTGAAAATCAGATGTTATGATTTTTTGTAGGGATATATGTTTGTTGATTGGTAACATTTTAGAAGTTTTGCATCTATAATCAAAATGAAACTTATTCATACTTTTTTTCTTACATTCTAACTTTCTTTGACTTCAGTGATTTAGAAACCTTCCCCAGCCTTGGGCTTTGGAATTGTGCCTAAGAGGGTTGCTGTCTGTCATGTGAAGGTCTGGTAAAATCAGGAACTAAAGTTATCTGACATTGTGACTATTTTGCAAGCAAATTCTCAAACATCAGTTAAGGAATTTCCATTGAAATTATCTAATTCATAATTAGATGAATTAAGAGGTTTAAACACACACACACACACACACACACACACACACACACACACACACACACACACACACTGTTTGTTGGCCTGCAAACACAGTGTATATAAGTATATAATGTCTACTTTAGTAATACAAATTTGTTCTAAATCTCTTTCTGTTGCTATGATAAATACCATGAGCAAAAGCAGTCTGGCTGTGGGAAGGATCAGTTTGAATGATGGGTTCCAGGGAAGCCAAGGTTGATCCAGAGACTGTGGAGGACACTGCTTACTGGCTTGCTTCACCACTCCTAATCAGCCTTCTTATATAGGTCACCAGGTCAACTTGCCCAGAGGCGACACTGCCCACAGTGAACTGGGCCCTCCCTCGCCAACTATTAATCAAGAAAAACCCCACAGACATGCCCACTGGCCAATGTGATCCAGGTAATTCTTCAGTCAAAGGTCCCTCTTCCCAGGTGTGTCAAGGTGACAACAAAAATAACCAGAACATTATTTTTCTACAAAACCGACTCCCCAAGTATTGGTATCAGGAACTTGCCATTGACTTTTGAGGTTTCTGTTCTATGTATTGTCTGGCTACAGATAGATCACATGCACATTTTATACATATATATGTGATTGTCAACGTTTTCTCGATACATTTTGTTCAAGCAGCTTTCATTCCACATTTTCCATCCTCGAAACTTGCTTCTGGACCTGTTCTGTTCAAGCTTCAGCCCCCTCCTGCGCTGCTCAGTTCCCTCTGCTTTTCATCAAATTTCTGTTCTTCATCTTCACAACATTGATTTTCAGTGTGGTTCTGCCAGGACAGGAATGGAAGAGGCACCGCTTTTTGTAGCTGTTAAAACTGTGAAGTCCCTTTTTCAGATTTGAGGCACAGTGCTCAGTTGATGTTTATTCTAGCATTCAAGGTATCTGAAATCAAATCTCCATTTTGAACCTCAAATCTGTCACTAGTCTTGAGTCTTTTTATCAGCCAAACACTGGTCACAGTGGAACTTAATCCCTGGGTAGAACTCAACTCACCCATGGGTAGAACTCACCCTGGGTAGAACTCACCCTGGGTAGAACTCACCCTGAGTAGAAATCACCCCTGGGTACAACTCACCCCTGGGTAGAACTCACCCTGGGTAGAAATCACCCTTGGGCAGAACTCACCCTAGGTAGAACTCACCCTGGGTACAACTCACCCTAGGTAGAACTCAACTCACCCATGGGTAGAACTCACCCTGAGTAGAACTCACCCTGGGTAGAACTCACCCTGGGTAGAACTCCTCACCCTGGGTAGAACTCCTCACCCTGGGTAGAACTCCTCACCCTAGGTAGAACTCACTCACCTTAGGTAGAACTCACCCTTGGGCAGAACTCACCCTAGGTAGAACTCACCCTGGGTAGAATTCACCCCTGGATAGAACTCACCCCTGAGGTTGAAGAAGGCATTTTGCACAGAGCCCAGTGATCTTTGGTAAACAGCTGTCACCACAGACTGCCAACATCATCAATGTCCATCTATACATAAATATGATAATTAAATTCATGGGATAGTCTAGAGTTGCTTTGAAGCATCTGAGTGTGGATGCTTCTGTGAAACACTGGTGTGTGATTGTATTTCCCATGACCAGGCTACATCTTGTTGACTCATGCATATGTGTTGTCTGTTTGCTGTCTGGTGTGTAATCTTTCTTTATAGCTGTTCCATAAGCATATGGGGAGCAATCGAATCCTCTAATCACTGGGAGGCATTAACTACTGAGCCATCGCGCCAAGCATGCTGTTAGCCAGCATGTCTGCATAGTAAATAAAAATCGGACGCCTAGCCTATCACCACGTCACAGAACCGCGTTCAATCATCTTGCTCGTTAATTTCACTTTTACAGTGCTCGAGCAATTGCCCCAAGAGTGTGAGGATAATGTGACTCATTCTAAACAGATTCAAGAAGGCTTCATCTTGCAAAATTGCAGGTTCATCAGGGAGAACTAATCCTAACTTCTGTAATGTTTTTATTTCATATCTACCTGGTATTACCATAATATAGTGTTTATCTGTTATTTTTCTCTGTTTATAACACTCTATCATTTTTGCTGTTTTTATGAAAAAGTACAAAATTTTTTGAAATATAAATTCTGTGCTTTAGCTGAGCATCTTAATCAATATGTATATATTGAGTAATTTTATTTAATTATTCTCTACTATCTTCTCTTAATTTTAAGCCTTTTATTTCCTCCTTTCCCACTTCTAATAATTGACTAAATTGTCTTCAGATTCCTTGATACAGAATGTACTCTTGGTGGATTCTTTTTATGTTGGACATTTGATCTTAATTACATGCAAGCCCATCCACATGGAAATGTGCAGTAACCGAGTGAAAGCAAATGTCATAAATTTAGGAGAAAAGCAAGTATTTTAGCCAGCATTTTTTTCTTGTAATGAGTTTAGCTTTAGACTTTGCTTAAGTAGACTGGTTAACATCTAAAGCCAAACACTGGCTAAAATAAACAAAAGAATCTGTGAAAACTAGTTTCCAGAAATTATCTAAGTAATTTTTACAGGACTTGGATTTTTCTCATTTCTTTAAGCCCTAGAAATTTTTTGTGTGTAAATTTATCAAAAATACTACAGTGAAAATATCTGTATTGATGTAACAAAAGGCCCTAAATTGATCTTATAAGGGTGACTTCCTCTGAGCCCCAATGGCTCATCTTCCAGTTAAGTGTGCAAGTGTCTTTTCATTAAGTTTGCCTTTTCAGTGGCACTGGGGAAAGGTGTATGAATTATAAGTGATTGTTTCCTCTTGGCCCCCTCCCTGCTCCCCTCCCCCATCCTTTCATTCTCCTTCCCCATCCCTCTTCCTCTCTCTCCCTCTCGATTTCCTCTTCTTCTCCCTCAGTCGCCCCATTCTTTTCCTCTCTTCCATTCATTCTCTCTCTCTCTCTCTCTCTCTCTCTCTCTCTCTCTCTCTCTCTCTCTCTCTCTCTCTCTCTCTCCTTTCTCCCCATCCCTCTCCCTCCATAACCAATGAAATTCTAGACAACCGAAAGACCTTGATTTCTAACCAGTAAAAGTTGACGTTCCAAGTCTTGGAGGAAATGAACAGTTCGTTAACTTGCATTGACCAGGAAATAAACTTATGCTAACCTATAAAGACTGTTTGCTATTGTCCCATTACTCACGTTCTTAACCCAGTCCTACACTGATTCTTTGTTGATCTTGATCTTTGAGTAGGTGGGTTTCTACTGAGCTGTCTTTACTCACTTCCATCTCAGCGTGCTTAGCCTACCCATGAGCCCTCAGACGCCCATCACTTCCGTCTTTCAGCACTCACAGCTTTCTCACAGTCTTCAGAACTTTGCTTATATGTGTCTGTTTCTGCACATGACCTGTTTCTCCATCAGGACCTTTAATGAACCAGTTATTTGAAATCCTAATGTCTGTGCCACAACAGTTGTGAGTCTTCCTCTTGCATTCCCTTGTCAGCTTTAACTGATGCTTGTATTCCATGGGACATTTTTGTAGATGGAAGACATGTCCTGCTGCTTGCCGTTAACTGTAGATGATGCAGGATTCAATTGTCCTGAGCCTTGTCTCTATCTTCCTGTTGACTGAGGGCTTCCTTAACCACTGTTGTTTAAAGAGGGTCCCTGCCTTGCAGCTCTCTCCACTATAACCTATTTTTATTAAGTCCAGGCCTGTTGGTGTGGTGTTAATGTGGAGAAGGGGAATGTTCAAGAACTGTCTGAGTGGTTAGTAGGTCAGACTGTACCCTTCACAGGTGTTGATCTCATGGTATAATTTTGCCCCTAAGGTGACACCAGAAATCTGGCATTAACCTGGATGAGAAGCCCTCTCTCTCCCCTTGCTGGAGTAAAACTTCTGAGAGTCCTCTGGGGACATCTCACAGACTGGTCTTCCTCTTATCACATAGCCACACAGTCTTTTCTTGACTCTACAGTGTGAGAATAGGGTGAGGTTCCTAGACTCATGGCTCATGAAGGCAGGGGTGGGGGCAGTAGGAGGGGAGGAAATGTCTATGAACCACGGGAAGCGCTCGCTCTCCTGCAGGTACCTCAGCACCTGAATGTCCTCCCATTCACCATCCAGCATGAACAACACAGAATGACATAAACAGTATCCACTCCGGGTGAGCAGCTCTCAGCTGGGACTCCCTCGGTGTGCCTGGTCCAAAACATAAGGTGTAATATCCATGTTCTGCGCTAGGCACAAATAACCAATAGCGCCAATAATTTTAGCACTGGGGGTAGAGGAAGTAGGATCAGAAATGCAAGGTCATTCTCAGCTAAATAACAAGTTCAAGGTTAGCCTGCCCTATGTGAGACCGTATCTCAAAAAAGGTATGGGAGAGAAACAGGGCTGGGGGTATAGCTCATAGAAGAGCATCTGCCTGCCTTCACAGAGCCCGGGTTTGATCCCAAACCCTGCATAAACCAGGTGCGATGGAGCACACCTGTAATCACAGCACCCAGATGTGAAGGCAGGAAAGATGAGAAATTCAAAGTCACCCTCAGCTACACAGCAAGTGTGATATCAGCCTGAGCTACAGGAGACCTTGGGTACCAAATTAGACAAACACACAAAAACCAACTATGTTTTGGTGGGCCCCCCAAAACCCATCAAGTGTCAATCTAATTAGTTTTTTCTTGGTACTACAGTCAGTGCAGACTTCTAAGCTCCTTACGTGTTAGAGCTAAAGCTCCAAGTCCAACTTTCACACTGCTGCTAAGTCCGCTGCGTGCTCTGGCTGCTCTTAGACAACCTGTGAGTTTCCCACGGTCTTGATGCTCCTGCAGCCCCTTCTCTCTCAATCACCGGCCAAATCAAGCCCCTGGAGATCTTCTGAAGCAACAAGCAAATGCTGTGTCTAGAAAGCAGGAGAGATCATGACGCAGAGCACATAGCCCTAGAGGCCGAAGAAAGGACCATTGTCCAAGAAGGAAAAAGAAAACTTTTTCCAAGCCTCAGATATTCAGACTGACTCATGGGCACCCACATGAAAGCAAGGACAGGGCTGAGGCTAAATGGCCTCTCATGTCCTTCTTATGCCTGTATATGTTGCCTCTGCTCCATTGATTCAGAACTATGGGCATGTCTTCCAAATCCTTCAGGCATGTTCCCGGAATGCCTCATTATGTGCCAAAGTGGTCATCATCTCCTGCAAAGTAGCAGTGTCTGGGAACAAGCTATCATTCTGAAATAATAAAGGCTATTCACATCGTTGACATTTAAAATGCCTGAGAACATTTATGACCAAACTCATATATATTTCTAACCCAGAGTTTGTGGCATTAATTATCAGCGCTGCTCCAGGGAAGGATGTGTTCATTGCACGATGAAGCAGATTGTTTCTATTGAGTCAAAGACGTTTTTTTATTTGGTGGGAAGTTACTGCATTCATTCATTTGGTCTGGCCTCAGATGACATCTTCCTCCTTCCTCACAGCTTGCACTTCAGTGACATTAGATATCATATGCTCTACTATGCTAGCAGAAAGCTGCTTAATCCTGGAAACTATTACAATTAGATATTACTTGAAAATATTTGAGTGGATTAGATTTCAATCTCAGTTACTGTAATGGAGTATATATATATACTTATTAGTCTTGGTTCCCTCAAAAAAATAGCTGTTATTGGAATGCCTACAAAGCCTAGGCCATAGTAAGTGTAACAACAATGGTGACAAGATTTTTTCCCCAGCATTATAGTGTAATGAAAACCTTTTGTGGCTGCCCATTTCCATACAAGTTTTCAACTGTTTCTCTGAAAAGCCTTAATGTGCATGTAATGACTAGCCAGTGTTCTAGTTTGATTTCCGTTGCTGCGAAAAATACAGTGACTAAAATTAACTAGGAAAGGGAAAGGTTCATTTGGCTCTTTCTTGCAGCTCATAGTCCATCACTGAGGGAAACCAGAGCAGGAACTCAAGGCTTGAACATAAAGGTGAGCCTGAGGCCCACCCATCATTACCTCTGACCAGGGAACTCACTCATAGCCAAAGAAGCACAGCAGAGGCCATGGAGGATGCTACCTGTGGTATCCCGGACTCCACCCACAGTGGATTAGTTCTCCTACACCAGTTAAGGATTGAGAGGATCACCCACAGATATGCCCACAAGCCATGGGGAATTCCTCAGGTGAAGCTTCTCTCAGGTGACTCCAGGTTGTGCCAAGTTGAGAGTTAAAGTGGACTAGGACAGAGCAAGTGGACAGCTGGAGCCTTTTCCAGATTATAGACACAGTGGCCCATATTTCTAGAACAGGGAAGAAAAAAAACCTACCATGCTCTAATCCACTCCAAACTCCCCAGCTCATAACATAGGACCGATTACAGCTGGCCTTAAGTGACAGAGGTCTGCAGGTTTAAACGAGACAAGTTTCCAAAGCATCAGTTCTCCTCATTAGAAGGAGCCCAGTAGAAAACAGATGTGAAAAACTTAGACCTGGCTGGCTATGGTGTTTCTGTCATGTCATATAACCTTGGGATTCTTGTCTCAAGCCTTTCCCTTGCTCCTTAAGTGTCCTAGATCAAGTCTCCTAATTGGTTGGTTAATCAGAGAAAACCCCTCTATTTCTGCATCTGCAGACTTCGCAGTATGTCCGGATGGAGCACTGTGTAATGAAAAGTTCCATACAGTGCCTGCCATGATGCCTTCTATGATTATTTCAGGGCTCAGCTCCATCTTCTCTTGAGATCCATCTGCATCTGCTCTCTTGCCTCCCTTCAGTCTGTCTATAGTTTGGCTGCCCCTCATCTGAAACACTTGGTAGCAAAAGTGTTTTAGATTTGGAGGTTTTCAAACTGGAATATCTGCTTATGAGATCCCTTGGGGATGGCACTGGGGTAAAGATGAAATATAGAACATTCGTTTATGTGTCATGTGGACGTTATGCACATAGTCTGAAGGAAATTTTTCTCAAGATTGTTAAATAATTTGTGTATGAAACAAAGTTTGATGGCATGAAACCATCCACTTGTGACATCATGCTTCAGATTTTGAAGCACCTCAGATTTCAGATTTTTTTTTAATTTAAAAATTCCCAATCTATAATAAGACAAAAGCTTTATTTTTAAAGTACAAATTAGAATATATAAGTAAAATAAAAATATGATCCATTTATTGCTTAAGAAACTGGTACAAAGTTCCCACCAGGAGCTACATTTATTCAGAAGGGCTTAGATACCTAACTAGGTACTATGTTTAGTGTTCTGCTATAGACTCAGTCCCAGATTCATGGTTCTAGTTCAACAGGGGAGTGACAGAGATACAAACCCAGTCTCTGGAAATAGAACCTGTTGGGGAATATTGTTTTAAGGTTACTTTTGTTTATGTTGCATTTGTTTAACTCTGTGAAGCTGTGTTACTGTGCCTGTCTAAAACACCTGATGGTCTAATAAAGAACTGAACAGCCAATAGCAAGGCAGGAGAAAGGATAGGTGGGGCTGGCAGGCAGAGAGAATATACAGAAGGAGAAATCTGGGAGGAGGAGTAACCAGAAAAGGAGGACTCCAGGAGCCAGCCACCCCGCTACATGGTCCACGGAGTAAGAAACAAAGAAAGGTATACAGGAATAGAAAAGGAAAATCCCAGAGGCAAAAGATAGATGGGTTAACTTGAAGTTAAGAAAAGCTGGCTAGAAACAAGCTATTCTGAGGCCGAGCATTAATAATTAAGAATAAGCCTCCGTGTGTGATTTATTTGGGAGCTGGGTAGTGCGTCCCCCCAAAAGAGCAGAAACAAACAACAAGAACCCAAGGTGACTTTTCCAAAGAGCTAACACTTGGGTTAAACATGTGATCTGGGGGCAAACACCCGCCAGGCCCTCATTCCATGTCGAATTCACCCAAAACTCTCTGATGGGCACAACTTGAGTCCACACTGAGCCAGAAGTCACCCTCAGGACAGGCCTTTTCTTTCCTGTTCCGTTTCTCATCTAAATGTGCCTGCCCTGCGCTCCATTGCTGAAACCTCCACTACTGCAGTTTTGAAGCAGACGCAGCTCATCTGACAGGATGTTTACAACTTAGTATGAGATGTGTGTATTAATAAAGTTCAAATCCTCACTACCCAAAATAACAAGAAAAACCTCATGAAGCTCTGCTGGAGGGTTCTAGAACTCTGCACTCAAAGTAAGCTCAATTTGTGAACAAAACAGTTTTAACTGAAATTTTTACTTTCTAAAAAATGAACTAAGTAACAGGATAGAGATAGTAAAATTTGTTGCCTGTTTTGACAGAGAACATTATATTAATTCAGTTGTAGTATAACCTAAAATTCTATCAACATTTGTATGATAATAAAATACCCTCCTGAAGAAATATTACCTTTGAAGATACAGTGATTTTATTCTAAGGCTAAAGATGATATAAAACAATCAAATGAGAAAAAAAGCAGTTATGGATTAAAAGCTATGCTCAGACGTCATGAGTAAAGGCCACAACTGCCCTCAAAAAATGGCTGTAACTATCTCTAACTCCAGAAAACCCGCCAGCACAATGTCACAGGGTCACACTGCAGAAAGGGAGCATAGAGACACTGTTCTCTGTGAAGTTATTTTCTCAGCACTGTACTCATGTTTTGTTTCAGATAGATGGAAATTTCTCCAAATTTAACACTCTACTTTCCATCCATCAGTAACCAAGCCATAAAATGAGGATAGCCGGTACTTAGTCTCATATTAGAAGCAACTGTACATTGGAATTGAGTGTAGCAAGTCAAACACGGAGCTGAGCATCTCATTGTCTCAAGATGGTCAAAGTGCTTGCTTTCTAATTAACAACTTCCAGGCTGTCAGAGAACTATCTCCATTCTTCTTCTCACACTAAACAGACATGACTCACAGGTCTGTTACAAACATCCAAGATATGGTCAAAGACTTCTCCTGAAGACCCTGTAGAGTTGAAGGTTACCACCCTCCTGTCTTTGAACAATAAAATGAGAGGACTCCTGCCACAAATATGTGTCTTCTCTGTGTACGCAATGCCTTTTGTCTCCCAAGTCAATGTATTTTAGGAACCAAGAGCCTTGATGGGTGGAGGCTCAGCCACTGCTACCATCTAGCTGAAGAGGCTGTGTTGTTTCTGTTTGTTTTTGTTTGTCTTGCTGGATGCTAAGGTCCCACAGCCCCAAATACAAACCACAGATGTTGACACTGGGAAAAGAAGTGGGCACCAGAGACCTGCTGTACCTCAAGCCCTGCATATACGCATGGCCTTTGACCCAGAAACTCTACGCATGAGCATGAGAGTTATGACAAGAGCCAGTATATAATTCAGTGAAACTTCATACTATAGTCATTTACAGCAGACAACAATTGTCCTTAAGCACCCAAATACTAAAGATAAGCAAATACTCTAAAATATAAGATGAATAAAATGGACCAATTTGCTGTGCCAACAAACATGATATCACAGATATAATTGTTCCCACTGAAAATGTTCCTCTTGCAGTGATGGGTGTGGTGTCTGCCATTCAAGTTCTTGGGGGCTGAGGCAGGAGGAGTTTAAGGCTAGCTTAAGCTATTCAGTGAGGTCCAGGGCAGCTTGGACCACAGAATGAGACCCTGTCCCAAACCACAGCAAAGAAAAGGGAAGAAGGGAGCTGGGAGGGAGTACATGTGAATCTATACTTACACAAATACAAGCTACAAAACACGGGTTAAATGTGATTCCGTAGGGCTGGAGGGAGGGCACTGTGCAGGAGCATTGGCTCTTACCAGGGACCTGGGTTTGTTTCCTGGCACCCCCAAGGTGACTCACAGCCACCTGAAGTTCTGATTTCTATAACCCCCTCTATCTCCACGGCACCACACATATACACGGTGCACATACAGACATGAAAGTAAACAGTAATACACATAATTTTTTTAATGTGATCCAGCATATCAGTTACAAACATATATACATGAAAAAAATATTGATTCTCTCTGGATATTCATATTATAATTCATATTATAATTTGTTTTTTCTCTTATGTAAAATTTCTATTTTATGCAACTAACCTCTCTTACTTACATCATTAAAAATTTTTAAATTCTAAATTTTGAGGTCATAGAAAAGAAAAACTTAAAGTGAAAGGGTTTTTTCTACTCTAGCATGAAATACAGAGTGCAGAGAATTAAAACAATCCACATTTGATTTGAAGCAGTTGATGATAACACTGAATCCATGTGAACGAAGCTGCATCTGTGTAGCCGGACACTTGTCTGTCCCACCCAGGTCCAGCAGTCCCGAAGCTGCTTTTAAAATCATCACTCAGAGGCTTAATATCAATTACACACTCTTTGGCCTGTGGCTCAGGCTTACTGCTAGCTAGTTCTTCCACCTTAAGTTAACCCATTTCTATTCATCTCTGTATTGCCATGTGCCACTGGTTCTTTCACATCTTGCTTCTTAGGGCGCCTCACTGGCTTCTCCCCGACTCTACCCTCTTCTCCCTGTATCTCTGCTTGGATTTCCCACCTGGCTCTGTTCTGCCTTGTCATAGACCAAAGCATCTTTATTTATTAACCAATAGGAGCAACACATATTCACAGTGTCCAGAAAGATAGCCCACATCACACCTGGTGTACCGAAAACAGTATATGTGCACTGTGTCGTGGAAAGCATCACAGCATCTCCGAGAATAAATAATAACCTCACATCGTGACTTTCTGGCCACATTTCTGGGAGAGCGTGAGCAATCACAGCCGTGGTTCCCATATCCATAAACTCAGGTCAGAGGAGAAGCTAAGTTCCCTTTCAGCTTTAATGTCCTTACTCCGGGGTTCACCTTGGACACCCTCAACCACAGAAGAGCCCACACCAGGATATCTGCCATTCCAAGGGCCCAGCCTGCACAGGACCATCGAAGCAGCCAACGTGCCTCCTACTGCCTCGCTGAGAATGTGTTTACACACTAATCATCAACAGACACGGCGTCTCCAAACGAGAAGGGCAATGACATAACCACCACTTGTCTCTGTACATTCATATAAATAACTAATGTGTGTCTGACAAGAAGAAAACACGAAGCTGATTCCACTGGCATGCGGAGCTGTTCCTGTAGACCGGCCCCCTGGTCTCCCACAATAGCTGCTGATGATCTAATTATGTCTTCCCCTCTGTGCTGGGGTGTCTTTAAGTGTTTCCCAGCAAGGAAACAGCTAACAAGAGAGCCACGTTCCTCCCCATTTATGCCAGATTTCTCCCACTCGCACCCATGGCCTCTACAGCCTGAGAGAGGGCTTTTCTCACACACGGTCTGTGCTTATGTTCCTGCCCTACCCAGGCAGATGGAGCAAGGCATGGCAGTCCCTCATGCGGCTGAGAGATGGGCAGAGGGTTGCTACACTCATGCGCTCTCCCATATTGTGGACATCCTGTTTATCTGGCTCGCCTGTTCAGGATTGGCCGTGGTCTATCAGCACATTACTGACAGCTGGGAAGATCTCCAGAGGAACATGCCTTTCCTATGACAAACATCCCAAAGAGCAACAGGAACATGTGTCTGTCCACCACAGCCACAGAAAGCAGAAGAGGCCACTGGGTGCATGGGCTTCCACAATCACCCACAGGCCCCGTGACCTTCCCGGGCTGTACTATCTAGTGACTCTTGAACATGTATGTCCAGGAACTTCAGGAAGGTCGGGGTTGCAGGCTTCCACCTCCACAGCCTCAGATGTTATGGCCCTTTCTTCTAGCCCCTGTGTCAGAGCAAAGGAATGTCTCCCAGCCTCATCGAGGCCCTGTGGGATCTGTTGAAAATGCAGGACAGCTGTGGGCCTTGGCGAGGCCGTCTGTGAATGTATGAGACTTGGATACAATTCAAAGCCAGAAATAACTTCAGGACTCATAACCCTGCACTGTTGTGCCCTCTCCCTCTCCCTCTCTCTGTCTCTCTGTCTCTCTGTCTCTCTGTCTCTCTCTCTCTCTCTCTCTGTGTTCATATCAGTCATTCCTCACACCCTGAAGCTGGATCAGTCTCATCTTCATCAATTTCCTGTGCTCTTCATGGCAGAGAATTGTGCATAATGCTCTCCCCTTCCTTGTGGAAAGAAGCAGCAAGGTGGGGGTGGGCAACAGAACATTTTTCATAAAGCTGAAGAACAGGAAATTGAGGAAGAGCCCTTTCCAGGACCCACTTGGAAGCTGAGAAGCAGCCTGAAGCACACTGATGTTTTAAGTCCTGGTCAGGAGCGTAGCTGGTGCTCGGAGGGCTTGGCGAGGACTTCATCTTCTCCAGTCTGCTTCCTGTTAAAGGCTCCAACTATGACACCGAGGGTGTGAAACCACTGCACCGAGGTCCATCATCATCACTCTTACAGCAAGAATAATCAGGGAAGGAGCTGATGGCGGACAGAGCTCAAGCCTGCTTCTGCAAAGCCAGGTGACTGACACACAGCTGCGTAGCTGACTGTGACCTCAGAAACTGTGACTTCAGTGGTACCTGGAGACTCAAACACCCTGGAGACTCAAACACCCTGTGACCCTGTGAGGAGAAAGCTTAGAACACTTGCTTCCATTCCTGTGGTGAAATTGCTGCCTTTGGGCACCATCGGGCTTTTTCTAGGAGTTTTGCTTGCTAGCTAACCCCAAGTGCATATTGGCTTTGTGTCAGTATTGACAAGAGACTACGTGTGCATGTGTGTGTGCTGAACCCCGGACCTTCATACATCTTAGGCAGGTCCTCTGCTACCAACCTACATACCTGCCCCACAACAATGGCTGGATATTCTGCGCTTTCGCCATGATAACTTCCATAGATGGGGCCTTGAAACTAAAGAATTGTTGGTGCAATTCCTATTGCACTATTGATATATTAAAATGAAATAAAAACACACCTATAATACTTACACATGTGGAAGGAATTGCTGTGTCTATGCATCTCACCTAACTGTAAGAAGAACCCCTATGGATCTCATGGGGCAACCACAGGTGCTCAGCTCATCAGCACTTCCTCTCACATCTACAATTTGATCGGTCATATCTGAGATCCTAGATGGACATGGGGGGGGGGACCGTTTAACCCACTGCATCCTACCCACAATTACCGCCAAATCAAACACACTTTGCAGCATGCTTCTGTCCCTTTGCTGGGCATTAGTAATCCCCCCCCCCCCCCCCCGAGACACCTTCGGGAACAAACTGGTTCTTATCCGATAGTCCTCCTTCTCCCCTCCCCCAGAATCAGACACTAGGCACTTGTGTTCCCACTGCCTTGCAACCCTGGTGACCTGGCTTCCTGTGACTCAGGCTGGCCACAGATGCAAAGAACGAAATGCAACCAGCCTGACTGACTGGGAAGCCCAGGACCCCATACTTTCAATGACCCCGATTGCGTCTCTAGCCCTAACTCTGTATTTTAAAACATTTTTGATGAGTTTTAGGCCTCCTGAAGGCCTCTCCGGCGATGCAGCAAACTGACTCAGACCAAATTGGAAAGCCCAGGTTTAATGAGTAAAGCACTCCCGGCTAATTCCCCTCCCTCAGAGAGGAGACAGGGACACAAGACCTGAAGAACCACATGTCTGTTTTCGGGGATGCCGCTTATATACCCTGTGGAAGTGGTCTTGAGGCTCTCTGGGGAAGGAGCTGTGTTTGGCAGGCTTTGAAGGGGCAGGTTAAGGAAAGAGATGAGGAGGGGAGTTGAGGTGGATCTTCCACCAGACTCCTTCCAAACATTTTTTCTTAAAGAGTATTCCAAAATCATATCAGACGTAGACCCCATAAACCTGCAACACTGTTGTCTGCCTCCAGATAAGATAATGTCACACAAAGAAAATCCTTCCCTGACTCTTCCCTCCTCCTCAGAAGAAGGCACGATTATTACAGCAACAGTGGTCACCACTGTATCTTGGGAATGCTCAAAGAATCTTAGATATTCTTCCCCTTGACATCACTTAGCAATGAGCCAACCCTGGGACTACCTTTCCACACACTTATTGCTTTATAAGAAAAATTCCTAATATAGATTCCTTTTCTCTGTCACCCAGAAAAAAGCTCTCAAAGCATGGATATGGCAGAGGTGATCTGCCCATCTTTCTCAATTGGGGAATTTGAGACCCGAAATGTCACGTCAGTGTCTCTGTGTACTGGCTGACACCACGAGTTACAAATCCTGGGGAAATGCATCTATTTGGCTTCTTACTGCATGGAAAACAACATAGAAAAGGAGAAGAATAAACCCAACGAGTGGAGAGACATACATGCTTGAGACAAAGCAGCCTGATGCTTAGGGCAGGGCTCCTGATTGCTGTGGGATGTTCTGTATGCTGTGAATGTGTTGCTCTGATTGGTTGATAAATAAAATGCTGATTGGCCAGTAGCCAGACAGGAAGTATAGGCAGGGCAAGCAGACGAAGAGAATTCTGGGAAGAGGAAGGCTGAATCAGGAGTCACCAACCAGACATAGAGGAAGCAAGATGACAAGGCAGAACTGAGAAAAGGTACCAAGCCACATAGCTAAACAGAGATAAGAATTATGGGTTAATTTACGTGTAAGAGCTAGTCAGTAATAAGCCTGAGCTAATGGCCAAGCAGTTATAATTAATATAAGCTTCTGAATGATTATTTTATAAAGGCTGTGGGACTGCAGGCCAGGTAGGACACAGAAAAACTTACAGCTGATGCTGAGCCATCTCAGCCTCTCCCCCTCCCCCTCAGCCTCCTTTAGTTCCTTTCTGACTTAGCCTTGCACTCCCATCATTCTTGCTCCAGCTGGTTAAGTAGGATTTCATTTACTCACACTGAGACAGATGAGTAAGTTACTTTCCTGCTTCTCAGATGTCCCCCTTCCTCAAACATCATTCTCTTCTCTTCTTCATGCCTTGTTCCAAGGAGCCTTCTTGCCCTGTGACTTTTGATTCCCACTATGCTCAGGCACTCCTTGACTCACATCCTTGTTCCTAAGCAAGTAGCCAACTTATGTCATGTGACAAAATCAGGTTCACATGGTTCCCAGGAATAAGTGAGTTGGTTCCTATAGAGCAGTGATTCTCAACCTGTGGGTCATAACCCCTTTTGGGGGTCAAATGACCCTTTTACAGGGATTGTCTAAGACCATTGGAAAACATGGATATTTGCATTATGATTCACAGCAGTAGCTATGTTACAGTTATGAAGTAGCAATGAAAATAACTTTATGGTTGGGGGGCCTCACAATATGAGAAACTGTATTAAAGGATCGCAGCATTAAGAGGGTTGTAAACCACTGCTGTAGAATAAGTAATAGACAGGAAGCAGATGGAACCTCCTGGCTGTCAGTACATAGTCAAGCATGCTCATCATAATCTCTGAACCACAAGACAAAAGTCTTTGAGCCACCCCACCCTCCACTTTGAACTCCCACCCAGATCCCTTATGTCCTTCTGAACCCTTCCAGTCATATTCACCTGAAACTAAGCTGATCCCCACCCCCATTCCCCATCATTCTCCTCCCACCTTCATTGAAAGCCATATCCATGTAAAGGACTTGATCCAAGGGTTCATTGTCCGAGGTGCCTTAAGCCACCTCAAGTGTAGCTACAAATGAACAGAAAACACTAGCTGGGCGGTGGTGACGCATGCCTTTAATCCCAGCGCTTGGAAGGCAGAGGCAGGCAGATCTTTATGAGTTTGAGGCCAGCCTGGGCTACATACAGAGCGAGATCCAGGAAAGGCACAAAGCTACACAGAGAAACCCTGTCTCGAAAAAAAGAAAAAAGAAAAAAGAAAAGAAAACACTGGACCTTACAAATAGCTGCTAATCTGGCTATCCTTCCCCAACTCTCCCAAGATGCCCCCACCCCAGAAGTTTAGAAGTAGAAAACTAGAAGTTTAGAGTAGAAAATTACTAACAGCCAAGTTTGCCTGCAAGATCTTGCACCTGATCAGCTTTAAACAAGAAATAAAAGGTAGAGATGGAACCCATGGATGGTTTTTGTTTAGAAAAAGGCTTATGTGACAGGAGGAATGACTAAGGCCCGGATGGCCATAAGACTGTCCCCTCCTGACTACTCAGTAAGAGGAAAGGGGTGAAGGACACATGTTGGGGCTGTGACGATGGCTCTCAGAGTCTGCTATTACAGGCTGATGCCTAGCTGTGTAAATATGCATTTACAGCACTTATTTTTATTTTTAACTTTGTAATTATTTATTGATGTCTTTCTCCTGCTTAAGTGGGCGGGTTCTATGTGTCAATCTTTATTACCTGTTTGAATTCTACCATCTAGAACATAGCTTTTAGAGCCAATTATTACAAATGACTTCTTGAGACTGAAAGATAGATGGATGGAAGGATGGGTGGACAGATAGATGGACAGCAGATGGACATCACCCTCAGAAGAACTCACTCTACTCTTAGTTTCAACTGAAATAAGCAATCCAAGCTGGTTGTTGTTGTTGTTGTTGTTGTTTTAACAGTGGCTACAGGATGCCTCTTTCAATCAAGATTTATTTTTGTAATTAGAAAAAAACCTGATTTTAGAAATGAAAACAAAAAGAACAATTTTTGAAGTAGAATTCAACCCATATTCTATAACAATCAGATTAATGCAGCATAGGGAAAAAAAACAGAGAAATGAAAAAGAGGCAAAATCAGAATCCCTCTGAAATTCTCCCTTTCAGATGTTTTTAATCAAGTAAAAGCCGTGGATTCCCTTTCTCCGGGCCAGGTCTGCCCTAAGCCTGATTACTGACATCATACTCCATGGCAAAGTAAGGCCATGCGAGCATGTGTTAGTCAGGGTTCTCTAAAGGAACAGAACAGATGGAATATATGCATGCATATGATTTATTAGATTGACTTACATGTTGTGGTTACGGTAGCCTAGCAATGGCTATCTCACACTGCAGAGGATGAGAATCCAGTAGACAGCACATGTCTGCAGTCCCAAAGCCTAGAGGATTCCTGGAGAAATCCTGGTCTTCAGTAGATTTTCAAAACCCAAAGAAGAGGGTTCTACTATTGGTGAAGGAGTGCAGGAGCAGCAGGACAGATGAACTTGACAGCAAGAGTGGGAGCAAGCAGGCAAAGAGCCAAAGTTCCTGATGGCCTTTCACCTTGGCTGCCATCACAAGTGCCACTCACATTTAGGGTGGGTCTCCCTGCTTCAAATAATCCGACCAAGATAGTCCCCCCAACCAGACTCATATTTTAGTCGATTGCAGAGCCAGTCAGGTTGACAAGCAAGGTTATCTGTCACAAGTAGTTAGCCATGCAGACAGAGGACCCCATTGCAAGGTTTTCCTCCACATGCTGTCACGTATACACACACGTGATTTGATAGCAAAAGGCATGCCTGCTTTGATTGTTATAAGTGATGACCTCGTTCTCCAGGAAAATGCATTCCCTTGTTCAACCAATGCAGCCCTAGGAGGACGAATGACCAGAGTTTATATAATTTCTCATGTGTCTATTTTTTTTATTGTCATTGACTCAATGATAGTGATGAAATATGTTTGTAGGATTTGTATTTGAGCAATGTAATTGAAAAGATTCCCAATTCCAACTTTGGTTACAGATTCTATTTAGGTTCCTTAAAAGAACAAAAAACCTGTTCCCCATATGAACTGGCTACTCCCTGAGGAGCAGATATGGCGGCAGAGATGTGTCTCCTACAGTCTGTGTTGGTTTCTTTTCTGTTCCTGTGATAAAAATACCCCAACAGAAAAGCAAGTTAGGGAAGGAAGGCTTTGTTTTTAGTTTATGGTATCTGAGGGGACAGTCCATCATAGTAGGGGAGGCATGGCAGCCAGAGCTTTGAATGTCAGAAAGCAGAGACCACATTTCATTCCCACACAGGAAGTGGGGGTTGTGGAAAGTGGGGCAAAACTATAAACCCGCAGGACCTGCCCCAAAGTGACGCACTTCGTCCAGCAAGGCTCCCCAGCCTCCCCAGACAGCGCCTGGGACAGATCCTAAAGCACAGCACAAACGTAATACAAAGTTCAACGGCTTGTATGGCAAGAATTCAAGTAAATTTAACTTAGCATCAGTGAATGAACAAGGAAAAGCAATAAAACTACAAAAAAGAAAAATAAATCATCAAATGTCTGCCTTCATCCAGAAAGCTGAAAAATGAAAGCCATCTAAGACCTTTTTTCTTGGTATTTTAGACATGCTTTTATTTCTCTGGAATAAATGCCCAGGAGTGGGATGGTTGTATTAGTCTATAGGCATGGGTTTCGCTTGTTTTCTTTGCTTCAAACACATGGCAATTTTGTATGTTATGGGGTATATGTGGTATGTTAGTACATGTGTACAATGAAAGTTGAAACAGCTCAAGACGGTAATATAGAGGTGTGTGTGTTACATTTAAAAACACAGGTTTAATTCATTTCCATATGAGCTAAGTTAACTTGGAAATATATAAGAATATCCATCTTTGTACAGAAAAATTAGAGCAGGGGAAGATATGAATAAAAACCAACCAAGAGGTTATAAGAACCCTGGCCGGCAAATTCAAACACGCTATTTGAATATTCTAATAAGCCATACACTCCCTATGTGGTTTGATCCTAATCACACAGAACTGAGCAGCTCCAACACAAGGAACAAAAGACCAAGTGTCACTCACTCAGGCAAACAGACCTGAAATGGCAATCCCCACAGCTAACAAATGGTCCTATGCCTCCTAACCGAGTCTGCTGTGTGCTTCTCTAAGACCGATGACTTCAAGGCTGTCCTCCATCTTTGACTGCATTTATAGACAGAGTCGGGAGAAGAACGTGTGTGTTAGAGTCCAACCAGAAAGAATTTGTGTCAGGCTTCCAAGTTTCTAATTGTATAAATATTCATGTTTCCAAACTGCATGGAATAATTAAAGTAGTGTGTTCTACTTCAAGAAAAGCCACGTTTCATGCTGGACATTCCCCGTGGTGGTGGGGACTGGAGTGTGTTTCTGTGACTTCTTACACATGCTTCTTGTTTAGCATCTAAAAGTGGCACAGCCGGGTGACAGGCCACCAATGAAAGCATGGTGATGGAAAAAGATATTGGAAGCCCATGGTCCTTCCAAGTAAGTTTCCACCAAAATTAGATTGAATTGAACCAGGTTGGAGCATCTTCCTTGTGGGCACATGGGAAAGAGTTTGCCAAGTTTGTGATGATCACCAAATAAAGCCCAGGGGAAAACTCTGACAAGAATCTCAGGAGTAGGTGGCTGGTTCTGGTCATGGCCACTCTTTTACATTTTCCCTCATCCCCACTCTCTCCATTCTCTGTCTGCTTCTAGGCCTCCAATCAGCTGAGTGAGAGGCACCAAGCTGGCTGGTACTTCTAAATAGAGCAGAGCCCAAAGTGTATAATCAGGTGAAAATAGCAAAGTGGTCTATTTTTCTACAACTCTCTCTTTTTGGGGCATCTGTATATTCCAAGTGAGGTGCTGTGCACAAATCCTCCTGTCTCTGGTGACTTGGGTCCACTGAATAGAGACAGCACTAATTACCAGGTCTCTCGGATATCAAGCCCCATGTCTTTTCCACCCCTGCAAATCCCCTTCCTTCGGGTCCATGCTGGCTCTCAGGAGGGTCAAAAGACTCCAGTGCTCCAGCTAAACCAAGGCAGCAGAGCCCTCTTGCCATTCTGGCAGAATCCAAGCCTTTGCCTGTTAGGAAGCACAGGCTTTAAAGTCAGCTGTACTATGTGAAATTGCCCCACAGTGATTTTATGACTGGGGATGCCCTCCACACAGACAACAGTGGATGACTGGTTCTCTAAAATGTGCTGACGGTACCTCTATGGCTGCAATTGAACGTATGAAGGGGAAGCAGAAAGGCAGTCTCTGGTGTTGAAATGTGGAAGATGTGGGGTGCATAAACAACCATGGGAGACCTTTGCGTCAATCACCCATAATAGGTGGGCAACTGTGGTGATTTGAATAGTAATGGCCTCCATAGGCTCATATAGTTAAATCTGTGGTCATTAGGGAGTGACGCTACTTGAGAGGGATTAGGAGGTGTGGCCTTGTTGGAGGAAGTGCAGCCTTGTTGGAGGAAGTGTGTCACTGGGAGTGGGCTTTGAGGTTTCAAATGCTCAAGTCAGGCCCAGTGGCTCTCTCTTCCTGCTGCCTGACCAACCAGATGTAGAACTCTCAGCTACTTGTCCAGCACCATGTCTACCTTCATGCCGACATGCTTCCTGCCATGACAATAAATGGACTAAACCTCTGAACTGTAAGCCAGTCCCAATTAAATGCTTTCCTTTATGAGAGTTGATGTGGTCATAGTGTCTCTTCACAGCAATAGAACAATAACTGAGACAGCAATGTTTCCAAAAGGATGTGATTCAACTTCACCCATGCCTGATGTGACAGAATATCAGCTGATGACCAGCAAGACAGCTCAGCGAGGAAAAGCACTTGCTGCTGAGGCTGATGACCCAAGTTCAATCCTTGGGACCTACATGGTGGAAGAAGAGAACCAGCTCCCAAAAGCTGTCTTTCTGATTTCCTTTTACACACCCAGCGTGACATGAATGCACTCACACATACACACACATGCACATGTAAAAAGAATATCTGTTGAAAGTGAAATATGCCAGAGTTCGGCTCATCCCCACACAATCAGGTATATCTTGAAGGTCAGGCCAATCATCACTATTCATGCATGTGTAGCCCTGTTCATGGCCCCCCCTACAGAGGGCCACTGTTTTCCACACACACTAAAAATGCCATCTGACAGGGCTGGAGAGATGGCTCAGAGGTTAAGAGCATCCCAGTACCCACATGGCAGCTCACAACTGTCTGTAACTCCAAGATCTGACACCCTCACACAGACATGCAGGCAAACAAAAACAAATAAATTACTTTCTTAAAAAAGAAATAACGCCGGGCGGTGGTGGCGCACGCCTTTAATTCCAGCACTCGGGAGGCAGAGCCAGGCGGATCTCTGTGAGTTCAAGGCCAGCCTGGGCTACCAAGTGAGTTCCAGGAAAGGCGCAAAGCTACACAGAGAAACCCTGTCTCGAAAAACCAAAAAAAAGAAAAGAAAAGAAATATCATCTGACAGTTAACCTAGTTTAGTAGGACAAAAACTGATTCTTGCACTTCTAAAAGTGCTTTGTGAACTAAGGAGGGGTATATCCCACTTATTAGAATTTCCTTAACACTACAACATATTTCGTTAAGGCAACTACAACAGGGATAACTAACAGGCACCTAACTGGTCTCAAGACCCACCCGAGAGGAGGATGGAATGCTATCGCAGCCTAGCCAACTCCCTGTAGCTGGTGAGATCAGGAAGCTTAGAGGAAGACCTCCTACTGCCGCCTTCCTAAAGCGGTGTCGTTCCCAGCTGTCTTCTCTGTACCTCCTTCCATCCACAGGCAAGTGCAGCTCTCTCCTCATCAAAGAAGGGTCCTTTTGCAGCAGACTGAGCTTATTACAGAAATCCACAACTGGTCACAACAGAGAACACCTGACTGTGAGGGGGGGTGCCCATCCCCAGTGGATACATCTACAAAAAAACCCTACACCTAAGGCTCAGGGAACGTTGATGGTGGGGGTGGGGTGTGTGCCAGAGGACCAGGACATCTTCTGTGAGCTGGTGCCATCTGCCCATGGCAGGGAATTGCACCGATAAAATCTCAACAGTATGGTTGCCTAAGTAAAACCCACACAGTGACAACACCAGCTGACATGCCAGCATGGATTGAGGAAATCTTACAAGGCCCCACCTCTAGATTAAGAAATATAGGCAGTTGATGGCTACTAAGCGAGGGCGAACCGGCCTTCTCCAGGACAAGCCCCTGATAGGTTACCCGATCCCAAATGGTCGGCCCTGAACACGTGCACCTATGAACAACACTAAATGAACTCAGTAGGTTATACTTCTACCTACATACATGAGTGACAATAAATAAGAAGAGGTCATAAGTTTGAGAGGGAGCATTCGAGAAGTTGGAGGGAGAAGAGTATGGGATGAAAATGATGTAATTAAAGTGTTCATGTATGAAATTCTAAAAAAAAAAAAAAAAAAGATTTAAAAATTATGAAAGAAAATCACCAAAAAGCCAGCCTTTGTTCTGACTTATAAGACAACTTAAGAAATGGCTATGGTTGTTTTGGTTCCACCCTCATCTGCTGGTTTTGCAAACACAGACGCGATCACACAAACACACACTGAGTGACATTTGGAGTCTCTGTTCTGCTGTCACGGTGATCAGTGACAACAACAGCTATGAACTTGGCCGTGGATGAATTCCAGCTTTCACACAGCACCGACTTCATGGTAGATAACACCCTATCAGACCACTCTCCTTGCAAGAAACTGCAGATATTCACGGTGTAGTACAGCTCTGCCGTTATATTTTTCTTGGGCTTCATTAACTACAAATGTACATACTTTCAAACATTCACATTAAAGAATCAGTCTATCATTCATATTGTTTAAAACAAGTCTTATTTGGGGGCTAGATAGGTGGCTCAGTGGTTAAGAGTGATTCCTGCTCCTCCTACAAAGGACCCAGGCTCAGTCCCAGCACACACCTTGGATGGCTCATAACTGCCTGTAATTCCAGGTCCATAGATCCAACTCCCTCCTCTGGCTTCCATGGGTTCTTATGTGCATGTGGTGCACATATACATTAAATAAATAAATCTTTAAAAGAAAACAAAAATGGCCACACATAAGAGTAGTCCTCATCCCTCATCAAGGAAACTTCTCTTTTAGATAGATGAAGGCCAGGCCAGAAAACCACAATCAACCAAAATGCAGAGTTTCAGAGCCCAGTCCCAGTGGGAACATCTATGAAACAGCTCCCACACCCAAGGTTCAGGGAATATGGCAGAAGAGGCAGTGGAAGACCGTAAGGGCCAGAGGACCAGGGAGTTTGCTGTGAGAGTGTATTCACACAAATGTCAGGATCTAACCAATATGACAGCTTAAACGTGAGCTGACGAGCACAGTAACCATAGGCGTGCTAAAGTGGATGGGAAGAGGGAAGACCATGAGCCCTCAACCCTACATAAAGAACTAAAGGCAACTAAGGATGCTGAGAAGGGGAGAAATAGTTTTCCCCAAGGAAAGGCACACTAGTTGGTTATACCTGAAATACTAAATGGTCAGCCCTAAAAACACACATACAAGTAACAATATGCAGACTGAGCAGGTTGTATTTAGAAATATGTATATATATATATATATATACACACACACACACACAGATATATATGGATATATGGAACAACAATTAATGAAAAAAGAGGCCATGAATTTGAAAGAGAGCAAGGAAGGGTATATGGGAGCTTTTGGAGAGGGGAAAAGGGAAGGGAGAAATGACGTAATTATAACCTCAAAAATAACGGAAAAATATTTTAATTCAATAAATAATTTTTAAATAAAGTCTTAAACCCTCTAAGAAAATATCAAACAGATTTCAAAGTTCTCAAATGACTGAAAAATTTTATAACTCTGCTGCTTACGACTTGGACAGCCAGACTCTTCTTTCTTTCTTTTTTTTCTTTAATGAAAACAAAACACATTGATTTATTCGTTTGTATGTGAGTAGGGGAGGGGCAAGGCTTGAATGTGGGGGTCAGAAGACAACTGAATCTGCTCTCTCCTTCCAACACGTGGGTCCGGAGGATTCAACTCAGATCATCAGACTCGGCAGCAAGCCCCTCCCCCAACTGTGCCGCCTTGACAGGCTGTCTTAGCTCAACAACTAACCTCCTAGGTTTAAAGTAAAAAACTCCTTATGGTAGCTAAGGGCTTCAAAAACCTGGACCTTACCACTCCACTTAATAGTTACTCCAGGCTCCATAAGGAGCCCAACCTTTCCAAGCAGAGCGCAGCACACCTCTGCCGCTGGCCTCTTCAGCCTCTGGTACTCTCCATGCCCCCGATTCCAGGCCTCTTGGGTCTTTCTGGTCTCTGTCATTCATAGCGGGACACAACTGGAAGCGTTTTGGTGCGTGGTAATTGATGTTTGTCCAAACATTGTGAAGTAATAAGCCACAGGAGACACGGAAGCTTTAACAAGGCGAAGCCAAGGGAACGAACAGCCTTCTGAGTGCATTCTTCCAAGCCCACACCCAGGCAAAGCTGACTTACAGCTTTTCTTCCTCACAATGATACTATAAATAAAGCGCAGACATTTCTGCCTTCCTGTAATCCTTTCATTGTGTGGTTTCATGTGCAGTCTCACGCGATTGGTGTGGTCTACACTGCAAGCTCCCTGTGAGGTAGGAACTGGCTACAGGGCCACCTGTTGGCCTCACATAAACTGAGGGACCTAGAGAACCTCACATGTCCACAGTAAGTGAATATCTGAAGTATAAGAAACTATAAATCTAGAGAAAGAAAAAAGTTTGGAAAGTTGAAGTTAAAATGTACCATGTGTGCCCTAAAAGAAAAAAATCTAAGCCATCGTTCAACAGAACACTTATCCTTTTTTCTTTTGCTACCACTTACCAGAAATAAAAAGAAAGAGCTACCTATAAGATGGTGTCATGTGCCTCGAAGAATACAACCAGTGTTAGCTATCCGAAGATGAGTGAGAAAACACCCATCAGTAGTGAAAACCGTGCAGTTGGTGTGCTGTGTTTTCAGCTAGCGTGACAGGTGTGTTTGAACCAAGACAGGACATGACTGGCTGCCTCCCATGGTAACTCCTCACCTATATAAACAACCCTAGACACAGACAGCGTCGCGTATTCACTTAGTTTCTTGAAATTTACATAAATATACATCTGTTGTAAGGAAGACAGATTAAGCATCACCTCCGGGCCATGCTCCATTCAACCACCCTTCCTCATTACCGTTCAGACCTTTATAAGTCAGCCTGAGTACACAGAGCTGTAGGGGTGTGTGGGAGTGAGCTCTGTGCGCAAGGCTACCTGGCAGGCAGCCACCTCGCCATTCATCTGCTCATAACACAAGCTAATGATCATGCTTGACTTCAAACAGATAATGAGAAGTCAACATGCTCATGACACGGTAGGAGGCGACGATGTGGGAAGTGTTTAATCTGTCCTTCTGCCACGGCCCCGGACTTTTCAAGGGTTAGGAACTGCTCATATCCTAAGGCTGGCGCTGTGGCTCTGTGGGCAGAGGGCTTACCCCCAATGCACAATCCTGGCTTTTGTCCCCATCCCCGCACAAGACCGGCTGTGGTAGAGGTGTGGCATACCTGTGATGCCAGTTTTTTGAGCAGCAAAGGCAGGAGGATCTGGAGTTCAGGGTCATCCTTGTCTGCACAGGAGTTAGAAGTGGCCTGGGTTGTGTTAGACTTTGTAAAAAAATAAATAAACCCTTAAAAACGGAAGAACTTACTCTGTGCCCAAGAGAATAATACTGGCAGCAATATGCCCATCACTGTCTATGGACCCTAAAAGTGAATAACTGCCTGCTTAATACCAGATAGATGCAGTAAAAGACTGTGTGTGTGTGTGTTCATGTGTGTGTTCATGTGTGTGTCCATGTGTGTGTGTGTTCATGTGTGTATGTATGTTCATGTGTGTGTTCATGTGTGTGTTCATGTGTGTGTCCATGTGTGTGTGTTCATGTGTGTATGTATGTTCATGTGTGTGTTCATGTGTGTGTTCATGTGTGTGTTCACATATGTCTGTGTTCATGTGTGTGTTCATATATGTGTGTTCATGTGTGTGTGTGTGTTCATATGTGTGTGTTCATATGTGTGTGTTCATGTGTGTATGTGTGTTCGTGTGTGTGTTCGTGTGTGTATGTATGTTCATGTGTGTGTTCGTGTGTTCATGTGTGTGTTCACGTATGTCTGTGTTCATGTGTGTTCATGTGTGTGTATGTTCATGTGTGCGTTCATATATGTGTTCATGTGTGTATGTGTGTTCATGTGTGTGTTCGTGTGTGTATGTATGTTCATGTGTGTTCATGTGTTCACGTATGTCTGTGTTCATGTGTGTTCATGTGTGTGTATGTTCATGTGTGTGTGTCCGTGTGTGTGTGTGTTCATGTGTGTGTTCACATATGTCTGTGTTCATGTGTGTGTTCATATATGTGTGTTCATGTGTGTGTGTGTTTGTGTGTGTGTTCGTGTGTGTTCATGTGTGTGTATGTTCATGTGTGTGTGTTTGTGTGTGTTCATGTGTGTGTATGTTCATGTGTGTGTGTTCATGTGTGTGTGTTCATGTGTGTGTGTGTGTTCATGTGTGTGTGTGTTCATGTAGGTGTTCACATATGTCTGAGTTCATGTGTCTGTTCATATATGTGTGTTCATGTGTGTGTGTGTTCGTGTGTGTGTTCATGTGTGTGTATGTTCATGTGTGTGTGTGTTCATGTGTGTGTTCATGTATATATATATATGTGTGTGTGTGTGTGTGTGTGTGTGTGTGTGTATGTGTGTGTGTATGTGACAGGTGAGCCCACAACAGCTGAAGTGGAAAACGTTTGCAATGTAAAAATGGATTAAACCGTCAATGTCTATGTTGTTCTGTGGATTCTGTAGTCTTTGTCGCTCATAAAAGGAGATTTTGATTTGTTGCTGACTCTCAAAGGATCTGGCTAGTCTTGGGTCAGTTGTTTACCCAACAACTGAGATGCTCCTTTGCCAATTTTTTTTTCTTAGCAAGAGGTGACAAAATAAGAAATTTGGAGAAAAATAAATGGCAGGAAGCTTTACTCAACAATGTGAGAATTTAAATAAACAAATTAATAACATTTAGTAGGGTATGCTGATGCAGTTGTTGGTTTTGTTTTTTTTAAAAACTTTTATTGATTCTTTGCAAATTCCACATCATGCATCCTGATCTCGCCTTTCTCCCCTTCCATCCACCCTCTGCCCTTGCAACCTCCCTCCAAAACAAAATTTAAAAGAAAAACCAAAAACCAAACAAAGCAAACAACCAAAACAACAACAAAACAAAACAGAAAAGAGAAGACTCCCCTGGTGGCAGCTGTGGTGTGACCTGGTGAGTCACACAGTTCACCCTTTAGTCCACCCATCGTCGCGAGTCGTGGTGTGGTTCGAGGCCTCTGGGTTCTCCTATGCCATCGATGCTGGGCCCTCACTGGGGCTGCTCTTGGATGTCCTGCTGTTGTCCTGTGTCGTGGGGATCCTGCAGTTTGGGATTTGCAGGACCTGCCCCTTCACGCACTCCAGCAGATAGATCATAGATGAGGTGGATGTTGGGGTGAGCCAACGCATAGCTCTGGTTCTCAACCTGGTGGGTAGCTGGGCCGGTCAACCCGCCAGCTTTCCCACATCGTCATCACCCTGGCAAGTTCTCCAGAACTGCCTCAGCCAGCCCACACAATGCAGCCTGCAACTGGGAGCAGAGGCCAGTTCTCCTGATCTCAGGTCCTCAGATCCGGGTCACCCACACTCCCACCACCAGGGCCAGCTCCACTGTCTGGGCCAGGCAACATGCAATGCCCTCTCTCTTTTTCTATTGCTGTAGGGGCATACAAGGAGGGGCCGGGTCAGCTCTCCTGCTCTCATGCCCTCAGGGCTGGCTTACTTGCTCTCCCCTCCACCAACAGGGTCATCTCTAGTGTGCCACTTAGGTAAGGTGCACACCCATAGTGAAGGGTAGGGCCATCTTTCCCGATTAGGGGCCAGCTCTCTCGATGCAGTATCCAACCAGGGATAGAGCCAGCTATCCCAGGTGCAGTGAGGGATGGGGCCAGCTCAGCATGGCCCTCAGATTTCAACACACTTTACCCCACCCCCACCCCACTGTAACATGGGCCATGGACATCATCAACACAGATCCCAGCCTCAGCAGGAACACAGACCCAGACATGGCCCTTGGCAGCAGCCTTGGCCTGGATTACACCATGGCCCCAGGTGACAGCACAGGCCACTCAGATGAGCATGGTCCCGGCAGCAGCACAGCCCCTGGACACCCACATGACCACAGATTGTGGCCTGGACCCCAGGCATCCCTGTGGCCTCTGGTGGCAACGTGGGCCATGAACATCAACATAGATCCTGGCTATGGCATGACCAAAGACCCAGACACGGTCATAGGCCACAGCCAGGGCTCAGATATCACCACAGGCCCAGGTGGCAGTGCTGGCCACTCAGATCACCACAGCCCCATGGACAGCATGGTCCTTGGACACCAACCTAGCTCCAGGTAGCTGTCCAGACTACAGACCTCTACATGGCTCTTAGTGGTGACAGGAGCCACAGACATCACCTTACATACCCTAAGCTGTTATAGAGCCTTGGACCAAGATTGGCCCTTGGCAGTAGCCCAGGCTCAGTATAGATGAATGTAAAAATCATTTTCCAAAGTTATATATTTTGTATTTTCTGAGAAACAGCTCCTACTACCAAAAAATGAAAAGCCCTTGGGTTATTTTAATAAACAATTGCATTGTGTATTTTTTCTGTCTTTCCTCACATTTACTCAGAAACTTCCTTTTGCTTCTAGAACAAACCTGAGATAAAGTTAAACATCTGGAAATGAGGATGTAAAGAAACAACTGTATGTCCCTGTGGATGCCCAGTTCTGCCTCATTCTGTATGGACAGGTGCCTTCAACAAGGGGAGCGACAAGAAAGAGGAAAACTAGTCCTGACGAGGGCAAGAGGGGGAAGTTCACCCTGTGTGTGGGAAGACAAAATGGACAACAAAGAAAAACAGCCCCCCTCACCATGGGCATGGTCTCTCGCTGCGATTTTTATCTCGGCAAATTCCAAATTAAGATCTTCTCTGGCTACAGGTGTATCATACTAGAAATCAATAATGTGATGAAAACTGGAAAATTAAAATAGTCCAGAGTTTTGAAGAACCAATGGACAAACAGTCAAGTCAAATGGATGTTAGAGAACGTAATGAGAGAAACAAAGCACCAAGAATTATGGCAGGATCAGGAACAGGAGGGAAGTTTGCAAGAGCAAAGAGAAAATTCAGAAGGAACTGAAGGTTGGTGTGTGAAGTGAAGGAAGCCAGACCCAGAAATGCAAATGTTACATACTTTTTCTCATGAGGAAGCTAGATGTAAATGTGTATGTTTCTGTGCATAGGGTATGAATGTGGCCATGTATGAGAAGAAAGAGGACTAAAGGGATGGGAAGGGTTTATATATGAGTATATATGACATAAAATTGTTTCAGTAATACATACAAGAATACATATAGTGTGAAACTGAAGAGTGACTATTGCAGTGCATGAGGAGGTGAGAAAGGGAGGCCGGGAGGGAAGTGGAGATGAGCAAGAACAAGTGTAATGCTGAGTGTGTGTGGGAAGATCAGAACAACATCCATGACTCTGTATGGCTACAAATTAACCTAGAAAGAGAATGGTTCATGTCAACAACTGAACTTTATGTTGTAAGAGACTTCGAAAAGCAGAACAAGCTCAACCTAGCGTTAGCAGAAGGAAAGAAATACTAATAATTAGAACAGAAATAAACTAAAGGGCAGAAAAAAACAACAAAATTAAGAGTTGGCTTAAGTAAGATAAACAAAATTAGCAAGACTTTACAAAAAGAAAGAAAGTTAGGAAGGAAGGAAGGAAGGAAGGAAGGAAGGAAGGAAGGAAGGAAGGAAAAGAAAAAAAACTAAGGCTAAAGGAGAGAGAGATAAATGATTAAGAACAGAAATGAAAGAGGGGACATGACAACCAATACCATGGCCATTAAAAACAGATTAGTGCAAACAACTGCATCCAAGAAACAGGACAACCTGGCGGCAGCAGCCAACACAGCCTGCTTACCGATATCTCAGAGCGTTGAAGTCTCAGCTGACCCAGATCAAATAAGAAGATTGACTCAGCCTGATAGACTCAGTCCAGGCAGGTCCAGTCCCCTCCTCCCAGATTGAGTCTATCAGGTCGATCCCAGTCCTCGGGGGAGACCTTGATCTGGAGGAGGTGGGAATGGGGGGTGGGCTGGGGGGAAGGGGAGAGGGGCAGGAAGGGAGAGAACAAGGGAATCTGTGGCTATTATGTAGAACTGAATAGTATTGTAAAATAAATTTAAAAAAATTAAAAAAAAAAAAGATTACATACAGACAAGCACAAAAAAAAAAAGAAGAAGAAGATTGAGTCAGAAATAAAAACCTCTTTTTAAAAAATGAAGAAAAGCTCAAAACAAAGGAAAACTCAGAACCAAATAGTATCCCTGGCAAAACCGACTTACTGAAGAATTAAAAACTGCCCTTGGACTTTTCAAAATTCAAGAATACTTTCAAATGAATTTTATACTGTGTGCCCAAATCAGACAAAGACACCAAGAGAAAAGAAAATCATGGACCAATTTCCCTCAGAAACGTAGATGCAAGAATCATCACAAAATAAAAAACAAATTTAACACTACTCAAAGGACCACACAGAATAACCAGTGGGATTTATTCCAGGAATTCAAGGATGGTTCAATGTACAAATAATAATAATCATTAATTAGTGTGATACTCTAATTAGCAGAATGATATGAAAAAAATCATGTGGTGTCTCACTGGCTGTATAAAAAGTATTTGATAAAAGTCAAGACACTTTCAAGATAAATAGCTCTCAACAAAACAGGAAAAGAGAAAAACTGAGCAAGGACCGTACCTGCAAAGCCCACAGAAAACCTCAACCCCAACAATGCAAAGCTGAAATCTTTTCCTCTGGAACCATGACCAAAGCAAGAATGAAACAAACCCTTGTCATTTGCCTTCACCAAAATGGAGAAATCCACAGCAAAGCAAAGAAGCAAGAAAAGAAACTCAAAACATCTGAGAAAGAGAAAGAGACTGGTTCTGTTTTCTAGTTACATGGCATTATATATTGAAATTTTAAGGACTCCACTCAAACAAACAAACCAAACACATTGTATACAAAAAGCAAGTTCATCACAGTTGAAAAACAGAATCAATAAATCAGTAGCAGTCATGTGCATTTCTATACACTAGTACCAAACTCTCTAGAAAAGATTTAGAAAATGAAAACAGTGAAGACTTGGGATTTAGTGGATCTATTGAGGTGAAAGACTTACAAATTGAAAACTAGAAAACACTGATGAAAAATAATTTAAGAGCCATAAGCAGAAAGATATACTATGTTCTGTTCTAGGCTAACTACAGAATTGGCCTAATCCTTATCAAAGTTCTTAATTTTACAAATAGGGAAAAGTATCATTTTCAAATTGTGCATGTATGTCTGTGTCATTGTGTATGTACAGGTTTAAGAAGATGACCTCAAAAGCCAGAAGAACATATCAGATCCCATGGAGCTGAAATTACAAGTAGTTGTTGTAGGCATGGTTTTTTTATCCTGCCAGCCAGCTCCCAAATAACCACACAGACACTTATTATTAATTATAAATGCTCAGCTGATAGCTTAGTCTTATTACTAACTAGCTCTTACATGTTAAATTAACCCATATTTCTTATCTACACTCTACCACATGGCAGCACCTTTTTTCAACATGGCATGTTCATCTCCTGCTTCATCTGCCTCTGGCCAGTGACTATGCTCTTCTTCTTCCCAGTGTTCTTTTAGTCTGGTTCTCCCTCCTAACCTCTTCCTGTCTAGCTATTAGCCAGTTGGCTCTTCATTAAATCAATAAGAGTAATACATATTTGCAGTGCACAAAAGGATTATTCCATAGCAAGTTGTGAGCCTCCCAATGTGGGTGCTGGAAATTAAACTTGGGTCCTCTGCAAGATCAGCAATTGCTCTTAACCACTATGCCATCACTCCAGTCTCAGAAAAACAATTTTAAAGCTTAGATGGAGTCACAAAGAATCCTGTAAAGTCCTAAAATCTTAGAAAAGAAAAAATAAGGCAGATCAGCACTCTTGTATTTCTGCCTATCAAAATACATTGCTATCCTAGATCTCTTAAAGTATCCTAGAGTACAACAGGAGTAAACACACATATAAACAGTCAATAGAGGACAATGGGAATATCAAAAATATGTAATAAGTAAAGAAGATAGAGAAAATAGCAGTAGGAAAACCAGAAATTCACATGCAAAAGGACAGAGTTGGAGCCACCTCACACCACACACAAAAATAAAACTAAGTGCTAAGCTGTAAAACTCTGGCTTGTCCCAGCAGTGGTTTCACAGGTGACACCAAAAGCATCAGCCACAGCAGCAGAAGTAACAAGTAGGACCCCATCAGATCCAAAAGCTCCCTCCTAGCAAAGGAAGGAACAAGCAGAGGCAGCCTGCAGTTCAGGAAACAGTCACAACTTACACATGATACATGACCACTCTCCCAATAGAAACGGTTCTCCTACCACTCAACACCAAATATCTCAGTAGCCCAATTTGCAGATGGTTCATGGATCTGAACAGATCTCTACAAAGAATCCAGTGGATCTATCAAAAGATGTTCAACATCAGAAAAAAATGGAACAAAGCCACAGTGACCTGCTACTGCTGACTTCCAAATTACTTGACTAATAGAGGACATGTCAAGGCATAGAAATATAAAAGTGATTGCCATTTAATGTTCTGATTAGAATTGTGATGTTTTCTTTTAATGAATAAAAAATGGAACAGAAAGTAAACCTTGGTGGAATCACATTCTCAGGCCCTTTCATAATCATGTAATTGTGGGACACAGTGAGATGGCTTGGCAGTTAAGGCGTCTGTGATGCAAGCCTGGCAACCTGAGTTCAATCCCTGGGACTGAAGTGAAGGTAGAGAGAGAATTCTGCCACACTCTCCCCACTATGAAACTAAGAAAATAACCCCTTCTCCTCGACATTGTTGTGTCAAACATTCGGCCACAGAATAAGTAACATGGCAGGTACTTATCACAGAGAGGAGGCTCTCGGTAACATATCTATCAGGCCCACGTGTGCTAAATATTCTGGCATTTGTTACTTATAATGGGCATTTGTCTTCTAGATCTGGAGAGTTTGAACATGGTGGAAAATACATTGTCAAGCTTGAAAGGCCTAAGCCAGATCACCTTTGCATAGATTTAAAGACAAGAGAGAAGAAAGTACAATTGTTTAAAATTGTTTTTCTGAGACTGGAGAGATAGCATAGTGGTTAAGAGCAATTGCTGTTTTTGCAGCAATTGAGAGAGAGATCAAGTCTAGAGGCTGCGCAGAATGAAGAAAACGTGGACATGAACCCGGGCCCCTGGGTGATAAGGCCTCAGCTGCTGACATTCTCCTATTAAGGGCTCTAAACAGATGCCTCACTCTTTGCAGCTGGATTTTAAGAAAAAAGGAAAACAAAACTATTTTTACTTTTCTTTCCACCTCATAAGGACAAACATATGCTTGACCCTTAGTAGACATATTATATGAAATCTCAAGAGAAATTTGTGCCTGGAAATCAGTTTCTTCATGAGAAACTAAATAAATTGGTGGAAACATATAGAGGTGCTGTATACATTATATGAATAAGCTCCAGCAAGGGGCTATCTTGAGCATCGTTTTATACAAAGGTTCAAATGAATGAAGAATGCAACACGTGTGCCTATCAGCACCAGGCACATAGTTTGTCTGTAATAAATGGTACCTGTGACTGCTAGATCTTACTGGAGGTCATGGACTGTGTTTACCAAGCATGTAAATGAAGTTTTGCGATGATCTTGGTGTAATTGAACATTGTAAGTTCAAACAGTAATGAGTTTCCCAGTTTCCCAAGTCTCACGGCAATAGATTTCCTGGTCTTTGATCCACAGGAGCCAGGCACTGTTGAAATCATGATTAAGTATAACAAGTTATAGTAGGATCCGTGAGATAGTTCTGCGGGTAAATGTGCCAGCACCAAGCCTGACAGCCTTAATTCAATTCCCAGGCCCCACATGGTAGAAGAGAAGCCACTCCTACAAGGGGTCTTCTCACTTGCGCACGCACACGCGCGCACGCACACACACACACACACACACACACACACACACACACACACACACGGTAAGGAGATTCACTTCTTGACAACAGACACTTTCATAATCAACCACAGTATCTAACCAGTCCACAATTTACTCTAAAACCAATGGCGAGGTGATGGCCTACTGAGACAGCTCCCAGGAGAAGCTGTGCGGGAAAAGTCTCAATTCTCATTGAGACTTGGTTCACACACTCATGATTGAAGACAACAGGGCTGAGACTCAGCTGCAGCCACATCACCATAGGGCATGGTCTTCTCGCACTGCAGTTCCACTCAGTGACCAGCACACTGCAGATGGAAAGTTCCCAGTAGCCGGTGGCTAGGTGAGCCTGGTACCAAGCCTCTACTCCACTTCCAAATATTCAACACCTTCCATGATCAGTGGCATTCTCAGACAGCTCCCACACAGCTGTAGCCAGCTGTGCTCAGCGGCAACCAGCCACAGATTAAGGACCAGATGAACCTTGTCCACTGAAAACGTGCAGACAGCAGGGCCTGCCCTGCACTGCTGAGAAAGCCATGTACCAAGAGACTCAAGGGGGAGAGCATACCTCAGGCACAGGCCCACACAGCCCTGCTCACATCCTGTGGAGCAAGTAGTCCCCAGAAGCAGTGGCCTTCTTGTGCCTTTGTCTCTCAGGGTTTTTCTCCCAGGTGAGGGGAAGTTTAGGAGACAGGAAGTACCTTCCTCTTTCACCTCAGTCCTCTTGTTCTTTGTCGTTTGCCCCTTTCTCCTCTGTCCCAGGCTGTAAAACAAGCAGGGTCTAGAGTTCTGACTCTGGAAAGCGATGCAGCAGCTGTGGCTGCTAAGGACGCAGAATGGAGCTTGCGTGGAAAGAGATGGGGACACTTTTCAAACCTCAGACGACTGTCCAGCCTCTGAGGGCTAATGCTGTCTCCCCTGATCGTCCATGTATAAGCAAAGCTGGTGACAATCTTAAGTCACAGTGCATGTCCTGAACCAAACAGAAAGCAGCTGCGTATCTTTGAGGTAAAGACACTCGTTCAGGTCCTACCCACCTCACAACCGTGTTTCACGGCAGGGCTATCCTGTGGCCTTCTGTGCGTCTCTGTCACTCTTCCCCCCTTCTGCCCTGTGTCTTCCCCCACTCTTTGAGAGGAACATGCAGATCATGTTTAAAGCATGTGGAGGAAGAAAATGAGTAAAGATAATTGAAGGCCAGGGAAGCTCCCTAACATAACAAATATTTAGATTGAAGAGTATCTGGGAAAAGTATCATCTCTATGGGCTACTGAAGACATGGCCTTCTCGCTAACCCACTAACAGGATCATAGGGAAAAATTACCTCAGCATGCTACTATGAAAGCGTGGGCATGCCTCTGTTTTGACTCATTTTTTCCCAGTGTGCCTAAGTCCACTGAAGTTTTCCAAAGAGCTACATGAATTCTTGCTGCCGGCACAGCCACCTGCTAACCATTTCAAGAGACGGCTCCATGCCCTGTTTGCAAGCCTAAGTTTTCATTGCTGAGATCCAATGTTCAGAGCATGGCAAAACAGTTTAGTTCATGATACGTCTAAAGATTATTTTCCCATTGGCAAATTTGGCCCCTATCCAGGGGCAGGATCAGGAAGCTTCTGGAAGAAGCAAGCTTCAGGTTTGCCAAGTCTCCCCTGCTGGGCTAAAGACACCTATTAAAACTCAGGAGGCCATGAAGCAGGGACTGTGGTCCCAACTGTTCCCAGGTTTGAAATGAATCTGGCCTCCACGCCACAAGCTCCAGTGCCAGAGGGCGTTGTTTTTCGACTGTGAATTTCTCACTGTGAGGCACATGGGCCCTGGTGAGATCACACAGCATGACTGTGGCACTCCAGTGAAGCCAGCCAAGTTCAAATCCACTTGGCTTTCTTTCCTCTTCTCCCGACATCCTTAGTTCGCACCCATAACCATGGTACTAAGAGGTGTTTGTGCAACTCGGAAGTGAAAGAATAGGTTCCATTGAAGACGTGCTGGTACTGGATTTAAAATTACAGACTTACAAGGTCTCAGGGAGACAGCAGTGAGAGTCATCTGTGGTTGAAACCCAATAGCCGCCCCTGCCTGTTCTGTGATTTTCTGCAGGAATGGCACCAGGCCATCTGAAATACTCTTCCTTCCTAGCGTTTCTGGAGCCAGCTGGAGCCATTTGTCTAACCTCTGGATGTGAACAGCAGCGATACTTACAATCTAGGACACACACCCTTAAGGGACAATGGTCAGCTCAGCTCCTTCTTTCTCTCACTACCTGGAAACTGCTGTGCTAGAGCAGCCCAGCCTTCATGGCCACCAGGTGGTCCTATGAACAGTGTCTGTGTGTGACAGAGCACCAAGCCAGGGGATTCTAGGTCCTGGTGGCTTTGTGAAGCAGCCTTCATACCAGCATTTTATTTCTTCTCTCTAGACACACTGCAAAACAAAAATATCTCATCCTGAGCTTTACAGCTATTCTCACCCAGCTCTTACCCGGATGCAGTATCCAATCCGAGCTTCACTGAGCTTTTACTGAAACTGTTTCCAGATGCAATTTGGTTCTGTTTGTTTATTTGTTTTCTCAACTATCTCCATGGCTATTAACTGTAAAAATAGTCTGCATCTGTCATTGATTTGAAAATGTCCTGCATATTTATTTTCCAGGCAGAAGAGAACGAAGTGCTTTTTCCTCTTTCCTGCTTTGTTATTGACTTTGCTGCCATGTGTCTCTGTTCTCTCATCCAGAGTGGAGCCCTGGGAGACCTCACCCATCTGCAGGATTAATGTTCATGCAAACAGCCACAGCATGGTGTGTGTGCAAAACACAGCACTCCTGTGACTGCAGTGATATTTGGAAACTTAAAAAAAAAAAAAAAAAAAAAGTATCCATTTAAGTACAAAGCCTTTGATTAGTTAGGGGCACCAACATCTTCCAGAATCTGACTCAACCCTCTAGACTCACTGGAAACTTAGTGAGGACAAAAGTCAACAGTCTATGCAAGAGTGTTCATCGGTGTGAGGAGAAAGCACTGTGGAAGATCATCCATGATCAAAGGATGTTTTCTATTTGCACACACACACACACACACACACACACACGCTTGTGCACACATACACACTCATGTGTGCCTTACCATATAAGTTATATAAGGTCAGAAATGGTGTCCATTGTGTATATTTCTTAATAACTATTGGCAGAAGTCATCAGTGTGGTGATGACTTCCTGGGCTGCATTTATTCATCTGTTTATCTCTTCTGTCCTCCTTCTAAATCACAAGAGAGGGAAGTGAAAGGCCCTAGGAGCATATTAAGTTGAGAAAGATCCCTAACAGAATGCAAAAACACCCATACCTCCCACCCAAGAGACTCTGTCACACGTGAACTTGGCTTCTGTCCCCTCTAGAACCGCATACTTAACCCAGCAATATGAGATCATCCCACCAAGAAAACAAAGGGCTTTTTCCTCTTCCTTGCTTTGTTATTTACTCTCCTGCTATGTCTGTCTCAGTTCTGTCATCTAGTCTGGAAGCCCCAGAGATCTTGCCCATCAGCAGGATCCTCCTTCTGACTGCTGAAGCACTCACTCCATGCTCCCTTAAATGACGGAACAGTTAGAAAGAGTTTGGTTTAGAAGCTGAAGACCCTTAGTTGAGGAAGTAAACCCACCCCTTTAATTCCTCTCTCTCTCTCTCTCTCTCTCTCTCTCTCTCTCTCTCTCTCTCTCCCTCTCCCTCTCCCTCTCCCTCTCCCTCTCCCTCTCCCTCTCTCTCTCTGGATTCACATGCCTTCTGAAACCTGGCAACCCTTAGTTCAGGCACAAGCAAGTGGAGGTGTCCTGAGGAGAGCTGTCAAGTGGAGGCCACGAGGCTAGCTCTGGGTGTGGCCAGTTGAAGGCCAGCTCTCCAGAGCAGCCTTCAAATCTGAAAATGAAGCCTTTGGACACATAATTCTTTTTCTTAATGGGAATTTAGGGAAGATGGCATGTTTGTGTTGATGCCTCTGACTTGTGACTCACTAGTTGAATGACTTGTGTCAAGTCTAGGTATGTTAAAGTTCATGTGAGCAGTCAGCAGTATGCTGAGAAAGCCAATTAGTAAGTGAGACAGAACCGTCTCCAAAGGACTGGGGTTGTTTCTCAATTGCATGATTCTATGATTCTCAAAACAATAGACTAGTAAATGTAATACATAACCCAAGTTTTGTTTGTGGGGAAAAGCTGTTCTTGAGATAAGGGCTCCTGAATCCCAGACTGGCCTCCAGCTTCTTATGGAATGGAGGATAACTTCGAACTTCTGACCCTCCAGCTTCCACCCCCCAGATGCTGGAATTACAGGTGTGTGCTGTCACCTTCTTTTTCTGCAATGCTGGGCATGGAACGCGGGCCATATACTGAGAGTCTAGCAGTCTGTTCTGCTTATGCAAAGTGAAGAAGGATAGACAGATCTAAGGACTATTACAAGGACCTGTGGTTATCAGAAGGGTCAACAGTGAGCAGGAGCCATCCCTTGAAACTGTGACAAGCAGAGTCTACGTGACCTTTCTGTCATCTAGACTAGGAACATTTCTGTGTTGCATGTGGTTCCTCAGCATAAAAAGCTTGTTCCTTTGAAATATCAACCATCTAACTTGTCCCTATTGAGAATGGCTGAATCAGTACAGACTATTCTTTAACAATGCATGTTACAAATCAACCCCAAAACCCTGGGTGCCTATTGTCCATGAAATACATAAAGGATGAGTGATCAGAGTAAGTGGGGTTTGGGGAGGTGGAATCAGTCTGAAATTCTTGAACAAATAAGGAGAACCACTTGGAGCGGGAACTAAATTGGATTGAAACTTATGTTTGGTTTCTTCAGCCAAAATCTTAATCATGCGTACCAAAACAAAATCCTGATACGGAGCAAGCCAGGAGAGCTTGAAGCATGCTTCAGTCCATAGCAGATCTTCTCCAGATCAGAAATAAATCTCCAGCAACATGTGCGATGACTGGCCTTGGGTTGCCACAGCGGTGCTGAATCTTGGTTACATACATTTAATTTTCCAGTCCAAAGATCTGTTCATTTAAATGTAGTTTGCCTAAGTGCACATCTGCTGCATGTTGAAAGCTGTGTGTGTTAGATTATTAGGAATCAACCAACAGGACAGTCTTTCTATGAACTCAACATGAAGCCAGTCACTTAAAAAGATGTAAAGGACCCACTTTCCTGCTCTCCTAGGTGACAAAGAATTAATCAGGCAATTGTTCGGAAACCCAAGTCAAAAGCTTAATAAGAAGCAATTTGATGCCCTTGGCTGTCAAATCTAATTCTGAAGTTCCATTTAGCACATGGTTCTGGAATAATTTTTATGTTCATCCTTGAAGACACTTTTTGTCTTTTCCTAGGGGTTTTTCTTCTAGAAAGTGATGCCCATTTCCTATTTAAAGCTGGCCCTGGACTTTTAGCCAGCCTTCCTCTCCTCTCACACTAGCTCCTGCCTTCCCTCCTCAGCTCCTTCCTTCCTTCCCTTCTCTTCAGCTCTCCTCCACTCATGTGAGAGCCAGCCTCTCATGTCTAACCACACATACTGGCATTTCAGAGTTTAGAAGAAATGCAGCTACTAACTTGATAAAATGTCACACATGCTTTTCAAAAACGTATGTGCTTAAACCTGCTGTCAAATGATGAGAGTTTTGGAGGCTGGGAAGGTGGTTCAGCAGGTAAGAGGGCATATTACTCATACAGAGGACCAGAGCTGTGTTCCCAGTTGTGTTGGGAACAGTTCCTAGCAGCTGTGTTGAGCCGTACACAATTGCTTGTAACTCCGAGGGCTCCAGGAGTTCCAACACCCTCTTCTGGACTTATGAGGACTACAGTCATATGCACATGCCCACAGACACACATCTAAACATGCTACTTAAGAGTAAGAATTAGCCGGGCTATGGTGGCGCACACCTTTAATCCCAGCACTCAAGAGGCAGAGCCAGGCGGATCTCTGTGAGTTTGAGGTCAGCCTGGGCTACCAAGTGAGTTCCAGGAAAGTCACAAGGCTACACAGAGAAACCCTGTCTTGGAAAAAAAAAAAAAAAGAGTAAGAATTAAAATAATTATTTTAAGAGGCCAGGATTTTAAGAAAACTATTTTTTACATTCTGGTTAAGCAGAAAAATAGTGACATGTAGTTTCCTTTTCTTTTCTTAGAAACAACATAAAGGAACTCTTAGGCTCTGAAAAACAATTACCTTTCAAATATGTACATTTTGTTATTTGTCTCCAAGACAAAAAAAAATGAAATACAAGCACCTCAATGTTCTGGCCTGACCAAACTCTCTAGACATGCTTTTATACTGATCCTAGAGCCCCTACACCATGATCCACTTGAAGAATTACTACCTGTGTTTCAAAGCCAAGCTCACATTTTGCTTCTTTCTTAGGACAGTCAACCCATTTCCCAGGGGAGGAAGCATCATGGCACCCACAATGCCACTGTGCACACATCTCAACCATCTGGAACTCTCAGCTACCTTTGCCTCCCACACTTCATTCAGTAGCCATGTTAAATGATGCCACATTTTGATGTGAGCCTTGTCTAGAACCGCACCTTAGATTTGACCTTGGACCCCTAAGTTTGTCAGAGAACACTGGGAATTGTTTTTAACAGAAGCTTCTGTTGGTCTCTATCCTTTGTGAAAAATACAGACTTCACAGTAAAGAGTTTTCCATAGTGAGACTCCACCACCGCACATACAGACTGTGATGAGCGACATCAAAAAGGCCAACAGAGAGGGAAAGCTATGAACCTGAGCTCGTGGGAAGTTCCTACTGCCAACTGCCCCCAAGGCTTGTCTTCTCCTGTCTGTTTGTCCTGAAACTGAGTGGGTTCTGTAAGTAGTAAGTTCTTTTCTCTTAAACTCATTCAAGGTGGGTCTGTCACATAAAACCCCGATGTGATCTAACTAATACAGTTGCCAAGGTTCTGACTTTTCTTTTCTTTTTTCTTTTTTTCCTTTTTCGTGAGCCTAGACCCCCATCACAAACTGTCTTCTTCTGGAATGCAGGGAATGTGTGGTACCACCTCTTATGGTTTCCATGTGAGATGGCCTCCACAGGCTCTGGCTTTGAAATGCTTGGTCCCAGCTGGTGATGCAATTGCTGAAGGTTGAGGTCATATAACCTGTAGGAGGCCAAGATTGACTGGAGGAAGTGGGTCACTGAGGGTGGGCCTTGAAGCTTTCCAGCCTGGTCCATTTCCTAGTCGCTCTCCGCTTCTTGGGTATGGGTGCAAAGTGATGAGCTGCCTCATGCCCCTGCTGCTTCCCTGCTGCATTGGTTACTTTCCGCATTGCTATAGCAACACACATGTCAAACGCAACTCACTGAAGGAGACCTTATTTTGGCTCAGAGTTTGAGGGTAGAATCCATCATTTGGGGGAAGTCACAGCAGAAGGAACACGAGGGAGTCCACCACCTTGTGTCCACAATCAGGAATCAGTGAGTGATGAATGCTAGTGCTCACCTCACTTTTTTATTTTCTTCAGTTCAGGAATGGTGCTAGACACAGAGTGAATTTTCCCACCTCAATTAACCTAATCTAGAAACTCTTATAGATGAATCCAGGGACTTATCTCCTGTCTGACTGACAGTACAAATCACCATACCTATCATAAAGGACTGTGTCACCTCAAACTGTGAGCCAAAATGAGCCTTCCCAGAGTTGCATCTCCCTGGGTATGTGATCACAGATAACAAGAGAAGTAGCTAATCTATCATCTCCAATGCTTAACATATGCCTTAATTACTGTCCTACTGCTGTGAAGCGACACCATAACCAAGGCAACTCTTATAAAAGAAGTCACTTAACTGGTGGCTTGCTTACAGTTCCAGAGGGTGAGTCCATGATCATTTTGACAAGAAGCAGATGGGCATGGCACAGGAGCAATAACTGAGAATTTTATATCCCGATCCAAAGGCAGCAGGCAGAAAGAGAGGGAACAATCTGTGATGGTGTGGGGTTTTGAAACCTCAAAGCCCGCCCCCAGTGACATATCTCTCCCAACAAGACCATACCTCCTAATCCTTCCCAAACATTTCTACTAACTAGGGACCAAGCATTCCAACATATGAACCAATGGGTGCCACTGTCATCCAAACCTCCAAAGCATGAATCTTGACATCAACTGTCCGTTACATGAACAAGAAAATGAGTCAGTACCTGAGCTGAGTAAATATACCACAAAACAATGAACCCAAACATGAAGCCAATTATTCTACCAGCGGTGATCAGTATTTTTAACCTAACCAAAATTATACATACTATTGCCATTTATTTAGATCATAACTAATTTACATAAGCAACAAAAAAAGGAAGATGAAGTAGAAAACATACCCACATACACATAATTAGCCATAGAAATAGTTATTTATCCTACTTGTGGATGGTCCAATGACAATTTGTTATTATTATACTAAGTGAAATAAAAACCAACACCTCCTAAGTTTGCCACAGCTTCAAATTTGGAAGCCATCATGAAACAAAACTTATACAACTAAAAGCTTTTATTTTATTTACTTTTACTTTTGGTTTATAAAATAAGGATGTGTGCCTACTAATATCTGTTTCCTCAGTATGGTGGTTTCTCAGAAAATTGGGAACTAATCTACCTCAAGACCCGGCTATACCAATCTTGAGCATATACCCAACTATGCTCAACTATGTTCATAGTGGCGTTATTCATAATAACCAGAACCTGGAAACAGCCTACATGTCCCTCAACCAAAAAATGGATAAAGAAAATGTGGTTAATTTACACTACTCAGCAATAAAAAAATAAAAAAAAAAATGACATCATGAAATTTGCAGGCAAATGGATGGAAATTGAAAAAAATCAGCCCAAGTGAGATAACCCAGACCTAGAAAGACAAACATGGTATGTAGTTACTCATAAGTGGATATTAGATGTAAAGTAAAGGATAACCATGCTACAATCCACGGACCCAGAGAGGCTAGGTAGCAAAGAGAATTCTAAGAGGGATACATGGATTTCCCTGGGTAGAGGAAATAGATGAGATCTCCTGGGTAAACTGAGGATGGGGAGGTGGGGTAGGATGTGGGAACATGAGGGATAGGGTTGGTAGAGTTGGGGATGGCACCAAGTGGGAGAGTAATAAAAGAAATATTTATTTTTGTTTGTTTGTTTTGGTTTTTCAAGACAGGGTTTCTCTGTGCTGCCCTGGCTGTCCTAGAACTCATTCTGTAGACCAGGCTGGCCTCAAACTCACAGAGATCCACCTGCCTCTGCCTCCCAAGTGCTGAGATTAAAGGCATGTGCCACCACCGCCCGGCTGAAAGAGATATCTTGATAGAGGGGGCCCTTTGGGGGTTAAGAGAAAACCTGGTGCCAGGGAAAGTCCCAGGAATCCACAAGGATGACCCCAGCTAAGACTCCTAACAATAGTGGAGAAGGTGTCTGAACTGGCCTTCTGTATTTAGATTGGTGACTACCCTAATTGTCATCATAGAGCCTTCATCCAGTACCTGATGAAAACAGATGCAGAGATCCACAGTCAAGCACTGGGTGAAGCTTCAGGAGTCTAGTCAAAGAGAGGGAAACCACTATACTGAGGAAACAGATATTAGTAGGCACACATCCTTATTTTATAAACCAAAAGTAAAAGTAAATAAAATAAAATAAAAGCTTGTACGAGCAAGGGGTGTCAAGATCATGACAAGGAAACCCACAGAGACACAGACTTGAGCTCGTGGGAGCTCATGGACTCTGGACCTTCATGGGACCAACCTAGGCCCCTCTACATGTGGGTGACAATTGTGTAGCTTGGTCTGCTAGTGGGACCCCTAGCAGTGGGATCAGGACCTGTTTCTGTCCCATGAGCTGGCTTTTAGAACCTGTTCCCCATGCTGGGATGCCTCGCCCAGCCTTGATGCAAGGGGAGTAGTTTGGTCCTGCCTCAGTGTGATAGGACATGCTTTGTTGACTCTATGGGAGGCCTGCCCCTTTCTGAAGGGAGGAGAAGTGGATGGGGGGCATAGACAGAAAGTGGGAAGAGGAAATGGGAAGAGAGGAGGGAGGGGAAACCGTGGTTGGTATGTAAAATAAATGAAAAATTTTAAGAAAAAAAAAGAAAAGGCCATGTGAATTTGGACTTTGAAAAAAAAATAAAATGTTTCCATCCATCCACATGAATATTCAAAGACACAGCATTTCTAATATTACAAAATCTTTAAAATATGATGAAGATGTCCTTGTAAAGATATATCATAAAACCATTGTGTGAAAGGTTTCTTACACAGGATAGATTTTTTTTTTTAAAGAGATAGAAGTGTGCTTAAATCAGGATAGCATAGCTAATTTATAGTCTTTTCCCAATTAAAACAAAACAGAAGCAAAAAAGCATACTAGGTACATACATGCTGCTGGTGGTAAGGGGCTGAACTTTGCACAGTGCATAGCTCATCTATCCAATTCCTTTCATTCCCCACTCAACTCAGTTCAATTCGGAAGAAAAATGAGATCTTGGGCCTTAGAACTTCCCAGGACATATAGTACTCAGAGTCCAAATCTGGCTTCTGCTTTTGTCAAAATGATCATACATTCCAGATTTCTAAAATCAGCCCACACCAGATGGATTTTTCCAGTTTTCTTGGGTCTAAACTTGAAGACCAGAGGAAATACCGTGAGCAGCCCCAGGGTTGGGATGTGGGAAGGTTCTCTGGGGCTTTACAAACAACCACTTTGTGTCCAATCAGCTCGATTCAGCTGGCAAGAGGCTTGCTATGCAGCTGTGGGGAGGTGCACAGCCAGCCGCTCGATTCCGTAGCTGTTGGCCAACTATTCCCGCCCGCCCCCCACCCCCACCCCAGCCACACTCATCACAATCAACGGTGTTTATGCCTCGAGGTATTCTTTCAATGTTGTTGATGCTTCAGTCCTGAGACCTCTGGAAAGAGATCGATGCCAACTTCAGGAACCTGGTGAACATTCAATCCAATGCCAGGAAGTCTAGATTTCTATATTAAGTTCCTTGTGTGCATCTCATGTCTTTTTCCACATTGTCTCTTGTGAGAATGAAAAAGTGCAGTCACCCTATTCCCTGAGAAGCTGGACTCATCATACTTGGAGAAAACTGTCCACTTAATAGCTTCAAGATCTTGTTTTATGATCATGGCTGCTCGTGTGATCCTTGGTAGGGTTACTCCCAGTGTTTGTCAACTGTTTTGTCCAAAGCTGGGTATAATAACAAGTGTGCGCACCACTTCAAGGAATCTCTATGACAGCGCGCTACCAGAGTTTAGCTGTGATGAGAGTCCTATAGTGCAGTGGTTCTCAAATTGTAGGTCATAACCCTTTTGGAGGTCAAAGGACCCTTTCACAGGGGTCACCTAAGACTGTTGGAAAACTCAGGTATTTACATTACAATTCATAACAGTAGTGAAATTATAGTTATGGAGTAATATCAAAATAATTTTATGGTTGGGGTCACCACAACATGAGGAAGTGTATTAAAGGGTGGCAGCAGCCTTAGGAAGTTGAGGAGCACTACTATAGTGCTTTCCCTGGCACTAAGGCTACAGTCCTTTCAGAAAGGAGTGTGGGTATGCCCTGCCCTCATTTGCTGCTGAATCTTCCTTTTCACCACACAGAAGTGTGGAAATACACCAGGCCAACACAATTCCATTTTCTTCTATTCAAATTTACAACCCTGAACCCAGGGTTATAATGAAATAGTGTAGCTAGAAGTTTTCCTGTGTCCTGTCTGGTCCGCCAGACATTCAGTCCCAAATAAACACACAGAGGCTTATACTAATTACAAACTGTATGGCTTATGGCTTAGGCTCATTACTTACTAGCTCTAACAACTTAACCCATTCCTATTAATCTATGTTTGCCACCTGGTTTCATGGTATTGCCTGTTCTCTCACATCTTGCTTCTCCTGGTGGCTGCTGGCAGGGTCTGACTCCACCCTTCTTCAGTTTGAATGTCCCGCCTAACCTTATTCTGCCTTGCCATTGGCCAAGCAGCTTTATTTATCAACCAATGAGAGCAACACATATTCATAGCATACAGAAAGACATCCCACAGAAAAACAGATGGGTTTTTGTTGTTGTTGTTTTGGTTTCTGTTTTTGTTTGTTTGTTTGTTTTATTTTGTTGTTTTTTTTTTTGTGTGTGTGTGTGTGCGTGTGTGTGTGTGATTGCTCTGTTTGGGTAACTAAAGTAACAATACTTTTAAGACATACACATTTAAAAGAAGAGTTAAAATAATTTTTACAATGTTTTGTGACTTTTTAAACCATGTAATCTTGAGCAAGTAACTCCTAACTCCCTGAAACTTGGGGCGTTTAGACTCATTAACACTTAATAACTATTTCTCTGTTTTCAAAATCCTGAAATTGTCATGTCTTGGCATACAAGTTGGCCAGCCATAAGATCTTAAATGAAACTTGTGTTTTAAATGATTGTTATGTATTTGAAGTTATTCAAACCACTGTAATCAGGTACTCTTTACGATAGCAACCTTCTGACCTAGGCCTCCATATTAGGCAACATGACGTAAGTGTTTATCTTTAGAGACCCCATAGTACCCTAAAGCTTATGATTTTTTTCTTAAGGAATGAATTCTAAGTACTGAAGTGGTCAAAACACAGTGTTCTCAGTAGTATAATTACTCGATTTCCTCCAAAAAAAAAAAATGAAAGTTGAGAATCCCCTAATGTAGACTATAACTTAGAAGCTTCTAAGATTAGCTTCCTGGCTCCAGGAATGTTTGGGTTTTAATTTATCATCACCACAATGTGCTTTTTAAATAGATCATGTTTCTGTATTGACTCTTGAGCAGATAACACAGGTTAATTGGTTTTATTTGTTAACTTAGAGGCAAATCATAACATCTCAGAAAGCTTGGAACATAAAATGGTTAGGTTAGGGCCTTTTTTTTTTTTTTTTTTTTTTTTTTTTTCTTTTTCTTTCATGTATACCAGCTTGGGGGTGGAGAATCTTTCCTGTATCTGAACTTGACTTCTTTTAACTTTTGCCTTCTTCTGAAGTTCATGTCTCACACCCTTTCATGCTGAACTTGCACTCTATGCAGTGAACTAACATTCCACAATTATCCTGGGAGCCTGAGATAGTTTCCAACTGGTGAATCATCCAGTCTAGAGGAGGCTCGGACTGTGAGAAATGGTTAGAGCTGTCACTCAGTAAACATACTTGGGAAAGTTAAGAAATGAAGACAAAAGAGGAAATAAGAAGTAAACAGACAGACACACCTGAGGAGGGTGGAAGCAGGGGTGAGCACACACTTGAGGAGGGTGGAGGCAGGGGTGAGTACACACCTGAGGAGGGTGGAGGCAGGGGTGAGTACACACACCTGAGGAGGGTGGAGGCAGGGGTGAGCACACACCTGAGGAGGGTGGAGGCAGGGGTGAGCACACACCTGAGGAGGGTGGAGGCAGGGGTGAGCACACACTGAGGAGGGTGGAAGCAGGGGTGAGCACACACCTGAGGAGGGTGGAGGCAGGGGTGAGCACACACCTGAGGAGGGTGGAGGCAGGGGTGAGCACACACACCTGAGGAGGTGGAGGCAGGGGTGAGTACACACCTGAGGAGGGTGGAGGCAGGGGTGAGCACACACTGAGGGGGGGGGGGGGGACACACTGAGGAGGGTGGAGGCAGGGGTGAGCACACACCTGAGGAGGGTGAGGCACACACCTGAGGAGGGTGGAGGCAGGGGTGAGTACACACCTGAGGAGGGTGGAGGCAGGGGTGAGCACACACCTGAGGAGGGTGGAGGCAGGGGTGAGCACACACACCTGAGGAGGGTGGAGGCAGGGGTGAGACACACCTGAGGAGGGTGGAGGCAGGGGTGAGCACACACTTGAGGAGGGTGGAGGCAGGGGTGAGCACACACACCTGAGGAGGGTGGAGGCAGGGGTGAGCACACACCTGAGGAGGGTGGAGGCAGGGGTGAGCACAACACCTGAGGAGGGTGGAGGCAGGGGTGAGCACACACCTGAGGAGGGTGGAGGCAGGGGTGAGTACACACCTGAGGAGGGTGGAGGCAGGGGTGAGCACACACCTGAGGAGGGTGGAGGCAGGGGTGAGCACACACCTGAGGAGGGTGGAGGCAGGGATGAGCACACCCTGAGGAGGGGGAGGCAGGGGTGAGCACACACTGAGGAGGGTGGAGGCAGGGGTGAGCACACACCTGAGGAGGGTGGAGGCAGGGTGAGCACACACTGAGGAGGGTGGAGGCAGGGGTGAGCACACACCTGAGGAGGGTGGAGGCAGGGGTGAGCACACACCTGAGGAGGGTGGAGGCAGGGGTGAGCACACACACCTGAGGAGGGTGGAGGCAGGGGTGAGCACACACCTGAGGAGGGTGGAGGCAGGGGTGAGCACACACCTGAGGAGGGTGGAGGCAGGGGTGAGCACACACCTGAGGAGGGTGGAGCACACACCTGAGGAGGGTGGAGGCAGGGGTGAGCACACACAGTGGTTTTTACAAACTTCACAGACAAAAAAAAATAACATGCAAATTACACTGATTGCATCTTCTGCTTACAGTTTTTACTTTTTTGTAAAAGATGTTTGAAATTCAGGGTCAAATTCCAGCACAAGTGAGACTCCTCCCATAGTAAAGACACATTTCCTGGGTGGGGACAGGCTTGGTGCTTGATCAAAGCTCTCACTGCTTTTTCAGAGGACCCAGGTTCGGTTACAAGCACCCATGTGGGGCTGCTCTCAACACCTGTAACTCCAGCTCCAGGAGATCTGATTGCCTCTTCTGCCTCCACAGGTACCTGCACATGTAGAAACACACATAGATAGTAAAATAAACATCAGGAAGAACCTATTTTAAAAGCAAATGTGATATTATTTTCTTAGTTTAACAGTATGATGTGAAGGACTAAAGGTGATTTGGGGCTTCATAATTTTTTTGTTTTGTTTTGTTTTGTCTCTCTGTGTAGCTTTGCACCTTTCCTGGAACCCACTTGGTAGCCCAGGCTGGCCTTGAACTCACAGAGATCCGCCTGCCTCTGCCTCTCGAGTGCTGGGATTAAAAGTGTGTGCCACCACCGCCAGCCCGGCTTTACTGACATTTTAACATAAAAATAGTTTTGTCTTTTAAGAACGATCCATTTTCTCCTTTATTCATTAAGCTGGACAAACTTTTCATTAAGTGAGAAGCGCGTGTCCGAAATGTTAAAGTCCATGTAGAGAAAGTATCCGCACTCATGAACACCTCTCACATCCCAGTGACGCATGTGATAGGTGAAGGGTTTATTTACCAGGCGGACACTTCCGCCTAGCCATTTCCGGATCAAAGCGTCTCTCGTAGCCAGGTTACCCGGCAGACCCGGACGTCTCCACCTAGCAAGTTCCGGGCCAAGGGGTCTCGCGTGATCAGGGTCCGTGACGTTACATGGTCACGTAAGCGCGCAACGTGACCATGTGATCTACGCACACGCCAGCCGGTTTTAAAAGTGGAGCGCCATGTTTCCCAGCCCCTCTTCACGCACGTGTCTCTCCCACAGGCCTGCACACTCTCTATCCCTGTATCTCTAATAAACTCTTATAAGCGGATTCTGTCGTGTTTCGTGACGTTTCCTTGCAGGGTAAGAACACAACGCAGCTAAATAACTAACAATAGGTGAGGACAGCTGGCTGGCAAAGCACCGCCATACAGGCTTGAGGACCAGATTTGAGGTCCCCAGAATCCAAGTTCATCTATGTGGTGTCCACTTCGGCCGCCTTTCTACCCACTCTCTTGAGTTGTTTCTTCCTTACTGTCTGTGGGGTTCCCCGACACATCATGAATATGAGTCCTTTGTCAGACAATTGGCTCAAACTGCTTTCTCAATCTACCACCATGTCTTTTGATAAACAGAGGACTTACTTTTGTTTTCTTGATTGTATGGCTGTTATCTTACATGAGTGATTCTTGTTTTTAACAAGTTTGCCTCCTGAAGTAGGAACAATGGCCAGCTGTAATTTTTCTACTCAGTTCCAGTGGGAAACTTGTCTGCTCTTATACTGATATCATAGTCTCTCAGTTACTTGCAGTATCTTCATAAATCTTGATGTTAGAAATATAAACAGTTCATGTTTATTCTGCATCGAGGCCACCCTTTCTATTCCTTGCCTTTTGTATTTTTATGTAAATCTTATAATCTTACCGATTTTAACCTCCTAAAAAAAGACCAGAATTTCACTAAAATATTGACTTCATAAATTAATCCAGCAGAAGTTGGAATATTAAGTATTGAATCTTCTAGTCCATAAACATGCTGTTTATTTTGGGTCTATCTCAATTGTTCTCAGTGATATTTAAAAGAAACCAGATAGCAACATTGTATTGCATGGCAAGATCACTCTTCTGTGTTTCTTGTGACAACAGTAAGCTGTAGTTGAGTGCTCGGGCCATCTTCATGCTTACTGATTCATTAGGTCGATTCAAGAAAAAAAGCACATGGTCGTTGTCATGGCCACAATTTGATACTGAAGATGAATACAAGAGAAACTGACGCACCCGAAACCAAGTCCAGGAGCCAGAGATTCTCTATGAGAGGATTCTCACAGGACATGCCAAACACTCAGCAGTAAACTTGAAGACACACTCGAAATGTGTGCAACAAGGAAACTCACTAGAGAATCAGAAACCACTGTATATCTGTCTCAATACATAGTGTACACATGGATTACAGTAGTGCATGCATGGATTGCAATAATGCATGCACAGATTAGAATAGTTCATGCATGGATCACAATAGTGCTCAGATTAGAATAGTTCATGCATGGATCACAATAGTGCTCAGATTAGAATAGTTCATGCATGGATCACAAAGGTGCATACACAAATTATATAAGTACATGTATGGATTACAGTAGTGCATGCATGGATTGCAATAGTATGTGTGTATGCATTAGAATGGTTCACATATATATTAAAACAGTATATTCATTGAACTTTCTGAGTATCTGATGGTTTTCTTTCAGTAGAAATTTTGATGTCTTTCCTTCAGATAGATAAAAATAGAGCACAATAATTTTATCCAATGTCATTTCCTGTGGGCTTTGGATGTAGGATATAGTATGAAAAGGGTCAAATATTTCTTTCCTCTTCGAAACTCACTGAAAAGGATGGGAGAGCACTCTGCATGTCATAGTGGCCACACACAGCTGAGCATTCCTAAGCAGAGATGTGGGCACAATCCTAAATTTGGTTTACAACTGCTGGTCAATTGTCTTATCCCAACACAGATTGAGAATGCCTGTTCCTGACAAAAAGAATAATCCTCTCTCTCTCTCTCTCTCTCTCTCTCTCTCTTTGTGTGTGTGTGTGTGTGTGTGTGTGTGTGTGTGTGTGTGTGTGTGTCTCCACATGCACTTACCAATTAGACTAGCTGTCCAATGAGCCACAGGGACATGTCTGCTCCCAGCTCCCAGTGCTGGTTCTATAAGATTGTAAATCCATCTCCCCAGCCCGACCGGTATTTTTTGCCTATGCTCTCTTATCAACTCTTTACTGTCATTTTACTCTTTCTTGGTAACTTTTTATTTTTTTAAAAAAAGAAGAGGCTAACTTTATTGGCATAAATTATTCAGATCTCTTGTACAGGTGACATAAACCCACATAGTTAAAGGAAAAAGTGAGTTGTTGATGTAGTTAAAAGAGAGTGCTTTCCATAGCTGACTTGGGCATGTCGGAAGCCAGAGCAGTTCTTCCCTTGCCTTTCTCCATAAGTGTCCTTCTTCACTCTCATAGCCAACGAAATGCTCCTTCTGGCTGTCTGGCACACACAGTGAACATCTGACCACAAAAATCTCCTGTGCTCCAGTATTTTAGAAATTAGCAGCCGTTGGAGGAATATTCACATCCTTAATCTCCCAAATGAGAAAAAAAAAATCCATCAGTAATCTGTATTATTGTCCAGTGAAAAGCTGGTCCCACAGATGGCTATCAGATTGAATGGTGGGGGTGGTTGGATGGGAACCCTCAGCTGGGGCTGGGGTCATCTGTGAATCTCACAAGCCAGGTTTTATATGGGGCACCCTGACCACAGCCAGCCCTCACTACTTCTCACACACCAACCACCAATGGAAAAGAGAGCTCTTCCTGTGATCTGTCCAGGCATGGTGGCACACTCCTGTAATGGAAGGACTCGGGAGGCCTAGGCAAGGGACTCACTAGCAGTTCCAGGTCGGCCTGGCTACACAGAGTGACTGTCTCAAAACCGGGAACTGAAAATGGCAGGTGGGGATTTTCAAGGCATAAAGAAACACGCCCTTTGAGGTGTGAACTAAGACCAACGGAACTTCCAATGTTGCCCTGGCAGAGCACTCCTGCCAAATTCCACCTCGGTTTCGGTATCACTAGTTCCTATGCCACAACTGGTGGTGTGAATAAGAGAGAATCCTAGGCAGCCAGGTGAAGTCGCACTCGGGAGGCAGAGGCAGCCAGATTTCTGTGAGTTCTAGGACAGCCAGTGCTTGTCTCAAAAAAAAGAAGAAAAAAAGAAAAAAAAAAAAAAAAAGGAATGCTACAGGAAAACCATCCTGTGATTCTGCCCCACTGCCAAGTCTACCCCGGAATCTATCCAGTCTCAGAAACCTGTTCTCTTCACATGTGATGTGTATTAGTTGTCAGAGTTTGGGTGCCGTGACCTGTCCGAGGCTGCTGCCCTCCCTCAGGTTTGCTGGAACCTGCTCGCCTGGGTTAGGCTGCAGCCTTCAGCCTCCCTGTGAGAGCAGCCTTGGCTCCATGTACGGATGCGACTCCTTAAAATGATTGCTCACACACTTGGAAGGTAGAGGCAGGAGGACCAGGAGTCCAAAGTCATCCTCCTCTGCCTTGTTCTGGGATAGCCTGGTCTATACGAGAAAAAAAAAAGAAGACTAAAATCACACAGCACAGACAGGAGGCTGCTCCTTCCTTCAAAGATGATGAATAGGGAGGGCAAAAAAGTTACTTGCCCCGCCGGGCAGTGGTGGCGCACGCCTTTAATCCCAGCACTCGGGAGGCAGAGCCAGGCGGATCTCTGTGAGTTCGAGGCCAGCCTGGGCTACAGAGCGAGATCCAGGAAAGGCGCAAAGCTACACAGAGAAACCCTGTCTCGAAAAACCAAAAAAGAAAAAAAAAAAGTTCCATGCCCAGCAGACACAGAGCCCTGGAAGAGGCAGAGATCTGGCTGGCAGTAGCTTGTTTTATTTTGTTTTTTCCCACTCTCCCTGCCTGAGACCTCTGAAGTCCTTGCTTTGCGTCTACCTAGATGTAGCATGACTCTTAAAGGGTCTTATTAATAAAATCAAACCTGAAGCCAGGTATTGGATGAATGCTGGAAGATCAGAGAAGCAGAACAAGCCACAGCTTCCTCACCTCGACAGTTCCTCAGCTGATCCTGTTTCCTCAGACTGGAAGCCTCTGTGTCCTCATCCAAATGGATCTCAGCTGAACTGCTGCTAAAAGCCTAAAAGCTTAACCAGGCTCTAGTTCCTAGTTTTCACACCTTATAATACCTTTCTGCTTCCTGACATCACTTCCTGGGATTAAAGGCGTGTGTCACCATGCCTGGCTGTTTCCAGTGTGGCCTTGAACTCACAGAAATCCAAACAGATCTCTGCCTTCGTAATGCTAGAATTAAAGGTGTGTGTGCCACCATTTTCTGGCCTCTATATCTAGTGGCTGTTCTGTTCTCTGACCCCAGACAAGTTTATTAAGGTGCACAATATATTGGGGAACACAATACCACCACACCTAGAAGCTGGGGGAAGCTGATGGCTCTGCTGGAGGTCTGGAAGGAAGCCCTTCCCCAGGGGACCCTCTGGTTGGTTCTCCAGGTGAGATGTTTAAAACCTGATGCTCATTGCCCAATTCTTTTCTCAACACACCCAAAATCATTTTGATGAAAATTCCAGTGTCCAAGCCAAGGGGATAGGATGGCCCTTAATCCTTCGGCAGGACCATCATTTGATCCCTGGAAGTGTTGGAGTGGCTATCAGATGTCCGCAGGCCGGAGGAGGAAGTGGAAAGCTAGCTGTTGTTTCTAAGTTGGCCCAAGACTCTGTGAACAACCTCTCCCTGTCAAGGGCTGGCTGTCCAAGCTGCTCATTGGCATCCAGTCCCCTAATTCATTGTTGCTTCATTGCTACACATTTTATTGATAAAGCTGAATGGTTCTGAGGTCCATGCCTTACCTTTGCCCTGTCGGAGATCTTTGTGACATAGGGAAGGCTCAGCTTTACCTCCTGTGCACTCTCCTACCTTTTGCTTGGCTTATCAGTGAAATGTTGAGAAGCTGTGTTACGAGATGAAATGGAAAACGAATGAAACAACTTGGTGATGTTAGTTTTCATAATTGTTTTTATTTTCTATCTGACTTCCAACTGTTGAAAGGGCTGCTCACCAAATGGCTGCGTGTTCAGGGAATCTCTGTCCCCTAGGTCAGAAATTTTCACATTCCAAGCCACTCAAGGCCTAATCATTGGTCTTACTTAGTCCCAGCTTGTCACCATGGTAACCCCAGCTTCCTGTCACACTGAATTCTGGAAGCCACTGGTACCGGCCTGGTCAATCTGCTGCCCAGAAGCCTGCTTTGGCTCTGGCTCTGAGATTAAGGGGTACATTCTCTTCATAACTGTCTTAATGGAGGTGGCTTCTCCATGCTCAGTGTGTTACAGATCCCTCTCCTTTCAGGTGCTACAAGTGAGTGTACCCAGGGCAGTCAGCCTATCGCTGCGAACACTCATGTGCTACTTAGCGTTGGGATGTTAGCTGGCCTGTCTGGATCTTCGATTCTTTTATGGCAGTTTGAAGTTCCTGTTCCATAAATCCAAACACCTTTTGGGGATACTAACATCATTTGGATCATAAATGTCCACCAATGGCCTACATGCTAAAGGCCTGTGGAGCTTATAGGAGGCGGGACCCAGTAGAGGGAAGCTAGGTCATTGTAGGTAGGTCACTGATGGGATTTTAGGATCGCAGTCCCAGCTTCCTTCCTCACCTCTGGCGCTCGCTCCTTCCTTGGCCACCATGAGATAAGCATTCCCCTCTCCCCATATTTCCACCATTGTTACCTTTCAACACAGTCCCAAAGAACCAGAGCAAGTTAACTATGGTTAAAACCACCCACCAAATGTATCTTTCTTTCTCTTTGTTGATGTACCTCAGGTATTTTGACAGAGCCACAGAAAGCTGACTACTATGCCCCATCTTCAGGCTTCAGAAGTGTAACCTATAACTTATCACCTATTCCTTGTGAGAGGAAGAAATCACTCAGTCATCAAGATCTCTGAGACTCCACTGGATGGACAAACACACCCAATAGGAATCTGTTGCCTTCTCAAAGTCTAGGCAAACCCAAATGCCGAATGCAGAAAGTATATTATTCTCTCTCATGCCCACAGAAGGGAAGACTTCCGCATCCAATGGCTGCCTTTTCCACTTCTTCAATGAAGACTAAGGAAAACTCCGCTCACCTGTCTTTGGTCCTCCTCAAGTCTCCAGGGACACCACTGTTGAGAACACGGGATGTCTACATGGCCATTTACTGAGGTCTGTGCTCCACCAACAAGCTGGTGCTGTAGTCCTCCCTTGCTGAAGCCCATACTCTGCTCTTGAGGGCTGCCCTGTCTCTAGGGGTCCTCTGCTCCATCACAGGCAGGGTAGGGAGAAGGATCACCTCTTTTTGTTCATTCCAAAGAGACAAGAGAGTCTTCGACAGAAAGACTGTCACCTCCAGCCAGCTAAGGGAAGCCAGAAGTAGTTGTAATCCATCATTGATTTTCAAAAATTTGTGGTGTTTTGCTCTTGATGATAATAATGTTTGTTAATCTGATGGAGCAGAAAGAGCACCTGGCCTACATCCCGGCCCTAATTTTTCAGTTTAACTTTCACTTTTTTTTTTTTTTTTTTTAAGATAGAATTGTGTACCCAGGCTGGCCTCAAACTAGCTGTAGATGACCTTGAATCCTGGATTCTCCACCCTCTACCATCCAACTGCTAGAATCACAGTAGTGTGTCACCACACCTGGATTCTATGTGGTACTGTGGGAGGACCCAGGACTTCGTGCATGCCAGGCAGCATTCTACCAGCTGTGCTGTGGGAGGACCCGGGACTTCGTGCATGCCAGGCAGGAGTCCTACCAGCTGAGCCACCATGTGTCAGAACAGCCCACTTTGCTTCTGGAGCACAGCTTCTTGTCTGAAAAGGAGTAGGCTAGGAAAGAGGGACTGTAATTGTTTTACGAGAAGATGCTTCTTCATTCCACCCTCCATGAGACTGCTGTGGAGGAGAGAAGGATGTGATGCTGTCCCAGGCTACAGGTGACAACACAGTGGCTCAGAGCAGGACAAAGGAAGTAGAGCCTCTAGCTCAGGCAAGGACAGCCAGGTGCAGGATGCACTGAGAACTGCCAGAGCCTGGTCCACATCCCAGCACCAGTTCACCTGCAGTGGTGCTGATGGTGGCGAAACCATCTAAGCAGTTTCTCCAGCATCTCCACAAAGACCTGCAGCCTCTGTCCCATCTATCCAGAGGTTGTGTGTATGATAACAAGATGCATATGTGTGAAGTCCTGCTAAATAGCATGTGCTGATAGGAACTTTTATCCTCAGCTGACAATCTCTTGTCTGTTTATAGTCACCTGGTGTCAATGGTTCGGCCACTGTGCTTCTGAACATGTTTCCACTCCTGTTTGTCAAGATTCGCCTATACACTTTAGTGCCAGCATTCGAAAACCTACATGCTGTAGAGAGTGCTACTGAGCCTCTGTGTGTCACCTGCAGCCTGGCATAGGTCACACTCCCTTTTCCTCCCAGGAGTCTTGTGTAGGGTGAAATAAAGAAGTGTCTCCTCAGAAAGCAATTGCAATCCCTTCTTTCCTCAGAGACTCCTCTTCAGAAAAGAAGCTGAGACCCAGGGCAGAAATATAGCCAGCCTTCAGGGGCATGGCTGCGGGCAAGCGGCTGCAGGGGGATGCCGGCAATGGCGTCTGACCACAGCTGATGATTTTTTTCTGAAACACTGGGACTAGTAGCCTACAGATATGGGATCACATTTGAAATTCATGTCTTTATGAAAGCCACAAAAGGAGGTAGAAATTTTTTAGACCTGTCAAAGAAAATAAGCCCAGGCATGATGGTAGCCTTGTTATCCCAGCACTTCAGAGATGGAAGCAGGAGGATCCGGAATGCAAGGTCATTTTGACCACATAGCAAGCTGGAGGCTATCTTTGGCTACATGGTAAGATCCACTCAAAAAACAAGAGTGGAGAAGTAACTGCTGTATTCCCTGGTGGATTAATGCTACTCTTGAATCCTCAAAGTTCCAAGGCCCAAACTATCTTTGAGGAAAATTACTTCAATTGGCTTCACCTCTTTTTTTTTTTTTTTTTTTTTCTTGCCCCTTTTGGGAACCCCAGAGTCTAGCGTTTGCCTGAGAAAGAAGAATGAGAATCAGGACCTGTCCCTTACTGTGAAAGAAGTATATTCCCAGTAGAAAAGCTGCAGGCTCAAGTGAAGCCACTGAGCCCTCCTCAGCCCAGACAGCCACTGACATCATGAAGTTTGAGCACAGAGTGAGCAAGGCACCGGAAGCCCAGAGATTGCGATCGGCTGTAGGCCACTGCAGTAACACAACCCTGCTGTGCATTCCAGAAAACCCGAAAATTAAAGCCCTGATAAGATAACCAGGTAATTAACGAAGCAATTTCCCTTTCCGCTCACATGCCTGTGTTTACTTTTTAGTATAAATTATCCTCTTAAGCAATGCGTGTGCTCTCTTCCTGTAACCTTTGAGATTCAGCCCCACAGAGCAAGAGGGCCCACACCCCTACGTGTGCATTTTCAGTTTTTAGCTTACACATATAAGTACACAATATACATACATCTACATATGCATATACACACACATACAGACATACACACATATACAAATACACATGCTCAGTATACAAACACATATACATGCACAAATGAGTATATACGTACACAAACACACATGTACATAGTCATACATACTTGCTTACATTATACATATACACAGACATAAACATGCACATATACATATACAAATGCATCCACACACACATATACACACACATGCACACAGAAACGCATGGACACATACACATATACACACACACACACACAGTAAACACAGCCAATGTTCTCGATTGTTCTTTTCTCAAGTATCATTTCTAATGAGCACATGACATTCTATGCTGCTGACTTTTGGATTAAAAGCATTCTTGTACATTTTATATCCTCATGAGGTAAATTATTCAGAATTCCAAATTGGGCCAAGTCATCAATGAGGCACTGGCCAGGGTCAGGCATTAAGAAATACGCTTCCCACCCATCTGCTCCATTCTGGCTCCTAAGCTGAAGGGTCTTTACAACTAGTGATTCTTTGTCAGGGAACACAGGCGCACCGAGCTTTACGCAGTCCCTGAGAGAGCAATCACAGGAGACATGGGGAGGCAGGCAGCGTGACAGCAGGGGTTGTGGTCTGAGCGACACAGTCGCCTTTGCAACTATGAGCCAGAAGTGCATCGCTTCCGAATGAGATCACAGTCCAGTTCACTGGCAGCAGTTCCATCCCAATAACAGCTGTAAGGGACAGGGAAAACACACCCCACCCCAGACCCTTAGCTCAAGGATCCAACTGTGAGCAGGTCCCACAGACAATCCGAATTCTAGGGCTTTGCTCTGTAACGTCCTTGGTGAACAACTGTCTACCTGGACAGCCTGAGACTCGGGAGATAGATGCCACTCTGTAGTAGCAGAGTCGATGGAAATGAACAGTTGCCTTTTGTGCACAGAGTGCCACTGTCCCCCTTCACAACATGACCAGAATGATGCCCATTTCTTGTGGTCAAAAAACCACACATGTGTGTCTCCATCCATGTAATTTTACATGTGTGTCTGGTATGTCTCTGTGTGTCTGTGTGCGTCTGTGTGTGTTGTGGTCTGTATCTATGTCTATATGTTTGCGTGTGTGTGTGTGTGTCTGTGTCTGTATATGTCTCTGTGTGTAGATTCATGTTTTTGTACAAATGCTTTAAGCCGTAAATGCCTTATTCCATTATTTCCTTTCCCTCCCTTTCACAAAGCACAATCAGTTTACTTCAGCTCCTAACCAGGCCACAGACTCTGCAAATTCATGCCTACATTAGACGATAAAAGTGACAGCATGATCGCCCTGTGTCGGATTCTGAGTATAACAGACTTAACAATAAACCACTAGTCAATCAAGAAGACGCATGGACAATCAGAACTGTCAGAAGGCAGAAGGGTGAAAAACTTAAAGCAGAGGCTGGGGAGAAGGCTCAGTGGTTAAGAGCACTGGCAGCTCTTCCAGAGGACCCAGGTTCAATTCCCAGCACCCACACAGTGGCTCACAACCACCTGTTACTTCACTTGCAGGGGATCTGACACTGTCTTCTGGTTTTTATGGCAACACACACACACATGGTGTACAGACACACTTGCAGGCAAAACACCCATACACATACAATAAAAATACTCCCTTTAAAAAGAAATAAAAGGAGAAAAATAGATAATAAAAATGATGGGGGGTTGGGGAGAAGACGCATGGGAAGCAAGGAAGAAGTGAAAACACCCTTTTGAAGTAAGGCATGATCAGGAGTCTGTGCCCATCCGTTACTACAAAGTTGCCCTGCTTTCCTCCACTGTGGCATGTGTCCACCTACTGTGTGAATCCGTTCCAGGAGAATGTGAGGAAAGGAGGTCTTGGCCTCTGGCTGGGCAATCTAGTGAAATGGGCATTCACCACGGGCCAGCTATCACTGTCCATCACATCTGAACACTTCTCCCTACTCCTTCACCTACGGCTTGGTATTTCAAACTCATTCTAACGTTTTAAAAATTCCCTTTGCGTAGAAGGGGAACAGCCTAACCATTATGAAAAACCACCACCTTTACGTTTAAATTTCCATTTATATTTCAGCCAGTTTGGAGTTATCATAGTTTTTGAGGAAGGGCTCTGAGGACACATCTATATTTTCATGAGTTTGAACCCAACTTGGGCTACATAGCTAGATTCTGCCTCCTAAAAAAATAATAGTAATAATAAAAATATAAATTGTTAGAGGCAACTAGCAGAGGTTGGTATATAATGTCTACAGACTTCCATATTTTAAATGACAATTTGTGAAATTGGTCACCCTTTCCCCCATGACTGAAACATTCATGAGCAGTCTGCTGACAATCTGCAAAGAAAACACACAGCCCGGGCTGCACAGGGAGGCAGGAAGCCCTGTCCTCCAGGGCCCGGGGTTTAAGCAAACATGTAGCCAGGGGCAGCCTCTGTCTCCATCATCTTTCAGCACAAGTCAGGGACTTCCTGAAGAGAGGAAGAGCGACTTCCAGGCCCTTGGCCAGTGTGGAACCGGCCAAGCCCACAATGTCCAGCTCGCCACTGCCACCCCTTCTACATGCTGCCTAGTCTGACTTCCAAAAGCAGGGGCTGAATGTGCTTGTTTGTGTCTCACCTCATGGCTGGAGAACCCTGCCTTCTCCCCTTGAGGAGCCAAGAGGCTGCTGACAGACCACACAGTCCGGAGAAGCAAGTGGGGCCCCGGAGCTCCCCGACGGTTTCTTTCTCAGCGCTGGGAAGACAGCTAGCTGTCAGAACACACGGGGAAAATGTCAACTATGGAATCAGAAATTTAAAATTTTCTATTAAGGTCTTGACATTTGGAGTTGATAGGTAGGTACATGATACCTCATTTGTCTCGAATTCTTGTGTCAAGAAGAAACATTTGTAAGTCACCAATCTCATGGTTTAAATTACATCAGACTAAATTATCATGCCTGAAAGGATAAATACAACTTTAGGGATAAAACTTGTGAATTTTTCATTAAAATGGACAATTTTCTGCCAAAAAAGAAAGAAGGAAAAGGCTAAGGTGAATTGATGGCTTTCTGATGGACTTGAAAAACACCAATGGCAAAATTTTAGTTTGCACATGTGATTTCTACCAGACTAACAACAACATCTGCAATCTAAGTCTCTCCTGGCTCAAGAGGATTCTAGATGTTATTGCTTAATGCTGAGATGGAGAAGAAGAAGCAGCCAGCCCATGCCAAACCTTCCAGATGTTCAGGAACCCATAATTCCCTCCCCAAGTAACAGGTTTTCATAACCCTCACTCTCTTCTTATACTTGATATTCAGTACAATATTTAAATATTGTTATTTTAAAATACTCCTTTTTTAAACAGAAGAAATGAAGTAAAAATGAAAAATAAAATACACTTTGTTTTCTGTCCATGTGAATAAAATATGCACTTGCTAAGGAGTGTAGAATGAGACAAGCCTTCCAGAAACAATCATCCAAGCCTTTACATGGATGGCAGTGCACCACATTTCCACAGGAAACAAATGGGCTACTGTTGCTTGTTTCCTATTTGGAAGCATTTATTAAATGCTTACAGGTTTCTATGAGACTTTTAACAGCCTGGCCCATTTTATTACAGACCCCTCATAGCCATCTGTCCCACGTGTTCAGAGAGTCCAACATCTTAAGGAATGTTCTGTAGGAAAAAAAAATGACCAAACAGGAAATACATGTGGCCAGCAAACAAGCTCTACTGCAACTTCTTTTAAAAGCCCATAAATAATGTAAAAATATGAATTACAAGTTAGAAAACAGTTACCTTTGGAATAACATTGTATGTTGCTAGAGAGAGGGCTCCATGGTTAAGAGTACTTACTTATCAAATCCAAGAGGACCTGGATTTGGCTCCTGGCATGCCCGTGGAAGATCACAACAACCTGTAATTCCATTCCAGGGAATCTGACACCTACTTCTGGCCTCCACAGACAGATGACAAGCAGAGGGTATGCACACTTTCATTCAGGCAAACACACATACCGTAAAATATAAATAAACAAACAAATAAATATATACTGCAAGTTTGACCATTTGGATGGTTAAGTTTTCTGAGAGGGATTCCAGTGCTGAGCCAACTACTTGGTAAGTCCCATAAAAGGAAACAAGGATTCCCTCACCACTGCCATCAGACCCAGGATTGCAGTGAAGTCAGCATGTGTGTTACACACCCTACCACACAAGGTGCTACACACGTGTGGCATTGACAAATGAATACCATGTATCCTGCCATCATAGAGTTCAATCCACCAGGAACACAGACCCTCTAGCCTGGCATAGTAAGGAAAGCCTTGGTCACAGATAACACAAAGGAAAGGACTGTTGATATAGGAGACAAGAGAGCAGCCAGCAAGCAGGTGAGAGACTTGCCTCCAGGATGCGCCATCACCACTGCCACCCACTGGATGCTGTCCCCCTAAGATCCACTGCCCAACTCCGTGTACCTGAACATCCCCCCAAGGCCAGCCCTCCCTGCAACCCCAGCAGACTACATAGGCACAGGCACAACCCACACCAGTTGTAAGAACAGATGAGTAAACACCAGTGTAAGAATACATCCAACAACAGAAAGGGCAATAATGGCACCACCAGAACCCAGGGATCCTTCAAAAGCAAGACCTGAACATCCCAATGCAGCAGAAGCACAAGAAGACAACCTTAAAAATAATTCTATGAAGATAATAGAGGCCCTTAAAGAGGAAATGAAAAATTCCCTTAAAGAAATGGAGGAAAAGACAAACAAAAAGTTGGAAGAAATCAGCAAATACCTTAAAGAAATGCCAAGAAAAAAACAATCAAACAGGTGAAGGAAACAGTTCAAGACTTGAAAATTTAAATAGACACAAAAAAGAAAACACAAACTGAGGGAATTCTGGAAACAGAAAATCTGGATAAGTGAACAGGAACTACAGATGCAAGGATTACCAACAGAATACAAGAGATGGAAGAGAGAATCTCAGGCTTTGAAGATACAATAGAAGAAATAGATTCATTGGTCAAAGAAAATGTTAAATCCAATAAATCCCTAACACAAAATATCCTGGAAATCTGGGATACCATGAAAAGACCAAACTTAAGAACAATAGAGAGAGAAGAAGAATCCCAGCTCAAAGGCACAGAAAACATATTCAACAAAATCATAAAAGAAAACTTTCCCAACATAAAGAAGGACATGCCAACAAAGAAGCTTACATGTATAAGAAGTTTACAGAACACCAAATAAGCTAGACAAAAAAAAATCTTCTCACCACATATTAGTCAAAACACTAAACATACAGAATAAAGAAAGAATATTATGAGCTACAAAGGAAAAATACCAAGTAACATATAAAGGCAGATGTATCAAAATTACACCCGACTTCTCAATGAAGACTAAAAGCCAGAAGGTCCTGGACAGATGTTTTACAGACACTAAGAGACCACAGATACCAGCCCAGACTACTATACACAGCAAAACTTTCAATCACCATAGACAGAGAAAACAAGATATTTCATAACAAAACGAGATTTAAACAATACCTATTCACAAACCCAGCCCTACAGAAAGTACTAAAAGGAAAACTCCAACCCAAGGAAGTTAGCTACACCCACGAAAACACCAGCAATAGATAATTTCACACCAGCAAAACCTAAAGAGAAACACACAAACACTATCACCACCACCAACAAAACCAAAAAATAGCAGTAATTAACAATCACTGGTCATTAATATCTCTTAATATCAATAGACTCAATTCACCAATAAAAAGACACAGACTAGCAGAATGGCTACAAAAACAGGATCTATCTTTCTGCTGTATACAAGAAACACACCTTAATTTCAAAGACAGACACTACCTCAGAGTAAAGGGTTGGGAAAAGACTTTCCAATCAAATGAACCTAAGAAGCAAGCCAGTATAGCTATCCTAATATCTAACAAAACAGACTTCAAACTAAAATTAATCAAAAGAGAGAAGAACATTTCATATTCATCACAGGAAAAATCCATCAAGATGAAGTCTCAGCTCTGAACATCTATGCCCCAAATACAAGAGCACCCACATTTGTAAAAGAAACATAACTAAAACTTAAATCACACTTCAAACCCTACACACTAATAGTGGGCAACTTCAACACCCCATTCTCACCAATGGACAGATCTGCCAGACAGAAACTTAACAGAGAAACAAAAGAACTAACAGATGTTATGACTCAAATGGACTTAATAAACAGCTACAGAACATTTCACCCAAACACAAAAGAATATACCTTCTTCTCAGTAGCTCATGGAACCTTCTCTAAAGTTGACCACATACTCGGTCACAAAGCAAATCCCAACAGATACAAAAAAAAAAAAAAAGCTGGAATAACCTCCTGTATTTTATCGGACCACCATGGCTTAAAGTTAGAATTCAACAACAACACAAATTACAGAAAGTCTGTCAGTCCCTTGTCACCAGCACACAGGCCAAGGAACTAGGAGAGGGGAACTGGTCTAAGCTTTCTTATTCAGCTACCCCGACTAAGTTAAGATTAACTCAACTATGCAGCCTTATTAGCCTGAACATGGCATATTTGCCCACAAAAGCGAACAGTATTGAGTTTCACAAAGAACTTGTGTTGGTAAAAATTGTAACTGGTGGCAAAGGGGGAATTATTGACAGCCAGAAAAGAGCAAGTAGTTAGTCATGGGTCTGAGCACAGGATACACCTACGGGTGAGGGCAATCCAGGTACACAGATGTGGGTCACATCTTCCATGTGTGCACTCTTTGGAACATACCTGCTTGTTTCACATTGTCTCGTTTCTTTTCCTGTTTGTTCGGGCTCAGAGTTCAAGCACATAGTCCACTGTGTCAGGAAGTCAAAGGGCAGGAAGGAGCTTTTTGGTCGCACGGTGTTCACAGTTGGAAAGCAGAGAGGGACAAAGGCCATGCTGCCGTTCAGCTCCCATTTTCTCCACTTACCGAGTCTAGGACCCTAGCTAGGGAACAGTGCTGCCCAGTTGGGCAGGTCTTCCCAACTTAATTAACGTAATCAAGACACTCCCCACCACAGGCATGCCCAGAGGCCTGTCTCTGGAGTGATACTAGATTTTGTCAAGGTGACAATTAGCACTAACCATAACATCTTATCTAAAGTGACATCAAGTGTTCCTTTCCCCACCCCCAAAGCTCTTGTGTTTGGAGGCTTTGTTCCCAGTTGGCAGCACTATGGAGATATGATTGGATTGTGAGGTGCTGTCTTCACCAAGGGATTAATCAACCCATTAATGAGCTCATAGCTGAACTGGGACTTTAGGAGGAAGTAGGTCCCTGGAGGCACTCACTTTTGCTCTTTCTAGCGCTATTTCGTGGCCACCATAAAGTACACAGCCATCAAGATGCTTCGTCCTTGTCCTGGGCTGAAAGCAATACAACCAATCAGCTGTAGAAAGGGACCCTGGAACCATGAGTCTTTCCTCCTTCAAATCAACTAACTCAGGCATTTTTGTTAGTGTGATAAAGGGCGACTAATTCAGAAGCTTAAATACACTATTTCTGTGAGTATGGCAGGAGCTGTGTTTATCTTGAAATATGTTCGCAAATCTACACATGCAAACTAATCTCACTTCTTTATGTTTCCTACACCCATGTACATAAAAATCAATTAGCCAGAAGACTGGAAAAGATATTTGGAAAAGAATTTGTCTAAGAAGGGCATAAATGTCAGGGGTAGTGGGGCACACCTTTAATTCTAGCACTTAGGAGGCAGAAGAAGGCGAGTCTCTGAGTTCAAGGCCAGCCTGACCCACAGAGCAAAAATCCTGTCTCAAAAGGGAGAAGAAGGAAGAGGAGAGGAGGAGAGGAGGAGGAGGAGAAGGAAGAGAATGGCATAAGAAGAAAATGGAAGAGAAACACTCCCAGACCTAACACATCTGCACAATCACACAGTACGTGGTACACTGTTATGGGCGGGGCCTGCACTGCGTCTCATCCAGTGTACATTGATCGTACTGATATTTTCTCTGGTTCTCAAATGAGGAGACTGAGGTGTGGGGACTAGCAGAGCTGCCGAATTGAGATCACACAGGTGATAAATGATGTGACTAGGGGCAGCGGAACCCAGACCCCTAAGAGGAAGCCACATAAAGCGCTAATGTGGGGTGCAACTGAGATCCTGTGGCAAGAGCAAAAGGCATCCCCACAGATGAATCTCACATGCAAAGGGAAAATTCACTGATTCTCCGAGTGTCAGAGAAAATCTGTCATCTATGCTGTCTACCACACGCTGAGTACAGAAGCATCGTGAGGCAAGCGTGACCCACAGATGCCACTGGAGCACGCTGATTGGTCCGTGAAAATCCATAGAGAAGCAGCAGCAGCATGGATTTATAAAGAACAGACGCACAGCGTAACAATGTTCGATATGCTTGTGTTGATAGTCCCGTCTAAAAAGACACCGCCGTCCTCGCAAGGGCAGCTGCAGAAAGGGGTTTCCGATGGAAGCTCCCATGGGACAAGTGAAAAAAAGCACTTTGGGAAATGGCTCCTGTCCTCCAAAGCAAATTCATAATTACTTTCAGGAACTCTGACCAGGAGTCCATTTATTCGATACTTTTTAGTCACAACAGACATCCTCCATGGCCTCCTGGTCCTGAACACATATTTGTATTTAGAAAGAATTCATCTGTCTGTTGGTCTGGTTGTTCTATAAAACATATTGCCGTGCGTATTATTATATGACATAATTTACCACTTACTCCAAAATATAATGCTGTCAGCTTCAAGAGGACAGTCCATGAAGTCATTGTTTTTACCCTTAATGTCCATATTAATCATTTTAGGAATAATGTCTTTATAATCTTAATTAGTACCTGCTGATGTGTGATGTTTTTAAATGATTTATGTATATTTTTATTCCAAACATCTCAAAATTCAGCCAGCAAATCTTTATGAAATGCCTAACTGGTCAATGAACTGTAAAAAATATTTAAGTGGTAAATACAATTTAAGCAGAAATATAGGACCTCAAAATTTAGTCAGCACCTCCTCTGAAACTCTCGTGGACAAAGCATTATTGTTTTTAATTTGTTATAAGATTAATTTTTATGTGTACGCATGTTCTGCCTGCATGTATGTATATGCACCACAAATATGCAGTGCCCACTGGAATTCCAGGCAGTATGGAGTGTCTCATGGGTGCTGGGAACAGAACCTGGGTCCTCTGCAAGAATAGTCAGTGCTTGTAACTGCTGATTCTGCTCTCAGGCCCCTCAAAGTGACAATTTTTAAAATAAACTAGCAAGCTGATTTTTCTGTCTCTAAGGACTAATTGCTTTTTTTTTTTTTTATTTAACCATACTAAGAAATCTAGCCCATAATAAGATTCCTATTTCTATAATAATGATAAAAATTTTGCCTGGATACTTTTGCTTTTTTCTTTCTAAATGCAGCAATGATCTAAGTTTCTGAGGCAAAAAAAAAAAAAAAAAAAAAAAAAAAAAAAAAAAAAAAAAAAAAAATCACAGAAGACTTGGGGTTTTTTGTTTTATTTTGTATTTTTTAGTGAAACTGTTACATTGTCAGGTCCTAATTTCCACGGTGAACAGTCCACTGACTGGCATGTTCCACGCTGACTAAAGACAAAAGACTTTCAACCCACTGACTACAAAATGGAAATGTCTGTTTCTTCTTTCAGGAAAGAAACCACCACCCGGTGATTAAAACTCCCCACAGTTGTTCTTAAGAAGCTTTAACTGTTTAAAAAAAAAAAAAAAAAACAAAAAAAACTTTTTTTTTCTATTTCTACCAGAAATTGCCCTCTCCACACAAACACGGTGGCTAGCTCTATGAGCAGTTGGTAACTGAGTGACTTAGTGTTCAGCCCACCCTCTCCTCCTCACCTCTTCCTCTCTGTCCACAGGACAGGGATGGGGCTCTTTAGGATTTCTAGTCTTTCTGCTGCTCCACCCCCCTTCTCAGCTGTGGCTCCCTCAAAGGAACAGACTGCCCCAAACATCCTTTCAGCCATGCAGTATTAGACATAGAATGCTGAATTTTTAGCCACTTGGGCAACAGTAGAGGAATCATGAGTTCAAAGACAACCTGAACTAGAGAGTAAGGCCCTGAGAGGAGGGGGTTGGGAGGAAGAGGAAGGAATGAGGGGAAGAGATAGAGAGGCCTAAGAATTCCAAAATGGCTGCAAATCCAAATTCCGAAGGCTGAAGACTCCCACGTCTGATATCCACAGGAAGCACGGAGATATTTCCTGTCTCAGGAGTGTACTTTGTATTCTTTGTGTTCTTGATAGGGGTGGTCTAATGACGTCTGTCCCAATTTGCTTCACTGTTGCTGTTAATCCCACAGATTTGAGGAGAAAGACCACTGGTCCAAATCATCATGGCCAAATTAATTGAAACAAGCAATTAATTAAAGCAAGCCTTTTTATTTGTGTACACAGGCTGGCTCTCCCTAAGGGAGGGCTCAAGGGATCATCATGAAAGACACAGTTTTTATCGCCTGGAGGTAGGGGGTTTCCAAATGGGAGATTTGGTGGGCAAAATAGCCAGGGTTACAGGAGCAGAACATAAGCATAACAAGTTAGTCATATGGGCCTCCTGAAACAAAAGCATGATTGCAAGGTGGTCATAACAAGGTAGTTATAACAAGGTGGTCATAACACATTTTAAAACAAAAGTAAGCTTTCAAGATGGTTATAATAACTTTTGAAACAAAAACATGGTTGCCATTCCTGGAACAAGCAGAACAGAATCATTTGAAGTTGAGGTTACAGGTAGGCCATAGCCCAATCCTTGAGAGACAGACTTAATCACAAACAGGAATCAGCCTAGTTGTCTTTACTATAAGATGACTTTCAAGCCTAAGATGGAGGCAGGCTGGTTCATAAGCTGCTATGATAAAACACTGACCAAAAGCAACTTGTGGGAGAAAGGATTTATTTGGCTTACAGGTTATAGTCCATCATCCAGGGAAGCCAAGGCCAGAACTGAAGCAGTGACCATGAGAAAAAGCTGCTCACTGGTTTGCTTCCCCTCTGGCTTGCTTGGCTTCCTTTCTTATACAGTTCAGGCCCACTCACCTGTCTAGGAAACGGTACTGCCCATAGTGGGCTGGGCCCTCCTGCCCACAATCAAGGAAATGTCCCTACAGACATGCCTACAGGCCAAACCAATGGAGGCAATTCCAAATCCCACTTCAGCACCTCTCTTCCTAGGTATGTCAAGTTGACAACCAAGCTTAGCTAACACGTGCCACTCATGCTACAGTAAGTCTTTCCCACTCATTGGCCCATACTGTGGAAACACTCACAGACAACCCCAGTCCTCTAGACATCTCTCCACCCAGGCAAGGTAACACCCTAAACTAACTGTCTGAAAGACATTAGTTATCATATGAGTCCAACCATGTAACATTCTGAAAAGGAGAAAACCCATGGCAGCAGTGAATGGTGTCTGAACTTGAGAGGGCTGGAAAGATGAGTAAATGGAGATGTTTAAGACCAGGAGCTGATTACTGTGACACTATGTGTACACCTGTCAGTGTACCCTTGTCAAAGCCATGAGCATAGACCACCCAGAGTAAACCACTGTGGGCACCAGGTATAAGAAATATCCCACTCTGGTATGAGGAGGGTGATGTTGAAACAGGCTATATGTGGGTACGGATGTGATGGGAATCTCCACACCTTTATTTTTGTTCCGCTGTGGACTATGAACCTGATGGGTTTTTTTAGTCTATTTTTTTTTTTTTAGTAAAATGTGAACATTCAAAGGTTGCCTTGAGTTCTGCTAGCTAAGGGTAGATCTACAGGCACCATTCCCTATCCTTAATAAAGCATACCAGATACTCCATTTGCACGGAAAATAAGTTGTATTAATAAAGATACAATTGGGAGATAGCTGGGTTTCTGAAGTATTTGCAAGGCAAGCACCAAGACCTGAATTCAATCCCCAGAACTCACACACATGCACACACACACACACACACACACACACACATACACGATGAGCATGGGGGCTGGAGAAATGCTCAGTGGTTAAGAGCTCTGGCTCCTCTTCCAGAGGACCTGGGCCCAGTTTCCAACACCCACATGGTGGCTCACAACTGTCTGTAACTCCAGTTCAGGGGTATCCAACATCCTCATATAGATATACATATAGGCAAAACACCAATGCACACAAAATAAAAATTATTTTTTTTAAAAAAAAGATAAGCATGACAGAGTACCCTTGTAATCCTGACACTGGGGAGACAGAAGTAGGAGAATCCTTGGCACTCCCTGGCCAGCCAGACTAGCCTAGTTGGCTAGATCTAAGCCAATGAGATACCTTGTGTCAAAAAAACAAGACAATCATGGATGGTACCTGGGGAATGACACACACCTAGATGAGAGACTTCTGTCCCCTTCCCCACTGGGCCCTCATCCTCTGTGTTAGTTAATGTTCTTGACACTGTGATAGAAGCAAGGTAAGAAAGGAAAAGTATATTTTAGCTTCAAGTTTTAGATTATATCCATTATGGCAAGGAAGGCATGTAGACTGGGGGGCGGTGATGGTGGTAGGATCTTGTGGGGCAATTTGTCCACTTCTTGGTAGATTTGGAAACAAGAGAGCTAAGTGGAGAAGGGTGCTGGACAATGACACTCAAAGGCCACAACATCCCAAAAGAACACCAACCTCAGGAGACCAGGAGTTCACACATATGAGCCTGAGACCACTCACCTTCAAAGCATGACACACCATAAAGCTTGGTCTGAGAATTCTCATCAAGGTCCATTTGAGGCAAGTGAGCTACAGTCTAAACACCAAAAGGCATAAGAGTCTTCTGGCCTGTGTCTGGCTTAGTGCTAAGGTACAACAAGCCTTTTTCAGTTTTAAGACTCCTGTTGGGAATCTCTGTGCATGAAAAACTAACCTGGGCTGGGAGATGACTCAGTTGATAAAGGACTTATCATACAAGCTTGATGTTGATCCCTGGAACCTGCATATCAGGTTCCTGCATGTTTCTACTGCTGTGAAGAGACACTATGACCACAGCAACTCTCATAAAGGAAAAGATTTAACTGGGGCTGGTTTACAGTTCAGAGATTTAGTCCATTATATTCATGGTGGGACACGGCAGCATGCACGCATAGTTCCGGAGAAGGAGCCGAGACTTCTACATCTGGATCCTCAAGCAGCCAGAAGAGACTGCCACACTGAGGATGCAGGGCTTGAGTATCTGAGACCTTAAAGCCCACCCCCTAGTGACACACTTCCTCCAACAAGGCCACACCTACTCCAACAAGACCACACCTCCTAATATTGCCACTCCCTGAGGGCCTATGGGGGGTGCATTTTTATTTAAACCATCACACTGCTTAAAACAGTAGGGCAGCTGTAATCCTAGCACTGAGAAGGCAGAGACAGGAGGATCTCTGGGGCTACCCAGCCAGCAGCCTAGCCAATGAAAAACTCAATCTTAAGAAATGAGGTAGGGAGCTAGAGAGACAGAGCAGTGATTCAGAGCTCGTCCCGCTCTTCCAGATGACCCAGATTTGATTAGCAGTACCCACAACTCTAACTCCAGTCACAGGGTACCCAACATCTTCTTCTGGCCTCTTGAGAGCAGCAAGCACAAATGTGGTGTCCAGACATGTGCAGGAAGAATACCTTGCCTTAGTAAGGGTGACTATTGCTATGATGAAACACCATGACCAAAAGCAACTTGGGAGTAAAGGGTTTATTTAGCTCATACTTCCACATCACAGAACATCATGAAAAGAAGTCAGGGCAGGAACTCAAACAGGGTAGAGACCTGAAGGCAGGAGCAATGCAGTGGCCATCGAAGAGTGCTGCTGACTGCTCACTCCTCATGGCTTGCTCAGCCTGCTTTCTTATAGCACTCAGAACCACCAGCTAAGGGGCAGCCCCGCCCACCATGGCCTGAATCCACCCCCATCAAGCATTAAGACGATGCTCTGAAGGCTGGCCTACAACTCAGTATTATGGGGGCATTTTCTCAGTTGAAGTTTCCTTCTCTCAGATGACTCTAGCTTGTGTCAAGTGATATAAAAACTAGCTGCCACATACCCATACACATAAAAATAAATGATAAATAAATAAAATTGAAAGGAAAAAAACTAAGGTAGACAGCATCTAAGGGACAACACCTAAGGTTGACCTCTGACCTCCACATCCACATGCACACACGTGCACCCACATGAACATGCACACACACACACACACACACACACACACACACACGCCTACGTACTAAACATTCTAATCTGCTGTGCATAAATCACACTGCAGACTGGGGCACAGAAAGATAAGAGGTAGTTTTGACCTTACAGTGTTGGCCGAGGCAGAACACAGGAAGTAAGTGGGGGGGGGGGGGAGTTGAGAACAGCAACCAGTTCATCTCACAGGGTGTGACTTACGTTTCTATTTGTCTCTTTGGAGATAGTGTGAAAAGGGTCACCTAAGCAGGTTTGCAGTTAATTATTTAGAGGCCACCTATATGAAGCTTTACTCACCAAATCAAACACAGCAAAGCCAAGTCTTACAGCCACCCTCTGCTGGGACTTCTTCCCTAAGTGACAAAGAGCCAATGCATTAGTCTAGAGTCTATAACCAAGGGCTAGGACACAAAGCTAAGACCAAGGCAGGAAATATGCTTATCTTACCATTAGAGGCACACTTCAAAGTGTGTTTACCAGCCTGTCTGATGCCTCAGTCTAGTGGCCAGTAATAACACCCCATTAGCACCTCATTAGCCAGAGACTTGCTGGAGAGTCCTAGACCAAAGATTGAGGTTGTGGGTTCCTTGGCTTCTCCTACCTGCTTCAGTGGTCCGTGAGCTCTAAAAATAATATGCATCTGAGATCTGAGTTGGTGTTTCCTAGACAGAAACAGGAGGACAGAAACACATGTTAACACCCACCTGACACAGCCTGGTCCAGCAGCACCCAGGCAGCTCAGGTCCCAGAAGTCTAACGCTGACCTCTGCAATCTCTTGGCCTTGTCTGCTTTCTGTATGCTGGCATTCTTACTGTCTGCGCATCCCCTGATCCAGGGATTCATGACACTTCTCTGGCTGTGAGATGCACTGAGATGCCTGTGCCACCGTTCAAAATACACACTCGTGGTCATTGAGATGTCTCAATGCGTAAAGGCACTTGCCATGTAACTCTGGCGACCTGAGTTCAGTCCTTAGAACCCACATACTGGAAAGAGAAAACTGACTCCACAAAAGTGTCCTCTGAACTCCACATGTGCACACACACATGCACCTGCACTCCCACAAACATCAGATACAAACATGCACACACACACACATACATTTTCTTCACACAGCGGCAGCACCTCCTCTAAGACAACCCTTGCTTGACCTGCACATGCCCTCTGATCACATGACATTCTATGTAAGAACTGAAACCTCTGCAGATGTCTCCACAGACTCATCAGGCAAGCACTCAAACACTAACTTGGAAAGTTAACATGAGCTGTGCACAGCCAGGAGTCCAGAAATTTTATAAGTGTTATTTGAATGTCAAAGTCAAGGACTGTAACATACAAAAGTAGGAAAGACTGGGGGGGGGCTTCTTTTTTCTTCTTATTTTTTCTTTTTTTTTTATGTGTGTGTGTGTTCATATGAGTGCACATGTATATGAAAATCAGAGGACAACCTTAAATGTCACCTTCCATCCTTTGTTTGAGACAGTGTCTCACTGGCCTGAAACTTTAACAAGGAGGCCAACTAGCCACAGAGCTTACAAGGATCTCTCTGCCTCTGTCTCCAATATCAGCATCACTGGACAAGCATGTGCCACAGTGCCTGGCTCATTATATTCACATGTTTGCACAGGGTATCTGGGTATGTGTAGAGACTTAGCACAGCTGATGGACTACAAGGACAGCTTTCTCTTGGATACACTGAGTAGTCTGTGTGCTGGGCTTTCAAGTTTCACTTCCAACCTATCCCATGAGATCCACTGTAGAATTTCTGCATGTGTGTAGTAGGACAGGCCCATGGGTTTGAGGAAATTGGCTCAGACCAGTGGCCAAGGCATGCATATAATGTACTCCTTATGAGCCAACTTGGAGTCTGCATGGGGGCCTACCAACAGTCGCTATCAGAGTTCCTGATCAATGTCAGAGTTCCTGATTGCACCCAGCCAATAAGGGATGACCACACAGACTGGGTGCTGGGAGGAGGGTATATAAGGGCTTCCCTGTTATTGAATAAAGGAGTTCATTACTTGCCTTCAATGGACTCCTAGTGTCTGTACCGTTGACGCTGCGCCTTCTCTCTCCCTCCCCTGAAGGGAGTCATTAGAATCCAAACAACACATGTGTATCACATCTGAAAGCCAAGTTTCAGATTTGGGAGTTTAGATTTCAGAACGAACATGCTCAACTTGACCTTTGGCAGTGTTAGTAAAGATGAAAGAGAAGCCATGAAGACAGAGGGCATACATCTCAGAATCCATTCCCTCATCTGTGAGCTGAGCAGTTTCCTTGTGCACCAGACAGAGTTTCAAATACTAGAACAATCTTCCCCTAATTTTTGGTCCTCAGATGGGATGGTCTGTAGTGCTTAATTTCTTCTACATCATTAGCATTGTCTCCATCACCTTGAGTAACCAAACAATAAATGCCTTGGGTTGGTGAGATGGTATATCAGGCAAAGATGCTTGCCACCGACCCTGACAACCTGTGTTCAAACCCTGGGACCCACATGAGAGGGACCCAATGAAAGTTGTCTGAACTCTACATATACGTTGTGACATGAATGCTCTTCTATACACATACACACACACACACACACACACACACACACACACACACACACATATACACACACATATACATGTGCACATATTCACATACACATGCATAGATAGATAGATAGATAGATAGATAGATAGATAGATAGATAGATAGATAGATAGATAGATAGATAGTAAAAATAAATCTGGTGCTGATTGGTAACATTCTTATCAGCCTGATATATCAGGGTTGACAAAAAGAGACTACCTTTTATTTTTCAGACAGGATCTCCTATAGCAAGGTGTTCTCAAACTCCCTATGTAGTCAAGAATGACCTTGAACTTCTGATCCTCCTGCTTCTACCTCCTTAGTACTGGGATTACAAGCATGCAGCTCCATGCCCAGTTTATGTGGTGCTGGAACTGAACTAAGGACTTTGGTATACTAGGCAAACACTCTATCCGCTGAGCTCCAGTCTGAGTGCCCATAAACACAACTGAAATTGACATTTCATAAGACAGAGCATAAATAATGATGTCAGCTCCAAGCTGAATAGTGATGAGCTTCCAGAACTTACTGCCTTTGCTAGTCTGTGAGTTGGGGGTGGGTGGGTGAGGAAACTGAGACTGAGTCTCAGTATATAGCTCAGGTTAGTCTAGAACTCACTATGTAGCTCAGGCTAGCCTCAAACCCACAGTGATCTTGTGTCTTGAGTGCTGGGATTCCAGGTATAAGCCACCATTCCTAGGTACTGCCTTTGCTTATCATGCAATGCATTATATCCGTCAGGCAATGTGTTAATAATGGTTGCATTAATGATCAACCTATAGTCTTGCCAAATGTGTAGATGAGCTCCAGAGAGTAGGTATGAGCCAGCTCAAGAAAATGCATTTTCATCTGCCCGTGGTTCCCTAGCAAATTCAGCTGCTTCCTGTGCTCTATGCCCAATGGCCAGCATGAGGTAACATATTACATATACATCAGCAATTCCCTGTTTGCACCGTAATCTCTCTCAACATATCAGTCAGAATCCATGTCAACGACCAAGGGCATCCATTGGAGCCAGCACACAAGAATCTCAGTATCTTCCTGGTCCCCCATTGGGGGTACCTACACTGTGTTGCCATGGTTTCATTTGTGGCTGCTGTACAGTTTGCACATGATCCTTCTTACTTGTCTTTTACCACTGTTGGGTATATTATTATTATTATTATTATTATTTCAAAGATATAACAAAATCATATTTTTAGCCAAACATTTGTTCCTGGTCTTGAATTGGAACAGTTTTCATTTGAGAGTCCAGCTGCCTGTTGTATGCAATGCCTTTGACACACAGTTTAAATGACAGCTAGTAAGAAATGAAAGCATGGCGGAGGCGAAATGAACGTCCTTCACAAACCAAGTTCTGAGTCTGAGTAGAATGACTGAGCAGGGAGAAAGCATCCCTGTGTTAGGAGCTTGCTGACTGCATGCCAATATTCACAGAACAAGATCCTTTTCTATCCTTGGCTGAATGCATTACACACACTGCTTAACAATAAGAAAGGAGGGGCTGTCTGAATGTGTTTCCCATGTAAATGGAAGATATTTCAAAGTCATATTTATTTCCCATTTCTGGACCAACTATGGGAAAGAGAAGGGAAATAAAAAAGGTCCCCACCAAGTTTCTGTGGGTGGGGGAGAGCAGACAGGTGACACACAGACTGTGGTTTCTCATCTTTACATAGATTTGCTACTAAAACCTAAAGATACACTTTAAATATGTAACAATGACACATTTGGACAAATGTCTACTTTCCATAGCATTCTTCAAAATATATTTCTACATGAGAGGGAGAGCAAAAGACTATAAAGACTGTGGACGATGAAGCAAGACAGTGGGAGAGAACATTTTGTTTCTGGGAACAAGAGTAGAGACTGACTCAAACTCATTCCGTGTTACAACTCCTGGGGCTGGAATGCAGCTCAGGGGTGGGTATGCTAGAATACACCTGTAATCCCAGCGTTCTGAGGGTAGAGAGTAGAGGGAGGATCTCAAGTTCAAGGTCGTTCTTGGCTACACAGTAAGTTCAAGGCCAGCCTGGGACCCATGAGACCTTTATCAGGCCCACAGTCCATGACCCAGGAAGAAGTATGAGGGAAGCCACAGCAAGTCGTATCCCCTGAGGGAAGTAGACGGTTTAGAATAGCAAAGACTCCATCCAGTTTTTACTGAAGAGTTCCTAGATAATAGTGCCTTTCTACAAATAATCTGCTCTGGCAACACTGTCACGTCTGAGAAGCAGGACAGATGGCCACAGGCTGTGGAAGGTTCTGGTAAAGAATGCCAGTCTTTGTGACTGAGAAATGAGGCCACTTTGAAAAGTAAATGTCCTGAAACGGGCTATTAAGCAACAAGGTGCATTTTTTGGAGCCCCTGGGAGGAGGGGAGGGGCATAAATGTATTCTCTAGATTAATCTTTGCATCTGCTTCCAGAGGACTTATTGAAAAGTCAACACTTTTGTGCAAAGAGTACCCCAGTGCTGACCATGACAAGCAGGCTGCATTTGCCAGCAACTAGCAGCAGGCCCTCAACTTGTGGGAAAGAGTCTGTGGCTGAGTCCAGCCTCTTTGCTAAGCCCCACAACCTCTCCTTGTCCCCCCCAAATTTGGAAGCTTAGAGCGAAGAGAAAAAAAGAAAGGCTATTGTAAAGTGTGAGAAGGTAGTACAACATGTAAAATAAAAGACAAAAGCAGACTGGATATACCAGCCAGCCATCTGCACAGCGGAAGGCTTCCTTGGGGGGGAGGGGAGGGAGCGAAGGGGGGGGGAGGGGGCGGGGCTCCACTGTCCACTGTTCGGAATCAATTGCTTCCTATTCACAGGGGCACTGTACAGGGCTAAATTCAAAATGGCTCTCGGGAATTGCTTGCCAATCCTGTGGTCTCTCTGTGTAGGCTCTATTTTTCCTTTTCTTTTTAAGGCTGAAGGATGTATGTACCCACGCTGTAAACCTGCCAGCGCTCACTGGAATGAGGCAAAGGGACCTGGCATTAAATCACAGAGATCTGAGCTGCTAATAAATGAGGCAGGCCCCATTCATTGTTGATTAATTCTGACTGAAATCTAAACAGCAAACAGCAAACACCCCTCTGAAGGGCTCTGGTACCCATTAGCTTGATGTGTTTATTAGACAAGGCTGTGTTCCTTCAAGCTTATTAACAACAGATTAAAAAACTGCAAACAAATCCAGGTTTCTTTTTATGCTTTAAGTGTGGGTACCAGGTACTAATGTCCTTAGTCTTTGACAGTAAGGACAAACAAAGTTAAAACTTACCTTCCTGTCAAATTAAGATCTTGGTACAAAGGTTGAAAAGTTATTGTCAATGCCAGCTTCCACCACTCAGGCAAATAATCATGATTTCTATTTAAATTTTATATATTTTAGAACTGCTACCTTTTTAGATTTATTTTATTTTGTGTGTTACGAGTGTGTCTGCCTGCACGTATGTACATACACCACGTGCATGCTTGGTATCCTTGGAAGTAAGTAGAAGGAATCAGACACCCTGAAACTGGAGTTACAGATGAGCTGGTTGTAAGCTGTCATGTGGATCCTGGGAACTGAACCTGGGTACTCTGCAAGAGCAGCCAGTGCTCTTAACCACTAAGCCATCTCTCTAGTCCCTGGTATGACCACTTAAGGAAAACAAGAACAAAAATAACCAAAACAATAACAATAAAAATGCCCTCCATCCTTGGGCAGGAATTTAACTGCATAATAAGATTAAAGGTAAGCTCTTCACAAATATTACAATCTACTGCCTATGTTTAAAGATTATACGGAGCTAACAAAATGTTTCCATGGCACCTTATTATAGTCACCACAAATCAAATGGAATGTTCTCAGATGTGCCAGCAGGACCTGCTGTGTACTGCCCGTGGGTGATTTTTATATAGGCTTAGCTGAAAATATAGTGTATAGCAAAAACCTGAGTTGCTCCAGTAGTGAGGAATTGTCTTAGTTAGGGTTCTATTGCTGTGAAGAGACAGCATAACCATGCCAGCTCTCATGAGGAAACATTTAACTGGATCTGGCTTACAAGTCAGAGGTTTAGTCCATTGTCATCCTGGAGGGAAGCACGGTGACATACAGGCAGACTGTTGAGAGTTCTACATCCGGATCAGCAGGCAGCAGGAAGAGGGCAACTCTGGGCCTGGCCTGAGCATCTGAGACCTCAAAGTCCATCCCCAATGACACACTTCCTCCAACAAGGCCATGCCCACTTCAAGGCGACACCTCACCTCCTAATAGTGCCACTCCCTAGGGGCCTGTGGGGACCATTATCATTCAAACCACTACAGGGATCAAACACAAATACCAGTATTCAAACCTTTCCATGAATCCACTAGAGCCACTCAATCCTGGTGAATCCTTGAAGGATGGCAGAAGCTGTGATTGTTCTATGGGGTCTCATGAGGGCCAATCCTGGTGAACTCTTGAGGGTTAGCAGAAGCTATGTGTGTCCTGATGGGTCTTATGGGGGTCATATCCTGCCATTTTGAATGGCACAGAGAAATAAACATGAAGAAGCCATGTGGGTAGCCCCAGGAAATTTATCATAAAAGTTACTGACCTTAACTTGAGCTACCTAAAGACTATAACTTGATTTTTCTGATTTAAAGATTATTATACCCAGTAAATACATGTTACAGTTAAGTGCATTTCATGTCATGTGATTTAAAACACTTTTTAAAGAATGTACAAAGAGAAAAGATTTGGCCATATTTTGGCCAGCCAGAAAACTTCTCATCAAACCTGGAGGCTTGGGAGAGCCATGGGTTCAGTGAGGTGATGTCTTGACGTGGAAAGCCTTCACTGAACCTTGAAGTCTAGAGCTGTGATTTCAGCATGGAAGTGTTCCCAGAGCTCCGCACACCACCACAGCTCGGTGATCCCAAAGTTCAATCTTCCCTTCCTCTCATCCTAAGCCTTGTCTCTTTTCGCAGCAGGTAGACTACTCGGCTTTTGTTCTGGTTTCTGCCCACAGGAAAGAATACTAACGTGGTAGTGAGGGTGAGGAGACAAGGACAAAGAGTTACACATTTGATGGTCCATTCCACATGAAGGTTTCGGTGGTGACAGTGATGTTCGTGGTCATAAATATGAATCAGGAGCTGAGAGGCGTACCTGTTTTTACGATGTGTGTCAGCTTTCCCTCACTGTGACAAAACACTGAGAAGATCAAGTGGACAGGAGGAGAGATTTGGTTCTGTACTTGCTTTCAGAGCCTCTGACCCATGGTCAGCTGGCTTTTGGGTCTGCGTTGAAGCAGAGCACCATGGACAGAGTAGGGAGGGGTAGGGACCAAAGTATAGCACTTCAGGACATCCCATAATGACCTGCTTCTTCCTATGAGGCCCCAATCATCAAAACTATTGATGAAGTTATAATTCCTATAATGCAGTCACTTCCAGCCAGGGACCGACTCTTTTGTAACGTGTGTCTTTAGAGGGACATTTAATACCCAAAATACAGCACAAATCTGTAAACAAGTCCTTTTTATCAAAAGACCATTATATATTTTTAAAAAACAGATGGTATAATATCTAGTATTATACCTTATATGGCAAAGATGCCCACTTCACTTTAAAAGTTTATTTCAATAATACAGACCATCATTAGAAGTTACTCTAGATCCATCCATTTGCCTGCAAACCTCATGATATCATTGTTTTTCTCTGCTGAGTAGTACTCCAAACTGATGATCAGATGGCCAAACACCCTGTCATGCTAGAACTCTCATCCAATGACTAACGGAAGCGGAGGCAGAGATCCACTCCCAGGTGGAGCTCCGGGAGTCCAATCGGTGAGAAAGAAGAGGGATTGTATGAGCAAGAATTGTTGAGATCATGATTGGAAAAAGCATAGAGACAAATAGCCAAACTAGTGGAAACACAGGAACTATGAACCAATAGCTGAGGAGCCCCCCAACTGGATCAGGCTCTCTGGATAAGTGAGACAGTTGATTAGCTTGAACTGTTTGGGAGGCCCCCAGGCAGTGGGACCGAGACCTGTCTTCAGTGCATGAGCTGGCTATTTGGAGCCTGGGGCCTATGCAGGGACACTTTGCTCAGCCTGGGTGAAGGGAGGGGGGGGACTGGATCTGCCTTGACTGAATCTACAGGCTGAGCTGAATCCCCAGGGGAGTCTTTGCTCTAGAGGAGATGGGAATAGGGAGTGGGTTGGGGGGAGGGCCGCAGGAGGAGGGAGGACAGGGGAATCCATGGCTGATATGTAAAATTAAATTAAATTATAAGATAAAAAAAGAAGTTATTCTAAAAAGCTGGATAACCCAATAAAACTGAAGTATTTCTAGATGCATGCCATCTACCAAAATTAAACCCTGCTGATGTAAAAAACTTAAACAGAGCTATCACAAACAGTGAGATAGAAGCTATTGTTAAAAGTTTCACCTTGAAGAAAAGCCTAGGATCAGATGGGTTCAATGCTAATTTTATCAGATTGTCAAGGAAGACCTTAGCCAGTTCCTCTTAATTTGTCCCATAAAATAGAAAGGGAAGAGACACTACCAAATTCATTCTATGAGCCAGTCAGTATTCTTCTAATGTCAGAACATAAATGCAAAATATTGTCAGCAAAATACTTGCAAACCAAATTCAGGAACACATTAAGGAGATTATACATTAATACCAAGTGGATTTTATTCCAGGAAGGCATTATACATATACACTATATAGTGTATAGTCAACTACATATATATATATATAGTCAACTATACATATAATCAACAAATATAACACACGTTCTAAATAAACTTAAGGACAGAAATCACATAATTATTTTAATCAATGCTGAAAGGGTCCAGGCAAAGCTCATTATGCCTTCATGATGAAAGTTTTGGAAACTTTAGGAAGAGTTGGAATATATATCAATGTATCAAAATAATAAAGGCTACATACAACAAACTTATAGCCAACATTTTATTAAATGAAGACAAACTGAGAGCATTTCCTCTAAAGTCAAGAATGAGAAAAGGATATCCAACCTCTTCTCTCTTATTCGATATAATGCTGGAGGTCTTACCTACAGCAGTTAGAGAAGAGAGAGACATAAGAAGGATCACAATAGGAAGGGAAGAATTTAACTATTTCCATCACAGATGACATGATTCTTCGGTTAAAAGACCCAACTGAGTCTACTAGAAAACTCTTAGACTTAATAAACACAATAAAGTTGCAGGGTACAAAATCAATATTTAAAAAGTAGCTCTCATTTATACCAACAGTGTACTCCCAGAGAAAGAAATTAGAAAAAAGATATTCCATTCAAAATAGCTCAAAAAAATTAAGTATTTAAGAATATATCTAATTGAAGAAGCAAAAGATGTCTCCAAGAAACTCCAAGAGATTGAAAAGGGAAATCACAGAAGGTAACAGACAATGGAAAGATGCTCCTAGATTGGCATACATCTAGATTGCAGAATTAATATTGTGAAAATGATTATGCTACCAAAATTAATTTACACATTTAATACAATGCCTATCAAAAATCCAATGTCATGTTTCATAGGCTTGGAAAAAATCCAAGAATTCATGTAGAACCACAAAGGCCAATGAGTAGCTGAAGCAGTCCTAAGGGGTGAGAACACAGTTGTCCTAAGGGGTGAGAACACAGCCAACTCCAATTATACTACAGAGCCATGGGGATAAAGACAGCCTAGGCAGGAACTACACAGGAAAACAGGTGGAATAGAATAGAGGACCTGGAAAAAAAACGACGAGACTATGTCCATTTTATTTTTGAAGAAACAAAAACATACACTACATATGGTGGGGGGTGGGAGGCATAGTCTATTCAACAAAGGATGCTCACAAGACTGGATTTCTACCTGAAAGGAATAAATTTAGATTCTAAATGAAGGTGGAGAATTCCTTAATTTGAAGCCTAAAGCACTGAAACTTCTAGAAGAAAGCACAGAGAATACTTTTAAAGATATCTGGGGTAGCACAGGAACTAGCCCCAAGTATCAACAGATGGGATTTTGTGAAAATAAAAGGTTTCTGTAGACTCTAATATCCAGAATTTACAAGTTGTGGAAATTAAATACCAAGTAAATAAAAGTGTCAATCAATAAAATAGGAAGTAAGCAGAATAGACACTATTCAAAGAAAGAAACACAAATGGCCAATAACTATTTTTTTTTTAAAGTATTCAATGTCTCTACCGTCAGGAAATTGAAAATTAAAATGACTTTGAGATTCTACCAGTCAGAATGAGTGTGATCAAAAATCTGACAACAAATTTTGGAGAGGTTGCAGAGAAAAATGAACTTGTATTCAGTGTTGGTGGGGGTAAAAATTAATGCAGCCATTATGGAAATAAGTTTGGATATTTCTCCAAAAAAATAAGAAGCAAAAAATGTAAGATTCTCTTACTAGATTCCATCTTTTAAATGTTTCCATCAACTGAGGTCAAGTGATAACACCATCAGAGGCTTACAGGCATGAGGACCTGAGTTCAGTCCCCAGAATCTACATTAAAATCATTTTAATTAAAAATAGATAAATAAGCAAATATAATGGAGCACACATGTCAGCCCAACACTAGGGACTGGCAGGTCTCTGGGGCGCCTTGGCCAGCCTGACTAGACTGACCAATTCCAGGCCGATGAGAGACCTTGTTGCAGAAAACAAGGTAGAGGACACCTGATGAGTGACAGCTGAGACTGACCTCTGTCTCCCTGTGTGAGGTGTACATACACAAACTTAGACACAGGCACCAGTTTCCATCAGTTCCCAAAAGCACAAGACTACAGACCAATCCTCCAGTGTTTGGGCCTTTGGAGAAGACTCAAGGTCCAGCCCAGTGTACTGCTTCAGGCATGATACTACCCCAGTAGTGACTATAAACTGGAACAGTGCATGACCCCGAGAGCTTACTTACGGTCAGCAACACAGCACAGTTGTAGACCATGTTCCTGGGACTGTGGGCCATGGAAGCAGAAGCTGTCACTTTTCTCCCTTACAGCTAGTGTCCCTGGGGAAGAGCGCATGCTCTGTTAGAAAAGCATCTGGCAGCCATATTCCCCATGAGAACAGAAAAAGCACAGATGCTATAATGGAAACAGGAGCAGAAGAGAAGAGTCAACTAGTTAATAAAGCTATGCGAAAAGCTTAAGCTCTTTAATAAAGATAAATTTGGTTCTAATGAAAACAAGAGGCCTCTGGGAGCTATTTTGTTTGACAAAACCCTTTAAAATGCTAGTGCATGGATTGGTAGACTGGCATTCCCATGCTCCTTTGGACCAAAATGAAAATTAGCACAAGCTTACTGGGAAAGAAATGGACAGTGAGTACCTGATCCTTGAAAGTATTCATGGCCACTAGGGGAAAACCTACAATTATTCTGCTAAATAACAATAGCCATAAAACAACCTCTAATGGCATATCGCTACACCCAGAGATGAGAACCTCACTTAACACTCGGAGAAGCTGCTTCTTGCAGTCAGTGGGAATTAACACAGAGACCCACAACTGGACAGTGTGCGGAGAGTGAGAGACCTTGGAGCACTCAGTCCTAAATGGGATATCGTCATCAAACCCCTCCCCTCAAGGCTCAGATCTAGAAGGAAGAGGAAGCAGGAAGATTGTATGAGCCAGAGGTGGTGTATGAATCCAAAGAGACAGTGTGTTCTAGATGCATCAGGAATGGTATACACATGGACTCTAGAAACTGTGAGAGCATGCACAGGACCTTCACAAATTCAAGCCAGTCAAAAATTCCAGTAGGAAAGGAACATAGGTAAAAATTCCCACCTAGACAAGAATCTATTTGTAATTATAGCTGCCCGGGGAGAAAAAAATCAGTTTTCACTTCAGTGGGTATATCAAGTACACTCCATGGAATGCCCCATGCTCAGGAGTAGTTGGCCAATACAATCAAACTCCATGTTTTCTTGTGCTTTTTTGCTGTTGTTCTGTTTTTGTTTTTATTTTCTTTCTTTTTTTTTTCCAGAGCTGAGGACCGAACCCAGGGCCTTGTGCTTGCTAGGCAAGCAAGCGCTCTACCACTGAGCTAAATCCCCAGCCCGTTGTTTTTGTTTTCTTAAGGGAGAAAGAACATGAGTTCAGGAGGTGGATGAGTATCAGGGAGAAGTTGGAGGAGGTGAAAGAGTATAATACAAATATATTGTATGAAATTCTCAAAGAATACATAAAAACCATGGCCATGGAGACACACACAGTGTTTGTCTTACAAGCCCCCAGACCTGTTTAAAAAAAGCCAAGCATGCATGGTGACACACTTGACATCCAAGTGATGGGGACCTGTGGAGACAGAAGCCCTGGGATCTCCTGGGCAGCAAGTCAAGCCTACCTAAGCAACAAGGCAACAAGAGACCCTGTCTCAAAAAAAAAAAAAAAAAAAAAAAATCCCTCTAGGTGTTGAGATTGCAGGTGTCCCTGTAGTTGCTGTGATAAAATACCATGGCCAAACGCAATGTGTGGAAGAGAGTTTATACTGGCGTACAGCTCCATAGGGGCAGTCTATAATTGTGGGGCTGGCATGGCAACAAGCAGCCAGAGCAGGAAACAGAGATCACATGTCAGCTCCCCAAAGGAAGCAGAGAAAACAAACAGGAAGTAGAGCAAAGCCACACATTCTCCAAGCCTGCCAACAGCAACACTTCCTGCAGCATGGCTCCCACCTTCTAAAAGTCCCATACCCTCCCAAAACTCTGCCACCAATGGAGACCAAATGATCCAACACATGAGCCTGTAGAGGATACTTCTCTTTCAGAGTGCCAGAGTCCGGTATTGATTTTCATGGTGTGAGATAATACAACAGTCTCCTTTTTCATTCTTAATTACAAGTCATCTTACTATGGCTATGAAAGATAAATCCTTTCACAATTAACCCGCTCATTGCTATCAAAAATCAAATATCCATGCATGTTATACATCTGTCTGTCTTAGTTTCTTTTCCTCTTGCTGTGATAAAATACTCTGATTAAAGCCACTTAGTGGGGAAAGGTTTTATTTTGATTGACATTTCTAGGGTCTAGTCCATCCCTAGAGGGATATGTAGCAGGAATCTTGAAAGTTCTTATTAATAAAATCTAACCTGAGGCCAGTTATTGGGGTGAAAGCTGGAGGATCAGAGAAACAGAACAAGCCACGGCTACCTCACCTTGCCAGTTCCTCAGCTGATCCTGTTTCCTCAGACTGGAAGCCTCTGAGTCCTCATCCAGAAGGGGTCTCAACTGAACTACAGCTCTAAAGCCTAAAAGCTTAACCAACCAAATGCTTAGCCAGGCAAATGCTTCTAGTTTCTGGTCTCCACGCCTTATATATCTTTCTGTTTTTGCCATCACTCCCTGGGATTAAAGGCTCACTTCTTGGGATTAAAGGTTTGTGTCATCATACCTGGTTGTTTCCAATGTGGCCTTGAACTCACAGAGATCCAGAGGGATTTCTGCCTCTGGAATGCTGGGATTAGTGTGTGCTACCACTGCCTATCCTCTATGTTTAATATTGTGGCTGTCCTGTTCTCTGACCCCAGATAAGTTTATGAAGGTGCATATTTTGGAGAACACAATACCACCACAGAGAAGAGGCTCAAGAACAAACAGACACATTGCATCTGCAGTCAAGACACAGAGAGCAATGTAGCAGGAATCTTGCAAGGTCTTATTTATAAAAACAAATGCAGAGCCAGGTATTGGGGGGAACGCTGAAAGATCAGAGAGACAGAACAGGCCACAGCCACCTCACCTCACCAATTCCTCAGCTGAACCTGTTTCCTCGGACTGGAAGCCTCTGAGTCCTCATTCAAATGGATCTCAGCTGAACCAGCTTAGTTCCTGGTCCTCACGCCTTATATACCTTTCTCTGCTCTGCCATCACTCCCTGGGACTAAAGGCCTGTGTCTTTCCCAAGCAAAGACATGAGATCTCAAGTGCTGGGATTAAAGGTGTGTGCCACCAAGCCTGGCCTCTATGTCTATCTAGCGGCTGTCCTGGTCTCTGACCCCAGATAAGTTTATTAAGGTGCACAATATATTGGAGGACACAGTATCACAACATTTTCACTTTTTTGTCTAAAATTTGAAAAAGCTTAAAACTGCAATAAGATTCAAGAAACCTGTAGTAATGACAGCAGACAAGTCTATATAGACTGGAATGTCCCATAATTGACAAATTCAGATAAATTTTTATTAATTTAAACAAGTAGTTCCCACTCAAAACTTCAGATGGATATGCTATGTCTATCTCTCACCCCAGATAAGTTTATTAGAGTACATAATATATTGGGGTTCATTAAAATAATTCAAAAAAAAAAAAAAAAAAAAAAAAAAAAAAAAAAAAAAATACATTAAAATGCAGTTCATAATCGTTTGACAAATTCAGATAAAAATTTTTATTACTTATCCTATTTAAAACAAGTAATTCCTTTTTAAAGGTAGATTCAATAATCCAATTTTTTATTTTATCATATCCACATTCTCTTTTTTTGAATAACTATCTTTATTAAATAAAAGGAATTATACAAAAATAAAAAACAAAGAAAAAAACAAAACAATCAACATAATAGTAAGGGTCTTCATCTACTTCATACTAAGGTCAATGTGACAGGAAGCCTAAAAGGAAAACTAGAAAAGAATATTTCCTGTTCTGGCAAAATTTGTATTTTAACTTAGTAAATTTTATTAATTAATTATATAAATTAAGGATGCTTAGCATCCAATCCACAAATAATACTGAATACAATATAATTTTATTTTGTATGTCAAAGTCACAAGGATGACATCCATGTAGTAACAATAAAGTCCACTCTTTCCTGGGTTTTCAATTCAAACAGACTGGCACAGGTCACTTTATTGCTGGCAGCATTCACAGAAGGGCTGGGTGGGCCCTTCAGAAGGACGAGTCTGACTGGGATCCGGACAGTACCCTACTCACATGTCAATCTTTTTCCTCTTTTAAAGTAGCAAAGGAACAATAAAGACCAGCTGACTGGTGATGACACCCCCTTCCCGCCATCAGTGTGCATAGCTCATCAGGATCAAAGCTGTCACCTGTGCATGGCTAACTTCATCAGAGCACACGGCTAGCATTTATCATCTGTATTACAGGTTCCACCCCGGACTGTTTGAAAACAGGCTATCCTCAAATGATAGCCTGCGAATGACAGCATGCTCTCCTTCATTGCTTCCTCTTGAGTGCCCACGTGTAAATCTAAACTGAAGAGGGGCTTGTTCAGTCGGAAGGCAGGAAATCCTTACAGCAGTATCCCAGAATTCACAAATTCAGCCGCAGCTAATGGTACTTGTGCTTCTTGGCCTTTTGCAGTCTCATTTCTTCTAAGTCCTCATGGATACCCAGTCTTAAGCTCCTGGCTTCCTCCTTCTGCTGCTCCTCCCAGCTGCTCTCCATGTAACGCAAGGCATAGTCACTTTCATCCTTATACTTGTTTCGGTCATAGCCAAAGATTTTCCGAATGTGCCTGGATATTTCCTCCTGAGGTTCTCCTCCATCTTCGATGAAATCATCCATTTCTGAGTCATATTCATCATCATCATCCTCAGCTTCATACTCCCGAGGCCTTTTGTAGCCAGTAGGGAAGGGGAGCCTTTGGGGACCTTGAGCAGATCTGCATCCAGACAGGAGAGGCTTCATTCCATTTATCTGTCCATTGCTTGACAGACTAACAATGTTCTCTGAAGAAATTGCTTCTGAGACAACTGTGCACTTGGGTTTTATGGGGAGGCCTGGGCTACTAACTGTTGGTCCAGGTCCTAAGCTGCTCACTGGTCTTCCAGGACCTGAACTGATAGTTCGTCCACTTGGAATGGAACCCCTTATGGACCTCCCAGGGCCAATGACTGACAGCCCAGAGGAGCGGAAGCTGCTTGTTGGTCGTCGAATGTCCTGCGGACTGTTTGCAGGCCTCCCAGGACCTCCAGACCTGCTCACAGGTCTCCCAGAAACACTAGGGCCACTGGGGGGTCGCTCATGGCCAGTTGAGCTGCTTGCAGGTCGTCCAGGTCCATTGGTGCTATTGAGTGTTCGTCCGGAGGGATGTGCATTGCTGGCCAGCTTTCTGATCCCACTGACTGACTGCTCAAGTCCTGAGCTGGAGCTGCCATTCTGGCGCCTGCGCATGGCGCCAGTACTACCTGTGGGCCGAGCTGTCCCTGGGCTAGGACGCCCAGGAGCTGAGCGGGAGTTTCTGCCTGGCTGTCCCAAACTTGGACTCTTAGCTTTGTTGTGTGAGAGAACTGTGGGCCCAGGCTTGGAATGGCTGGGACGAGAAGGAAGAGGATTTTTGGCTTGGTGCTCAGAAGCAGACTTCTGAGACCCACTAGCAGAAGTGTTTGGGACACTTGGTGACCAGGTGCTGCGGTGGGGATTTCCAGCCCCATTGAAGTCAGGTCTGTTGTGACCTTCCTGAAGTGAGGGTTGGGAACTACTGCCGGATCCTGCCTTGGTCCTAACTCCCAGCAGCGTGGATTTCGATGAAGACAAAGCTACTTGTCTTTCATTGGCTGTGCTGGGTCTGGATTTCTTCTCGGCACCAGGCAAGGGCAGTCCTTGGGAAGAAAGCTGCCTGTCCGCAGAACCCTTGCTGGGTTTTGTGCCCACGCTGTCTTTATGAGACGGTGCCCTTTTGGACACAGGCGGAGGTCGTTTGGCATCTGTTTTGGGTTTCTGTTTCCTGCGCTTCCATTCGAGAAACTCTTGCTCCCTAAGTTCCTTAGCAGTCAGGGGCCGCTGCTCTGCTTTCTTCACGACCTTGATCTCCACGGGTTCAAACTGCTTCTTCTCAGCTAACCTCATTAAGTCAGTGAAGCTCATGGGTGGAGGGGCACTTTTAATGGGGGCCTTTGGTTTGCTTTCAGCTTTGGGGGGCTCCAACTTAGCGTGACTGTCGTCTAGGAACGCCTCCATCTCATACTCTTGGTCAGTTCCCTGGTTCAGGCGGCTTTCCACTGGCCACCTCCTCTTTGACTTTTCCTCAATAGGAATCCCATCGTAACCGTGAAAATTGTCCTTTGTCCTCTTGGCCATAGCTCTTGCTCTCTTGTCATGTTTGAGCTCAATTCGCTTTTTCACTAGCTCTTCTCTCCTCCTTTTCTCCTCTAAGGCTTTCCGTCTAAGCTCCTCTTCTTTCCTCCTAAGGAAAGCCTGTACAGCTGCCGGCTCGACACCTTTAACTTGGGGGTCTTTCTTGGGAGGCCCCACTGCCAAACTATACCTTTTCGGTACATGGTTGACACCTTGTGCTTTGGAAGCGATCACGAGGATCTCGCTGAAGTCCATGTCAGGCCGAAGAGAAAAGCCCGGCCGGGTCGGGCACTCGGGAAGGGACGTGGCGGACATGAGTCTTACCGCTGGGTCTAGCTCTGCTGACTGCCTTGCTTTAGTGGCTCCTCTCCCGCCACCCTTTGTCACCGCCAGATGTAGCACAAATCTTAAAAAGTCTTATTTATAAAAACAAATCCAGAGCCAGGTATTGGGGTGAACCGTGAAAGATCAGGGAGACAGAACCATCCACAGCCACCTCACCTCACCAATTCCTCAGATGATCCTGTTTCCTCGGACTGCAAGCCGCTGAGTTCTCATCCAAATGGATCTCGGATGAACTGCTTAGTTCCTGGTCCTCACGCCTTATATACCTTTCTCTGCCCTGACGTCACTTCCTGGGATTAAAGGTGTGTGTGCTTCCCAAGCAAAGACAAGAGATCTCAAGTGCTGGGATTAAAGGTGTGTGCCACCACTGCCTGGATCTGTTTCTCTCTTAGACTGAGTCAATCTTATGGTGATACTTATTTGTGCTGAAATGTGATTTTATTTGTATGTTAATAAAGTTGCCTGGGGATCAAAGCTAAGAGCAAGCCATTAAGCAGAAGTCTGGCAGTGGTAGCCCACGCCCTTAATCTGATCACATGACAGGCAGAATCTCTGTGTGTTCAAGGACACAGACAGCATGGTGACACATGCCTTTAATCTCAGTACCAACCACAGAGACCTGGAGGTCTGTATAGACAGACAGTGACAAAGAAGTCATGTGGTTGGGTTTACAGCCAATGAGAAGGCAGAACAGAAAGGCAATAAAAAGACAGGACACAGAAGAAGGTCTCTCTCTTAGGGGAAGGACAGCAGTGGGTGGTAAGATTAAGTGGTCTTAGCTCTTGGCTACTGCTCAATCTCTGGGCCTTTAACTCTTTATTTGGCTCTGTGTTTCTTATTTAATAAGGACTGTTTAGAATTATATCTACACAATCTCATGTAATCCAGGGTGGATTTGAACTCACAGACATCCAGATGTATCTCTGCCTCCCAAGTGCTAGGATTAAAGGTGTGTGCCACCACTGCCTTGCAAATTTTTAAAATAATAAAAAAAAACTACTGCAAAGTTATCTCTTTCAATCCTTGAATATTAATGTCTTGTTTTATTTTGATATATTAAATCCTTTTATGTACCATAATTCTATAAATTTTCTATACAGATCTTGAAGTTTGTTAAGATGTTTCCAGGTGTCTGGTATTTTCACAATGTCACTAAGGACATTTTAACTCCGTTTGATAAATGCTTGCTGGAGTAACTGACCAGCAAGTCCCAACTGTCTCTACCTGTCTGGTTCTGGGGTTCTATGAGCATACACCACACTCAACTTTTTAGGAGGGTGTTGGAGATGTCAACTCAGGTTCTCAAGCTTATATACCAAGTTCTTTGCCAACTGAGCTATCTCCCAGGCCCCAAAAATCATGGTGATAATGTGTTCTCCAATATATTGTGCACCCAAATAAACTTATCTGGAGTCAGAGAACAGAATAGCCACTAGATACAGAGGCCAGAAAATGGTCACACACACACATACACACACACACACACTTTTAATCCTAGCATTCCAAAGGCAGAGATGCATCTGGATCTCTGTGAGTTCAAAGCCACACTGGAAACAGCCAGGCATGCTGACACATGCCTTTAATCCCAGGAAGTGATGGCAGGAAGCAGAAAGGTATATAAGGCATGAGAACCAGGAAGTAGAGCCTGGTTAAGCTTTCAGCCTTGGAGCAGCATTTCAACTGAGATCCATTTGGATGAGGACTCGGTGGCTTCCAGTCTGAGGAAACAGGATTGGCTGAGGAATTGGCAAGTGAGGTGGCTGTGGCTCATTCTGTTTCTCTGATCTTTCAGTGTTCACTCCACCTGGCTCTGAGTTTGTTTTTATTAATAAGACCCTTTAAGATTTGCTTTACATACAGCAAACTCAACTTTTTAGGAGGGTCTTGAAGATGTCAACTCAGGTTCTCAACTTATAAACCAAGTTCTTTGCCAAATGAGCCATTTCCCAGGCCCCAAAAACAATATTTCTTACATGATTTTATATCCAGCTATCTTTTTATATGGTATTTTATTAATACTTCGAGATTTCATACATACATACATGTAATATGTTTTGATCATGTTCATCCCCACTCTTCCCCATAACTTCCCAGATCAACCTCTCACACCCCACCACCTCCCAATTTTGTGTCCTTTCTTTTTTAACCCACAGATTCTGATTTGTGTCACCTATATATTGCCCATAGATACATGAGGTATAGCCATCATTGGAGGGCCACCAACAGGTGTCACATCCTTTAAAAAAAAAAAAAAACTAACTCACCCAGTATGGTGGTATATGCCTTTTATCCCAGCAATTGGGAGGTAGAGGCATGTGGATCTTGTCAGTTCCAGACAAGTTTGGTGTACATAGAGAGTTCCAGGACAACCAGGGCTACATATTGAGACCATGTCAGAGAGAGAGAGAGAGAGAGAGAGAGAGAGAGAGAGAGAGAGAGAGAGAGAGTGAGAGAGGAGACTGGAAGTGACATGAAGAGATGAGAACTGAATAGAAAAGAAGAGACAAAATGAGACAAGAAGAGAAGAGGAGAGGAGAGGAGAGGAGAGGAGAGAAGAGAGAGAAGAGAAGAGAAGAGAAGAGAAGAGAAGAGAAGAGAGAAGAGAAGAGAAGAGAAGAGAAGAGAAGAGAAGAGAAGAGAAGAGAAGAGAAGAGAAGAGAAGAGAAGAGAAGAGAGAAAAAAGAAAACCAACTCTCCCTTTCCCAGAAGTCATCAGCTGTCAATAGCTACTCATCTGGAGGCTCCTGGGCAGGCATGTGTGAATCTCCACTCCATGCAGTATCCAGCAGTCTTGAAATGATTATCTGTGGATTCCTAGATTTTTCCTAATGCATGCAACCAAATCACTTTCCAACCATAGTACTTTCCTTTCATCCTCTACACATTGTAACTCTTGGGTTAGGGATATCTCTTAGCATGTACAAGGCCCTGGGTTTGATCTATTGTACTAAGAGTATAGAACAATGTTAAAATACTCATTTTTTTTATTCTAAGTAGCTTTGTGATTGTCTTCAATATCTCACAATTTGGTGTTACATTTAGTACATTTAGTATATTGATAAATACCCTTTATTAATAGCATACCTTTAATTTACAAGTCCCCAATGCCTTGATTGCATTCTAAAGTTCATCAAAGGCCTTTCTTTTTTTATTGATGGCTCTTCTCTTTGACCTGCGGTCAGGGAAAATTCTGACCACATCATGATGTTTTAAAAAATATGTTGTTGAATTTGGTTTAATGATTTTGTCTAAGGATGCAGCATCTGAATTTATGAGTGAGAGTGGCCTGTCAGTTCACCCCCCGACTCTTTGTCAGCTTTGGAGGGTTGTTGTTTTTGTTGTTGTTCACTTTGTGGGTTTTTTTTAGTTGTTTTTTTGTTTTGTTTTGTTTCGGTTTTGGTTTTTTAGTCAGATTATTCCAGACACACAAAGTAAGTAACTGATTCCCTTTGTATATTTTGGAGTAAAATGTGCCCAGTCTGGATTATAACTTCCGTGTGTGAAAGATTCTTTAGTTAAAATAATCTATTCCTCAAGTTTTCCTTGTAGGAAAATGTCTTAGCTACTGGCTCAGTGTCTTTAGATTAAAAATGCAACTTGAGAAGATTTGACCACCTCTCCATATAATATGAGACATATGAACACTAAAGGATTTAAATTCTTTTATCCTCCCCTCTTGTGACACATTTAATAGCCATCTAAGGCAACCCCATGCCAGGACACCTGTGTCACAAGGGGCTCTGGTTACACTGAGAACTGGAGGCAGGTGAGGGCCAAGTGTTCCCTTGGCTAGAACAGCTGCTCCCCATCACTGCCATATGGCTTCTCGTCTTTCTGTGTCTTCACACCTGATGCCACAGTGTTTATGAGAAATATAGGTGGCTTTCCCTTCACAGTAACACCAGGATATCCCCCGTGCAAGGCACACCTGACTCACTCTGAAGACACAGCTTCATAGGAAATGTCTACGCACAGATCTTCTCCGAGAGCTATCTATCATTGTTCCTCTGCACACCCAGCATGGTACTGAAGACTGCTTTCACTTCACACAAATTATCCCGTGTGTTGCACATTTCAGGAGGTTGGGACCCGATCAGCTCATCCGGTCTTCTATCCCTCTGCTGTGTTCTGTTGCCAGAGCCCATAATTACCATAAAACAGGTTGATTTCAGGCCGGGCTCTGCTGGGAAATGACATCGTGAATTCTTATTGGCACTTTGAAGAGAACATATTCTTCTCTGATTATTGTGCTCTTGCACTAAAATATTGAGAAATAGACTTTCCATATGTAGTATAAGAAAAACAGCTAAAACTTAAGATGTATTCCCATTGCCCATAATTTTTATTAGCTTTTTAAGAAAGCTCGGTGCCCATCAGAACCCGCTCTTGTTATTTTTATTGATGTCGTATAGACAATCCATAATCAAAACCATTGGCAAAACTGTTCAGCCCTCCACTTCTGCCCCAAAGTTGGCAGAAAATTCTCATTTAGAATTTGTAAGAAAAACCCAGAGGAAGCATGCAGAAATCCTTTATGCCATATTTCCCGGCAATGGAATATTTTCCTGCCTTTGAAAGAGCAATTAAATTTTACTTCAGCAGAAGTGTAAATCCAGGTGGTACGTGGAATAATGATACCATTCCCCTCTAGTTATCCTTACAGAAATAACACCATGCTCGTTGACAGTAAGCGGGATCCTTTGTAAAGTATTGGTTCATTTTTGTTACCGTCTGTTGGGGGGTGGTGTGAATGCTGGTCTGCATATGTGACACTGTGAAAGTGTGGAAATTAGAGAACCACTTTGTGGAGTGAGTCAGTTCTCTCCTTCCACCTTTATGGTGTTTCCTGGACTCGAACTCGGGCTGTCAGCCTTGAGCAGCAAGCGCTTTATCCTCTGGGCCATCTAGTCAGCCTAGTATCCTCTTTTGACTACTCTTCTAAACGTGAAGTCAGAGTCGTGAATGTAAAATACCTTCCCGCCAAGCATGAAAGGAAGATGCTGTGGATCAGTGCCAGCTCTGCAAGCCAAAACAGATCTCAGTGTGGCTTAGTGCTGCCAGGACCCTTCTCACACTGCTGCGCTGAGCTGTAGGCCAAAGCCATGGGGCAGTTCAAGACACTCAACATGGCTCAGAATTACTTCCTCCTGGTGTAAGGGGAGGGTCAACAGCCCCATTTGGTCTAAAACCTCTCCATCTCTGGTTGCTACAATCAGATGCCAGGCCAGATTCTCACAGGAGAGACTTGGAAGTACAGTGTTGTAGAGACCTCACACACAGGGAGACAGGGTGTCTCCTCCAAGTCAAGAGTACCCTTAACATTTATACTCCTAACAATTTATAAGCAAATATGAGAGCACAGCATGGGTTGAAATTCAACAATGAATCCCTACAAAAGTCTCTGTCCTTAGAGAGTCATAAGTGACCAATTTCCAGGCAGATGAGCATAAAGATGTTCAGCTGAGGAGCACCTAAAGTCATGCCCGAGCCCCCATGTCATCCAGATGAGCATAGAGGACCTCCCGGAGACAAGGAGAACTTCTCATGACCTCATCTTCTCACTACCTCTGCCCACAAACCGTAGCTTACTGAGACAATGACGTACTTTAGGGGCCATTGGCAACTTTGAAAATTCTTCAAGTCCTGAAGGCTTCGTCTCCCATGAACCACTAAGGTCTGGTAACAGGGCCCTTGCAGGAAGTGAGAAGACCGTCCAGAGATGCAAGCCTGGGAATGTGGCTACAGGGATGAGAAAGGCCGAGAACAGTGTGACCTGGAAGCAAAGAGAAAGGGTGGGAACCTCCAGAAAGGGGTTCAGTGCAATAGTCGAAGGGCAAAGAAGGGCTTTGTAGACCAGAAAGGGATGGGATGGAACACCTCATTCTTCTAAAACCTCCTAAAATCCTACTTCTTTCTTCCAAGACAGTATTTTTTTACATGAAGCAAAACAGAGGAGAGTGAGTTAGGGAGGAAGCCTAGAAGGCCTTACACACAGCATTACAGAATTAGCACATGAAAAAAGAAAAGAAAGAAAAACAGTTGGCATGGAGGAAGGCAGGAACCCATCTCCTACCAGGCCAACTAAATCCTTACCACAGCATAGGCACCGGGGTACTTTGGTGTCTGAAGGTGACCCATAAGTCACTATAATATTCAAACACCCCCTCCCCGGGTGTGGCAATTTAAGAAGCTAAGGACATGCAATATTTGAGGTTGTATGAAGAACTGCAAGTAACAGACAAGAAAGAGAAAGTCTGGGCTGTATAAATGAGCAAAAAAGCTTCCACTATGTGACAAAATCCCCAACTCATCGCTCTGAGCGCCAATTCTGAACCTAAACTGTCTCTCTTTGCTCCAAATTGCCTTTTGCCTTGGGCACATGTTTCTTCCTAATAAATCATCCCTGCCTCTGGTATAACCATGCATGTTCGTTCAATCCCTTGCTCCAGGACTCAAGAACCTGGAACCTGCCAAGGTGCCACCAAACCCCAATATAAGTTGATGTTAGATGAATGTTCTTCTCTTCTTTCGTAAAACATCCCACAAATGCCCTGACCATTGGTACGCTGTGGGTATTGAAGGAGCTAGTCAATGTCTACTACAAGTTAGTACATATGATGCAGGTGATTAGCTGGAGTTAAAAATGGAATTAGCTGACTAGAAAGTCAACATGAGGTTAAATTTTTGTTGTCCCTGGGCAGCAAATAATCCTCATCGTCAACTGAACTGGGTTTAGAATGCCCTAGGTATTTCCAGAGAGGTTTAACTAAGGAGGGAAAGCTCATCTTGATGTGGGCAGCACCATTCCATGGACTGGGGACCTGGGCTGAATAAAAAAAAAAAAAAAAAAAAAAAAAAAAGCAGGGGAGGGGGAAGCTACCTGAGCATCAGCAATGTCACTCTCTCTCTCTGCTTGCTGACCATGGATGCTGCGTGACCAGCCTCCCTGAACTCCTGAGGCCACAGCTAGTCATGGTGGACCGGACCCTTTAACTGTGGGGGAAAATAAGACTTCAACAATTGTTTCCAAAACTTGTCAGAATTTTCAACTGCTTTGCTTCATTCCATAAAGTTTGAAACTGAAACCATGTGGCTCAGAGTAGATGGGAGCAAGAGTAATGTGAGCTGCCTGACGAGGAACTCACACATCTCTCTCAGTTTATCCAGAAAACCATACCAGACAGCTGTACTTCCCTCTCTCCTGGCTCCTCCCTCCTGCTCCCCACCCAGGGCCTCGTGCTGGGAATGGCAAGTTCTTACCTTCTTCCTGCAAGGAAGAAACCCCGACCCCCTGGTTCCATAATTGCTGGTTGCACAGCGTCCTGTCCTTCATGAGTTGATTCAATTATCATTGATTAGTTCAACAAACCCCTCTGAAGGGCATTAATGTGTCTGGAACATTAGCAAGCTCACCCCGGATCTTCACATCACCACAAACCAATTGTTTAAGACAAAAAGAGCCAGGAAGTTAAGCAACCATTTTGTCTGCCAGGTGCCACATAATGAGTTTTAGTCACTCGAGGTTTTGTTTCTTTTTACTTCTTTGGATTGACCGGGAATTGGGATGTCATGGAGACACAGACTGACAGATAACAGAACCTCACTGTTGAAGGTTCTAAGAGGAGCTGAAGGGACGGCCCATTCAGGAAAGTGTTTGCCTTACAAGCAATGAGGACTTGAGTTTGATCTTCAGAACTCACATTAAAGGCACAAAAACAGGTACAGAAAGACACACCTATGAACACACACACACACACACAAATTATCCAAGATACTTCTGACACCAGGCACCAACATGTGTGACTCTGTATCAAGGTCTGATCCACCATGGGTCACAGCACTGCCCACGTTAGCTCAAGTAGGCCTAGGTGGGCCTCTGGCTGTTGTTCCAGACAGCACAATGGTAGATCTTAGAGGTAACCGTGTGACACTAATTCTGCAAGTACACCGAACTTGTAAGCTATGGGGGCCACCATGGGCTCCACCCCATGGTAGAATCTTGCAGATAGCCTAAAAGTCCAAGCAGAAAGTCGCTGCAGTGTCAACTGCCACAGCAAGTCCCCATCAGGGCAGCGCTGTTACTGGGGAAACTGAGGTCTGCCCTGCTGTGTTCTTAGTCTTGTTAAGAGGGAACAATGGGGAAGGCCAGCTGAAAATTTTGGAAGGGAAGAAGTCATTCCCTTTGGTAAGTACCTACATGGCAGACAGAACCACATGGAGAAAGGGGCAGAGAGAGAGCTTTGAGAACGAGCAAGGAAGCCCAAAGTGTTCAGGGAAGTGTGCACAGGAAAGAGATAGGAAGAAAGAAAAGGAAACGGAAAATGACACTTTTCTAAGTTGGGACTCAGAAAAGTGGGCAAACTCCACAGTGCTACATGATGGAAGCCCTGTGAGCCGCTGCAGCAGTGACAGGGTGGGGAAAGAACATCTCACGACAGGGATAATTATTCCTCCCCCTCCTTCTAGGCACTCTTCCTGAGCTGTGGTCTCTTGCCAGGTGACTGATTAACTCTTAAAGGCACAGTCAGTATGTAATGTTCCAGTCTTTGGGAAGATCAGAATGCTCTATCTCTGCCCAGGGCCAGGGGCAGATTCCATTAGAGTGGAGTCCATCCTCAATGGTCTTTAAGGCTCCTGTAACAATACCTGATGGAACCATCACTGTAGGAGTATCCCAAGACTCCAGAACTGTAAAAGCCACCAGTGTGCAATGACTGGGAAAGGGCCAGGCATGAGACCACAGCCCCAGAGCCGAAGCATAGGGTAAGGCCAGGAAAGCTGTGGATGTGAAACTTGCTGAGATCTGGAGCCCAATCCCTTCTCCCACTGTATCTACCATTCAGTTCATATCCTGGAAGACCATTCTAGAGTCCTAAGATTTAATGTCTGCTTTGTTGAGGCTGGGTCTTGCCTGGTGCCTCTTTTATACCACTGTGTCTGTCCTGGGCCTGCTCCACTCTTGTGTTTTGGAAGCAATTGTCTTTGCTTTGACCTCACAGACTCATAGTTGGAGAATTTTCCTCAAAGTTAATTATGTTTCAGTGTCACTCATGTCTGATTTCCACTAGAATCTGGTCTCTGGAAATTTCAGTTGATTCTGGAACAAGTTAAGATTGGGGCTACTGGTCTAGAATGGATGTATTTTATATGTGAAAAGAATGTGATAGAAGATAAGAATATAGTTTCTGTCCAAAGGGTTCATGTGTTGGAAATTGAATCTTCAGCCAACAGTGTGGGGAGGTGGGACATTTATAAGCTGATTAGGTCATGAGGACTCTGCCTTCATGAATGTTGAGAGGGTTGGTTCATTTAAAATGTGAGACAGGGGTCACCGAGATGGCTCAGAGAGTAAAAGGTTTTTCCGCCAAGTGGACTTGAGCCTGATTTTTATCTCCAGGCCCCACATGGTAGAAGGAGAAAGTGGACTCCAAAAGGGTGTTCTCTGATGTCCACATGCGGGAGTGCGGGAGTGCACACACAAAGTAAATGTGGTTTAACTTTAAAAAAATAAACCAGGAGTGAAGGCCCTTGCCTCCTGTCCACATTTCATCTGATGGCACTACCAGAACCCAAGCCCACTTCAGCCACTCACCCCCAGAAAGCCAATTTGAAAAGTCAAATTAAAAGTAGGGAATAGGAAAAAGGAGATTTATTCGATATCACAACATTGGAAAGAGAGACAAAGAGACCCAGTGGTCCTCCATATCAGTCCTTATGGTTCTGAGGTGAGATCAAAGCTTAAAGAGTGGGCAGGGATGGCCCATCTAACCCAGCAGTCCTGGCCAAGGTGTGGTTCTGCCATTGACTGCCATTGCCAGGGCTTCAGGTGCATCATCCTGTAAGGTGGTCGGTGAGTTGTTAGAGCTGTGTGACATCTCTTTCCAGGGGACAAGATTCCCCTTTGGCTGGGGCTCTTTCCTTCTCCCAGCATGAGATTTCTGGGGGGAAATCCCCCATTTCTTTGTGGTCCATTCTTCTAATAGTCTGGTAATCAGATTGAGAGACCCAAGGGTCACTGCTAGGTCCCTTCAGCAGAACAGTAGTATTTGGTTTTCCCCTAGGTCCATGGCCCATGGCATCTCAGGTTCTTGGCCACCTGAGCGGTATCAGGAATGAGTTTCACCGATGGAGCAGGCAGTAAACCCAATCAGATCGTGGTTGGTTGCTCCCACAGTTTTTGTGCCGCTGCTGTATCCGCATATCTTGTCAGTGAGTCAGCATCACAGATCGAAGGGTTTGTGGCTGGGTTGGTGTGTACCTTTCTCCTCTGGTAGCATGCAGAGTACCATGAACACTATCAGTAAGGGAGAAGGCTCTAGGTATGCAGCAGCTCAACTTCTCTGTGTTTAATGAGTTTCTGTCAGACCTTTACAATCTGTGTCAATTCCTCCAGGTTGCACGACCCAGGCTATAACTACCCAGAGCCACGAGCAGAAAAAGGAAGGCCTGTGCATATAAACTTCCCAGGCTGTGGCATCCTGTTACAATAGCACACAGCTGGCGGACAAGAAGTGCAGCAGCTGGCACACATGAAATACTGCTGGGATGCTTATTTTCAATCAACAGGTAGGTCTCGAGGGTTAGCTGCTTGTCTTTGTCCTATTTTTCGTTTTTTAAGATTACATTTATCTATGTATCTACTTGTTTTGTGTGTGTGCATGTATGGGGGCACACGTGTGCCACTGCACATGCGTAGAGGCTAGAGGCCAGAGGACAGCTTGCAGAATCTCATTCTCTCCTTCCACCACAATGGTCCCAGGGATTGAACTCAAGCTATCCATCTTGGTGGCAAGTGCCTTAACCCTCTCGGCCACCTTGTGGGTCCTAGCTGCTTGTTTTGAAGATACAGTTTTAAAGAGCCAGAGCCAAGGGGGTGAAGCAGAGATGGTGGGTTGCAAGGTCAGAAGGTGTTGCCAGTGACTGTGGGACCCAAGGGCAGACCCAACCCCATGCTGCAGCAGCCAGGGTTCTCCTTAGAGACCTCAGCTCAAGTGAAGCCTGGACTCTTGACTTGACCAAACAAAGGCAGTTTAGGCTGAACCAGTATGAAACCAGTTGGGCTTTGTTAAAAGGAAACATTTTACCATAGATTTTTGAGGAGTTACTACAAAGAGGGGTGTCCAGAGAAAGAATAAAACACAGGAGAGCAAGGGTGTGGGCTTCTCCAGAGAGAAACACTCCTCCTCACCTTTATAACAGTCGGTGGGTTCTGAAGTCACAGCTTCAGTGGGTTGCTTAGGAATGTAAAGGAGATTATGGGATGGCTCCTGAGGTTCCTCAGGCAGGATGGCAGCCAATAAAGTGGAACCAGAGGTCAGGAAGATGACACAGGGAGTTAGGGAGTTTTCATTGTGAAAAGTTATTCATCTTCTTCATGAGCTTCCCAGAAAAAGAATGGGACAGGAACAAGGCCATTTTCAAGGTTGTGCACACCCAGGCCTTCAACATGGTTTGCCATTTTAATCCGCCTTGGAAAGCATCTCTATACAAAAGGAGTATTGTCTATATGTGACCCAATCACAGTGAATGATTAACTGTGCTGGGATTCTGATTTCTGGCTGGCTAGGGGCTTCCATCAGACCCCCAATGAGGGCCCTTTCTCTTCCCACAGCCCCTCCGTTTTCTTCTCTTCCCATCCAACCCCAGTCTTCCTTAAAGTTTTGATGTGCTATTCATTGGGAAGAATTTTCCCTCATTTTGGTGTTTCTTCAAACGTTTCATTAGAATTTCCTGACCAAGTTTTTAAGGCCCTCTTTGATTCTGTGTCCAACTCACTCTTATCTCAGCCCCATGAGACTCCGAAGAAAACTAAAAATAAAACACAAGGAAATCACGCAATTCATATATAACAGATTATTGAAATGAGTGTCCAGCAAGCAGCTTTAATACTTAGTAGATATGAAGTTTTATCTGAAATTCACAAGTCCCACTGGCAAGTTAAGAGTACAAAGACTCAGAGTGAGAGAGTGGTCTCTGTAAGAAGGCTGATACATCACGGCTAAAAACGAATGAATTCACAGACCACTGGCAAGCCCAGCAACAGCCCATTCTTGGGCTCCTTGCCTTCATGATGTGAGTACACTCTGTTTAGTCTGGTCTGTCGTCTCATGGCCAGATCTCTGAGTGTTGGAAAACGCAAACTGAAACACTTCAGTCTATACCCGCTGTTTGGGTGCTAAGAGTGTAGCCCCTTGGGAAGATCTAAGTATCTTCCATACACTCAAGCTGAACTTGGTGTTTTCTGTACTGAGCTTACTCTCCTTGCCTGCAGGGGCCTGCCTGTCTTACAGGCCACTCCCAGGGACCAGGTGGATGGATAGGTGATTGACTTGTGATGTCTAAGTCTAGGTCCTAACACACACCTAAGAATGGGGGAGTTTCTGAGACCTGAGACTGAGAGTGTTGGGAACATTTGCTTTGTTTCCTGTCCATCTGTGCGAGGCCCCAGCTAAAGTCCTCTAAATTCTTCTTGTCACCCCTGGGCATACTGTCAGAGCTGCCGATGGATGAGTGGGCCTTAATGAAGCAAGTGACATCAATCACTTTTTCTTACACATTTTTTGGGGGACGCATATGCCATGGCACCTAAGTGGGAGGTCAGAGGACAACTTCCAAGAATTGAATCTCTCTCTTCACCATGTGGGTCCCAGGGAACCAACTCAGCTCTTCAGGTTTGGCAGCAAGTGCCATTACCCATGATACACCTGGCTGCGTCCCAACAATTTTTAAGGGACATATATAGCCTAGGCTATATTGTGAGACCCTATATCCAAAAATACAAAAAGAAAAGGGAGAGGAGAGTCAAGAACCAGGGAATTCCATCTAGATAGCTGAGACTTGGAGGGTTAGACAGAAAACACATGAAACAAACCGCAACTGCTACAGGTTAATCCGCATTCTCTCGTGTGTTCTCCCTAGACATCTTCATTTCCCCTGTGAAGGGCCCACGTCAGAGCTGTGTGACTGCGTTAGTTATTTGTCTTGTTGCTGTGACAAAAACAAGAAAGGGAGGGAGGGAGGGGAGAGGGAAGGAGAGAGCAAGGGAAGGAGGAAGGGATGGAGGGAGGAAGGAAGGAGGGACGGACAGAGGGATGGTGGATGGATCGGTTTGTTTAGGCGTATGGTTTAGGGGCACAGTCCATCACAGCAGGAGCTCAAGGCAGCTGTCCCACTGCATCAGGAAGCAGAGAGGTAATGACGACATGTAACTGGCTTTTCCTTTTATTCAGAGGGAACTCCAGCCTGTGGGATGGTAGAGCCCACATGTAGGATGAGTCTCTTCAACTCAATTAACCTAGTCTAGACAAACCCTCCCAGGCGTGGCCCAGATTTGCTTCTGTGGAGATTCTGAATCCCACCAGATCTGCAGTCAGCACTAACCATCTGGCCTCCCTCCTTTCACTGCCTGTTGAATTCCTTGTCCCTTTGTGATATGAACCCAAAGGAGGCTCTGATTTCCACTCACGAACTGGCTGAACCAAGTGAATACTAAGGTTTGTGTGCATTCTGCCTTTCTCTGTTGTGTGAACTGAACCTCATGATAGAAACCAGTTCATAAGAGAAAGTGTCTGATTAGGAAAGAAAAGTCAGTTATTATTGCATGGTCTTTCCTGGGTCCATGGTCTGGAGCCCACTTTCAAACAGGTAGCCACCAATAGCTCCTTAAATTTAAAATAATTAGAAAGTTTTACACTAAGAAATCAGTCTGTGAGACTGGAGAGATGGTTCAGGAATTAAGAGCACTTGTTTTTGCGGGGGACCCTGGGTTCAATTCCTAGCACCCACATGACTGTCTATAACTCCAGTTACAGGATGTATATAATACAGATATACATTCAAGCAAGGCACTCAAACACATAAAATTGATCTTTTATTAAAAAAAACAAAGAAAGGATTCGTTCTCGGTGATCCTAACCAGCTTCCAAGTGCTCAGAAGCTCAGCAGGCTTAGCCATGTCAGAGCAGTTATGGTACCGTGGAGATCTCCGCAGGACAGTCTACTCCAACAGCAGGTATCAGCTCCCACCAAATGTTGGGTGTGCAAGTATATGACTGCTCCTTGCCAAGAAAAGAAATAAGACCCGAATAAAACAGGACCTCTGGGTCTAACTCCAGCTTACAGGAAATGGAGGGGGGATGGGAAGGGTGTTTCACAACACCATGGGGATCCATAGGGCAGACTGCAAGTTGTGGGAATACTTTACAAAATGGAAATGATGAGGATATTATAAACAAAACTATGGAAAGGGAAAAATTACTAGTCCCAAAGATTGAATATATCAAACAGTTACAATGCATAGCCCTTACTGAAAGCCAGTTCAAATAAACTGTAAAACAATGTTACAAATTCTAAAACAACTCTGCAAGTTTGTCTGCTCAGTAGATAACTGTTACTAAGCAACACCTGCTGGGGCTGAAGAGCTGGCTCAGCAGCTAAGAACGCTTGTCGCTCCTGTAGTGGATCAGTGTTTGGTTCCCAGCCCCTTGTGGTGGTTCACAACCATCAGTAGCTCTAGTTCCAGGGGAGTCAATGTTCCCCCTCTGACCCCTGCAAGCACCAACCATGTATATGGCACACATACATACATGAAGGCAAAACATTTGCACACAAAATAAAATGAATAATCCTAACCTAAATTTTAAAGAAATTCTTGCTGAAGAAGATAGAGGCTGGATAGCCTCTGAGAATATTTTTCCAGAAACAATCCATGTTTAATTTGACAGTGTGCGCGATCTGAAGGAAGGACACCCTCCTGTCACATTGGAAAAAGTATAAACCCGGAGTTCTTGTTCTAAGAAGGGGATGGAAAGAAGAAAGGTTTGTCCTTTGAATACAAATGCATTACTCAGGTCAAATTTTGAACAGAAAGCAAGATGGAATCAGCAGGTGTCTTCTCAGACCCCACCCTGGGCACCCCAACTGGCAGGATTCCCTCTTCCTATTGTGAGCCGCAGCTAGGAAAGCAGTCTCTAACAGCAAACCTGCCAGGACTCAAAAGAAGGAAATTTTTGGTTTGGTTTTGGTTTTGGTTTTTCAAGACAGGGTTTCTCTGCATAGTTTTGGTACCTGTCCTGGAACTCGCTCTGTAGACGAGTCTGGCCTCAAACTCAGAGATGTGCCTACCTCTGCCTTCCAAGTGCTGGGATTAAAGGCGTGCACCACCACCACCACCACCACCACCACCACCACCACACCACCACCACCACCGCCTAGTGAAAGGAAATATTTTAAATACTGCTCATTTATTCAATTCCAAGGTCAATAATCCCAAAAAAAGGATGGGAAGAGTGTAGCCTCGATCCTTTTACTTTACAATGCCACCCCAGGTGGAGCCTTGAGTTTTATCTTTGTAAGAGGTCGTGTTCTCCTCGGGTCACACTGTGTGAAGGAAGGCATTCATCTGTAAAGTTCCAGCTTTGTTGCCTCTGATAAAACAGATGCAGTCTCTAACCCTCAGAGTTTCTGTTTCTTCCTGGTTTCTTCTGGTTCCAAAATTCTGAACTTCTTGAAGGCTGCAGATGGTCCTTGATAGACTATGTCTGCTGTCGCTGGATCGATCGGCAGGCACTGAAGTGAAGTTCAAGTTCCTCTGAGACTTCTGATTGAATCAGGAACTGCAGACAGCAGTACAGTACACCTCCTCACATTCAGAGGAAGATCGTGTCTTTCCCTCTTTCCAAAGAGTGGAGACAGAAATATAACGTTCAATCTATGCCCATCCAAAGGATGATGAAGTTCAGATTGTCTGAGGATTCCACAAAGGCCAGCAGATTGGCAAAGTGGTCCAGGTATACAGGCATAAATATGTCATCTACACTGAATGAGTGCAGTGAGAAAAGAGTAATGCACAACTGCCCCTGTGCACATCCACCCCAGCAAGGTGGTTATCACCAGGCTAAAGCTGGACAAAGACTGAAAAAAAGAAAAAAAAAAAAAAAAAAAAAAAAAAAAAACTGGAAAGGAAAGCCAAGTCTCAACAAGTGGGAGGAGATCAAATGATCAAATACAAGGAAAAACAATGAGACGATGCAGGAGTAGAAGTATCTCATACACAACTTTCATTAGAGACCACTTAAGTTTAAAAAAAAAAATGAGGGAGACTGATGGTCAATATCATCATCACCTCGGCAGGATCTAGAATCACCTAGACCACACACCTCTGGGCGTGTCTGTGAGAAAGTTTCTAGGTTGTGTTAAATGAGATCAGAAGACCCACCCTAAGTTCTGTGAACTGGGGTCCTGAACTGAATAAAAAGGTTCACCTCCCTCTGCTTCTGGATTGAAGATGTCATGTGACCAGCGGCTCAGGCTCCTCCCTCCATGATGGAATGACTGTAGCCTCTCAAACTGTAAACCAAGATAAGCCCTTCCTCCTTCAAGTGGCTTTGGTCAGGCATCTTGTCATGATGGGAAGGTAACCAAAACAGAGAACTCTCTCCTGACTCTGAGAGACTCTTTGTGGGGATGACCTGTGTCTTCAGAACTCTAAGGCTCTGGTCAAGGTTCAGAACGGTTAACAGTTGGTAACAACCACACAAAGAGCACCAAACCAGCCTTCCGAGCCACAGGAGGTCTACTGAATCTGCAAAGCACCGTGTGAAACAGGTTTTTGCTTAGTCCGAGCTGCTGCAAGCACGGTTTGCTAAAATCTGGAATGACTAAAACTGACATCTGACTCCAAAACGTATGTGCTTTACGTGGTACTCAACCAGAATAAAAATGAAATGTATAAATAAATTATGCCATGTGCTACACAGCTTTCCATCCTTGTGACAGATACCTGATATAATCAACTTAAGAAAGAGAAAATGTTTATTTTGGCCCGTGGCCCTGGAGGGCTCTGTCTGTGATGGACTGGTCCTGTTGTTTAGGGCCCAAGTCAATGAACACCATGGTGAGAGTAAGGGATGGCACAAACCTGGTGGAGAAGGGACCAGGGTCCCACAGCGCCCTTCCTTCAATCATTCCCCCCAATGACCTGAAAGCCTCCCAGTCCAGCGAGGCCCCACCTCTGAAACATTCGCCCACCTTCCAACACGCTAAGCTTTTAAGACATGGGAGTGGGGGAGGGGCACGAGACAGTTGATGCTTTTAGAACCCGGAGAGCTGAGAAACACCAAGTGGGAAACAGCCTACCCTAGGGGTCGGGCTCTTCATCTCAGAGCATGTCTGGGCCAGCCCTCCAGATGTTTTGACTCATCCTAATTGCCAGCATTTAAAACTATGCAGGAGTCACATAAATAGCAAGATTGGGAACGGTATTGACAGATCAGGATCTCTGGCGCTGGGGGGTGCTCCACTCCCACGTGGTACCCATCAGTGAACCTGAGCTGCAGATGCTGATGGGAGACGCACTCCCCACACAGCAGCCGGCCTCCCCCTGCTGAGCTTCTGTTTAAGAGTTACGTGGCTTTGGGGTTTGCACCCCTCCTTTGCTTCCAAGGCATCCAACTTAGAGAAATCAATAGGGCAAAACATTTTCAATCCCATAAATACACAGCGTGTCAAAAACTATAAGAAATACTGCGCCTTCACCCTTTCCTCAAAAGTTTCTTCTTGGGGATGACCCAGGCATTGTGAGGGTTTGGAGAGCAGCCGAGGGCGCTCAACTAAAATAGTTTTGTCTTCGGTTACTACCGGAATAAACCTGTGAACAGACAGCCGTTCTGTGCCAGCTGAAATTCTAAGTCTTGGGTGGGATGGCCAAAGCTTAGGACCTCAGTGGAGAAACACGCTGGAGCGATTATATCCTGATGCCAAGTTTCTTTCTTTATTGCCATGGCAGCAAGAAAAGAAATGTTAAGAGGGAAAAGCTTTGCTAGGGCAGACCTTCTGCCAGGCGTGGGGAGTGCCAGCCTTTTCGAACACATTTACAGGAAACTCACAACTACAGAAAAGCCCCTGGAACTAAAATAGCCAAGAAAGAATAAAGACCATGCATTGTCTTTATATTTCAAGTGGAGCTCCTGGGACTTGGGGTTCTCTGACACTGGGGACATTATTAATAAACAAACATCTGGATTGACTTGAATCTAAATTTAAGTACCCTGAGTATTCTGGCTCGATCAATCATAACTAGGGTCCATTTTCCTACAGTCCACTGTGGCTTGTGTCCTTAGCCTACCTTCATTTTCTTCTGACACTCGTAACTCATCTTGCTTTTTTATAAAAAAAAAAAAAAGATCTTATTATGTAGATGTTTGAGAAGCAACAACATATGGAATTGGTCTTGCACTTATACACATGGGCTCTCAGAGTATTCTTGGTCTCCTAACTGGGCTCATATCCCCACACCATCTGTTTCTATCTCTTGGGGGTTTTGCTGTTGTTGTTTTGGTTTGGGTGGGGTCTTTTGTCGGGGAGGGGGTTGAGACAGGGTCTCACTTTGTATCCCTGGCTGGCCTGGAACTTGCTATATAGACTAGGCTGGCCTCAAACTCACAAAGATCTGCCTGCCTCTGCCTTCCTGGTGCTAGAAGAGAAGGTGTGCACCTATCAGGCCCAATGGGGTTTGCATCTTTCATCTAATGACTTAAGCTTTCCCCCCAAGACTGCTGAGATTTACCAAAACAATTCGAGTCCACTAATAATTAAACTTAGGCCATGATGGAACTTCCCATTTATTCCATCTTTTCAATATGGAATTTACCAAGGTTTGCTTGGTTTCTCATGGTATTTGGGAGAAGCACATTACATCTGATGGCCATAAGACAGATTCAGCCATGACCATGGCCAAGTCTAACTTGAATTCTCCAATGTACTCAAATAGCAAGAGTAAATATGAAAGCCAAGGCCGGCCAAACACATTCGCAAGGAGAGAAATGCAGTCAGTCACATGCAGAACCCCAGGAGTGGGCACAGACGGCAGTCCGTAAACACCATGCCAATGCCATGTGTACCTCAGCAAAGCTCACCCCACCTCTAAGGGGAGAGTTGGTCCAGAGCCCTGAGCTGCTGTGGCTGGGCCAAAGGGGTGTGAGCCAAGAGGTTGCTATGCGGAGTCCCCACCCACGGACCAGGAGTTAATCATTCCCAGGCCCCTGTGCCTGACATAAGATGCTTGTCATTTCCCATGGCTTATGTGAATAATAATAAAAGAAAGAAAGAAAACAAACAGAAGAGATAACTACACTATGGTAAAAGATAATCCCGAAGCATAACTATTGTCTAGGAAGCTGAGCGCCACAGTCAGGCAAACACCCACTTTGAATGTAGGGACTCCACTGACATTTATTCCTAAGAGATTAGGCTGTGACAGGCTTCAAGTCATGTAGACCTGTTCCCGTTCCCCAGGGCTTCCACTCTATTTATACGCAAGATCCCATGTTATTTTTCCTGGTGTTATGGCAACAAGAACTTCAGTGTTTACAGAGCTATCAAGTTCTGACAGGCCAAGCTGGGTGCTTCGCACCCCTGGCTTGTATTAAGATGGAGGAAGGGGCTGGGGAACTCAGCCATCTGCACAGGCAGTACTGAGTCAGGAGAGGGAGGAAGCCAAGCTAGTCGGTAATCAGCAGGGGGACAGGCCACCTTGCCAGGGGAATTCACCTGCAGGGCCCTTTCAGTTCAGGAATTCACCAGGGATACAGAGCCTAGAAAGTTACAGTGAGCCCCAAGAATAAAACCAAATTCCAACCACAACTTCATGCTCCATGTGCATGAGCATGTTCATCTGTGTGTGTGTATGTGTGTGTGTGTGTGTGTGTGTGTGTGTGTGTGTGTGTGTGTGTGCATAAATCAAGGGCTGGTCTCGGGTGTCCTTCATTAAGCACTATCCACCTTATTTATTGAGGTGGGGACCTGGGGCTCTTCCATCAGGCTGAGCTAGCTGGCCAGTGTGCCCTGAAGATCCCTCTGTGGGAAATTCCAGTACTGAGATTATAAGGATGACCATGCAAGGTGGCCACCATGCATGGCTTCTTTTTAAAAAGTGGGTTCAGGGATCATATTCAGGTCCTCAGTCTTACACAGAAAATCCTTCAACAACTGAGCTACCGCCCCAGGCCTCCACAAACATTCAACTGTGTTGATATGGTATATTCAAGTGTGTTATGATGCTTCTCGGGTGCTAAAAAGGAAATTAAAATGCTGGGGGGAAAAGGCCAGAGAAACCTCCCTGCATCCACCACACAGCACAGCAGGCCAGCTGTTCCATACCAGCAGGAACCAGCCGAGGACTCTGCCCTTCGAAGCATCCTCAAGCCTCTGCAATAATGTGAAGCTGGGAGTGGAGATGTCCCAGATACACCTCACAGACACGATTATTCGGAGAGCTTGCCACTTAGCCTGTGAAAATAGCTCCATGTGAGCAAGGTTCTTCGACAGGGAGGCTGTGTCCCAGAACCCAAACACCCACTTTAGGGATGTCTGGGTCCCAGCTGGAGCAGGAAATAAAAACCACAGGCTGAGCCTCTGGTGCCATAAACTGCCACGTTTCAATTCCAGAGCTGGACTAAGACGGCACAGTAGGAGCAAAAAGTGGCAGGGAGTTCAAGAGCACATTCTCCTCCCTTCCTCCACCCCTTCTTCCTCTTTCCTTCCTTCCAGACTTCCCAGCTTCCTTCCTTTTATTTCCTTCCCTCCTCTCCTTCCTACTCAATTTCATTTCCTTCTCCCTTCCTTCCTCCTTCCTTTTCCCCTTTCTTCCTACACGTGTTCACAAGGGCACATATTCCATAAGAAAAAGTTACTCTGACTGTAAATGAACTTTCCAAAGGCACCTGCTTTCTTTTGTAATTTGAGGATTTGTTCGGTATAAGAGTAAAAGGTACATGTGCTTGCCTGTGCTCAGTAACGCTCCAGCAACAAAGAAGACTCATGAAACAGGTAAGTGCCAGACAAGGAGCAGGGTCTGCTTACAGTTCTCCAGATGACAGGGGCAGGTCTCAGGTGGTGACAGGGGCAAGTCTCAGGTGACAGGGGCAGGTCTCAGGTGACAGGGGCAGGTCTCAGGTGACTCAGCAGGTCTCAGGTGACAGGGGCAGGTCTCAGGTGACTCAGCAGGTCTCAGGGTGACACAGCAGGTCTCAGGTGACTCAGCAGGTCTCAGGGGACACAGCAGGTCTCAGGTGACTTAGCAGGTCTCAGGGTGACAGTTCAGATCTCAGCTCTATTATCCATGACCCCAGAGCCACCATACCACTGTTTGCTCTATTTCCTGCTGTCAGGGACTTTGCTACTCCTCTGTTGTTGTGACAAAACACTGTGACCAAAAGCAACTTAAGAAAGGGAGAATTGGCTTTGGTCACGGGTTCGAGAGTCTTCGGGAGTCCATCCCGGCAAGCAGGTTTGGCAGAAGCGGCAGGAATCAAGAGAACTGAGAGTTCTCCAGGCTAAGAGCAGTCAGACCCACGCCTCAGTGACACTTCCTCCTAAACCTCCCCTAAACAGCCACCAAATGGGAACAAATACCTGAGTGTGAGCCTCTGGGGGCCATCTCTCATTCACACCACCACACTCCTCAAGAGCCACCTTGGCTTTTCAGCTGAACTTCTCTGACATCCTGACACAGACCGCTTCTCCGTGCCTTGTCTTCCCAGCAGTCAGGGATTAAAGGCTCTCCCTTAGAGCGGGGCTTCAGTGTACATCTTCCTTTCTTTTGTGAGACGTGCCTCGGTTATTAGAAGAAAAGGACATGAAGTTGGGAGGGGTGGGAGGAGGACCTGGGAGGAGTAAGGAAGAAAAAGGGGGTGGCAAATATGATCAAAATACATTTGACATATGTATAACATTCTTCTTTTTAAGTAATAAAAGCACTATATATGTATATATTTAAATGAGATCAAGTCAAATTTCTCTGGCGTGGCTTAAGCTTGATGCCCCACTACTGACTAACTCAACCTGTTTACCTCTTGGTATTTTAGCACCCAACAGAACCAAAACCTTTTCCCACTGAAAATATATATTTAACTGTGGTGATATTGTATACCCCAATATATCATGCACCCTAATAAATTTATCTGGGGTCAGAGAACAGAACAGCCACTAGACAGATATAGAAGCCAGAAAATGATGGCACTCACACCTTTAATCCTAGCCTTCTGGAGGCAGAGATCCATCTGGATCTCTGTGAGTTCAAAGCCACACTGGAGGGATTGGGGATTTAGCTCAGTGGTATAGGGCTTGCCTAGCAAATGCAAGGCGCTGGGTTCGGTCCTCAGCTCCTGGGGAAAAAAATAGATAGATAGATAGATAGATAGATAGATAGATAGATGGATGGATGGATGGATGGATGGATGGATGGATGGATGGATGGATGGATAGATAGATAGATAGATAGATAGATAGATAGATAGATAGATAGATAGATAGATAGATAGATAAACAAAGCCACACTGGAAACAGCCAGGCATGGTGACTCATGCCTTTAATCCCAGGAAGTAATGGCAGAAAGCAGAAAGGTATATAAGGCCTGAAAACCAGGAACTAGAGTTGGTTAAGCTTTTAGGCTTTTAGCAGCAGTTCAGCTGAGATCCATTTGGATGAAGTCTCAGAGGCTTCCAGTCTGAGGAAACAGAATCAGCTGAGGAATTGGCAAGGTGAGATGGCTGTGGCTTGTTCTGCTTCTCTGATCTTTCAGCATTCGCCCCAATACCTGACTCCAGGTTTGATTTTATTAACAAGAACTTTTAAGATTTGTGCTACATTTAACCCAAGAAGGGCCTTGCTATCCACTCTGAATGTACATGAAAGGGAATTGGCTGTTATAAACATAAATAATTACCAGTCAGTCATTAGCTGGTTGGTCTAACAGATCTAGACACTTAGCTGATGCTAATGTGGTCCATTGCTCTCGGGAATCTTTCAAAAAATTGATTGTGGTCTAGGGGTGGGGGTGGGGCTGTTCTTTTGTTTTGTTTTGTTTGTTTGTTTTGTTTTCATTTTTAAGAATATAACTCAGGCTGTCCTCAAACTATCTGTGAAGTTCATGATGACCTCGAATTCGTGATCCTTCCAAGCACTGGAATTATAGACATGTGTAGTATTGTATTCCCCCAAATATTGTGCATGCTAATAAACTTATCTGGGGTCAGAGACAGAGCAGCCACAATATTAAACATAAAGGATAGGCAGTGGTAGCACACACCTTTAATCCTAGCATTCCAGAGGCAGAAATCCATGTGTTCAAGGATACAGACAGGCATGGTGACTCATCACGCCTTTAATCCCAGTAAACAAGCCTTTAATCCCAGGGAGTGGTGGTAGAAAACAGAAAGGTATAGAAGGTGTGAGGACCAGAAACTAGAAGCATTTGTCTGGTTAAGCATTTGGCCTGGTTAAGTATTTGGCTGGTTAAGCATTCAGGCTTCTAGCAGCAGTTCAGCTGAGACCCATTTGGATGAGGACTCAGAAGCTTCCAGTCTAAGGAAACAAGACCAGCTGAGAGGTTGGCCAGGTGAGGTTAGCTGTGGCTTGTTCTGTCTCTCTGATCTTCCAGTGTTCACCCCAATAACTGGCCTCAGGTTTGATTTTATCAATAAGAACTTTTTAAGCTTCATGCTACAGACATGTGCCTGGTTTATGTGATGCCGGGGGTGGGGGGTGAAATACAGGGTTTTTGCATCTTAGCAACTGAGCCGCATCCCCAACCCAAGCCAATATATACTTGGGACAGATTCTCACTGTGTAGCTCTGGCTGGCCTGGAACTTGCTACGTAGACCAGGCTAGCCTGAAATCAGAGATCCATCTGCTTCTGTCTCCCAAGTGCTGGCATGTGAGCCACCATACTTAACCAAGACAATAATCCTTCTGCATGCAATTTATTTATTAAGGAATCATCTATAGAGGATCTAACACCAGATAAAGGAAGCCAGAGAGAATAAGCCAAACAGAAGTACAGTTTCACACAGACCTTCCCTTGCTCCTCTAAGAAAACTCCGGAATGTGATTATATCTCAGTTTATCCCAGATGACAGCAAAGCTGAAGTTTCAAGTAACTCCTCAGCCCAGTCCCTACCAGAAGCTGCCATCTTCGGGCACCAGGATTTAAGAAAAGAACAATTCTCACAGCCTGCAGGAGGTGTCTGAGGGTGTCTGGGGTGCAGACTGATAGGAGCAGACCTCATAGCCTTGGCCAGGGATACAAAAGCTGGAGGAAACACCAGAAGCAGCTAAGCTAAGCACAGACGAAGCACTAGAGTTCACACCTGCTCCCCTCCTCCCCATCCACACATGTCACAGTACGGTCACTCCATTCTGTCATACCTTCTTTAAGATGGCGGCTGGTCACAAGTTTCAGGGGTAAAGGGTATAACAGAAAAGCTAACTCCACCAAATGCAGCAGGTGCTGCTGAGACTCAAAAACTCCCGCATGTTCCTTCCCACACGCACTGTGAGCTCCCCTCACACACGGCCAGCGCTTCTGCTGGACCAGGAGGTTTACTTGGAGAGGAAAACCAAACATTAACATTTATCCTCAAGGGAGCCATGACCCTAGTAGTTATCTTGTCTTTCCCTAACTGCAGCTGTTGTTTTCCCCATTCACAAGTCAAGCCAGCTGTAAGAGCAAGGGGATGGTCTTGATTGCCAGGTTGACTGGTTTGAGCCATCCTAGGTCATTTGCAAAGTGCACCCTTATGTGTGTCTCTGTGAGGGCATTTTCAGAGACAATTGGACTGAGATAGCCTAATAAATGGAACTGTGGAAAGTGGAGCCTGGTTGGAGGAAGGAAGTCACTGGAGAAACATCCTTGGGGGCTATGTCCTGCTCAGGCCCTTCTTACTCCTGCCCCACTCTGCCCCCTGCTAGCAGGGGTGTTCCTGACCCTCCCCTGTACTGTGTCAGTGTGTAAGCACGGACAGACCAAATCCTCCCTCCCTTGAGCTGTTTCCACAACGAGGAGGACATTGGTACAGTGGCCAATGGCACAGAGGGTAACTATAGGCAAAGTGGTTAATAGATCCAGGGTTCCTCAATGGCCAATGGCACAGTAGGTAACTATGGGCAAAGTGGTTAATAGATCCAGGGTTCCACAATGACCAATGGCACAGTAGGTAACTATGGGCAAAGTAGTTAGTAGATCCAGGACTCCGATTGCTACTTGTAAACTATAACCTCAAAATCAGTTTGTCCAGATGGAGAGAAATGTAGATGAAAGTATAGAGAAAGAAACTTAGATATTGAAAAGATATTTGCATAGGGTGATCATTGCTGAAATAATCATTAAGCCAGAACATTGTCCAAATGTCCAAACTACTGTGTCCTTGCCTGGATGGAGGCTCTCTGCTCTCTCCCTGTGCCTTTGCCATTTTCTTCTCTGTATTTAACACCTGGAGCCCTTTTCTTCCCCAACCCAGTCCCACAAGAATGCAAGTTGGTTAGCAACTGATCCACCCACAGGAGTATCCATGGAGGAAGCAAGCCCAGTTCCTAGGACGCTCCATGATCCAAGTTAGTCTAGTGAGCCTCGGTGTTTACACCTAAGCCTGAGGCGCCTTCCTCACAGCATTTCCATCACAGTTTATGGAAATCCATGCCCAAAACAAAAAAACGTATGTAAGAGTGGCAGCCTGCTCTTTCTTCGAAGAAATGTTTGTTTCCATCTACGTGAACAGATACTAGTACAAGTTAGTCTAATGCTGAAATAGTCTTTGTTCAAATATAACTGAGAATATGTATAAATGATATAAACAAAAATAATTATTAGATATTTCCAATATTCTAAATAATAACTGTTATATAATGTGACTGGGCTTATTTTTTTCTGCACATGTTTAGCCTTTCTCACATAAAACCTGCAAACATGTACATCCATGTGTGTGGGGGCGAGGTGCGTGCGTGCGTGCGTGCGCGCGTGCGCGCGCGCTCTCCAGCTTGTGGTGCTGATTGTCACACCTCCAGAGAAGTGTAGGAACAGAGGAGAGGGAAGTATTATGGTCTGCTGGGAAGTTTTAAGGCTGATGAAGCTGGAGTGGGGGCATTCTCTTCAGACCTACAAGGCACAGAGAATAAAAGTCAAAGAATTTCTATGAACAATAAGCCCAAAATTTCAGGAAGCTACTGAGAGAGTCAGAGAAGCGTGGCTTGGGATGCTCTTCCCAGTCACATGATGTACAATGCTTTCAGCATGTGGAGAGGAAGGCTACCACATGCAGCGCCAAGGCTAAACTCATCTCACTGTGCCCTCTAAAACCGAATGAATGCTTGTGCACTTATGTTTTCCACTAAGAGGCATGTCTCTACATGGAAGCAATCCTCATGAAACTCACTGAGTCAAAGTGGGGCAGGGAAGAAGCAGGTAAAGAAGAAAGATGGGGACGAGCTGGGAAGAGGAAGGGGTTCAGCAAATACAAGCTGGGGACAAGAGAGGGTAATGGAGGGAGATATGCTCAAAGTGCACCACATTCAGAAATGAAAAATGCCATAATGAATCCATTTTCACACATGTTTCTCTCCCACACATATCCCTACTATTCTTACTCATTCCTTTCATTTTTTCCAGTGCTGGTGACTTGACCCTTGAGCAGGCTAACCACACACCTATTCCTCTTTCTTATTAATTAATATAGTTTTAAATGAAGGATTGAGTAAAGCCCAGACACCTCTCCATAAAAAACCTTTCCAAAACATATTTTAAAAGATACCCAGAAATGTGGGTCATCAAGAAAGAATCTCCAGGTCAAAAGTGATGGCATTCCATGTTAGATGGAGCAATAGTTTTATGTGTTTATGCTTTGAAATCATTTCAGTATCATGAAATGATGAAGACTTCCTTGAATTCTGTAGGAAGTAGTGTAATCTCATGCTAGACTCTGGCAACTTAATCCGAGGCTTTTAATTCTGAATTGAGACTATTGAGAAGCTGGGGAGCTGGCTCCATGGGCATTTGCTGTGCAAGAGTGAGGACTGAATTCTGGTCCCCAACATCCATATAGAAGTCAGATTTGACAGTGCATGTCAGTAACCCCAGGACTGGAGAGTAGAGACAGGCCAACACAGGAGTTCAGTGGACAGCTAGTCTAGCAGGAACAGCAGGCTCCAGATTCAAGGAGAGACTCTGCCTCAAAAACTAAGGTGCAGAAGTAATTAAGGAAGACATCCCAATGTCAACTTCTGGCTTCCACGAGCATGTGCACATATCACACACACACACACACACACACACACACACACACACACACACCAGAGAGAGAGAGAGAGAGAGAGAGAGAGAGAGAGAGAGAGAACTAGGGATGTAGCTCAGTGTGAAGTGCTTGCCTAACGTGTGCAAGGCCTAGGAAGAGGGATTCTAGAATACCGTAGCAGAGCTGTATGTCATCCTATTGCCTGGTCAGCTTTATTCACTGTGACTGATCCCATTTGTTGCCCAATAGACCTTGGGAGGAACTGGTTTGTCATATAATCACAAAACTCTTTTGTTATTCTAGTTAACCAAGTGGAGTGCTGATAAGTACTTGAAGAGAAAATACATTACAGAGTTCTGTATACAGAGAACCAATTTAACTGTACATTTTAAAACACACACACACACACACACGTGTGTGTGTGTGTGTGTGTGTGTGTGTGTGTGTGTGTGTGTGTATGTATGTAACTTTCCACATGCCTGCTTACAAGCTCTGTGAAAATGAAAAATAACCCTTGAAACTAATATACAATGAAGAGGAATCCAGAAGCCACTTTGTGGTGTAAAACCCGCTCCTTGCCATAAACACCAACAGAGCACTCTACAGCTTGTGCTGTTCAGCAGCCCTACTCTACCATAGACTGAGAAAGTTGCTGTGGGCTTTTGTGTTTGCTTGTTGACTAATTCCTTCCCACCTCAACTCTAATTTTTCCTCTCAATCCAAATAAGATCATTATATCAAATCACCAAGAGTCAGATGGGTGGGCAATTCCAAAACTGAGTCTCTCTCTGTAATTCCAACCTTCCTGTGACAGACATTCTTTGCACTTGTTAGCATCTTGCATATCGGTTTCATATATGACGAGCCAGATTCTGACCTCATTCCTGTGGAGAATGTGAAGGAGTCAAAAGCAGAATCGGCATGGCCGGAGATCAGCAAGCTGAAAAATCAAAGCTGAAAAGGTTTGGAGGAGGCGGAGGAGAGACAGGACATGGGGAAGTGTGGGGCGTTTACCCACCACCCCCACAGCTTCCCAGAGTTTTCTTGAGTGCGAGCAGCAGGAAATATTAGATAGAAGGATTTATAGCGGAGAATCTTGCGGAGATAAACAGATAGAAAATAAAGGATAGCCTCGAGAGGGCCTGGAACCTATTCCAACGGGCCCGGACTGTCTCTGGTCCAGGGTTTTTATAGAGATGCCAAGGGGTGGAGCAAAAGAACTCCTCCCCCAGCACAGCCAAGTGCAGGCCATCTCAGACACCTGCACTCAGGCCTGTGGTCCTGATCATCCTCTATTCGGACCTGCTGGGTAAAGCCAGGAGGAACCCCAGAACGGGCTCCCACAGGTCCCCCCTTCTTAATATATAAAAAAAATAACTATTAATGGCTTACAGCAATCTCCATAGCTGTTACACCTCCCAGTATGGTAGTAGAGGATGATATAAATGGCATTTCTCTTTTGAATTAGGTCCAAGGTGACCACAGCAGTCTTAGCTGCCTCAAAAGCCCTTTCTAAACCAAAACTCTTAAGGCAACTACAAACTTAAAGAATCCCTTAGCTTCATCATTACCATTAACAGGTTAACATAAATATTGCTATACATAGTCACAATTCTCTCAATCTTACAACTCAAAGCAACTCTTAACAGAACCATTAGAATTAGCATATATGGTGCTATATATAGTTAACAATTTTCTCCGTCTTACAACTTTAACTCAGTCATTTGAATTTTCTTGTTAACAGAACATAGGAAAAACTTCGATGTATTCACATCAAACTTAAACATTTCCTCAATTCCACAAAGCCAGGGTGCATTAATATCAATAGGTTTCTGCGAACATAATTCAATCTCATAGCTCCTCCTTTTCTTTATAATTTTTAAGCAAAATTTCAAGCCTAGTTAGAGGAACCCAAACTTATATGTTTAAACAGTTTCATTTGTAACACAAAACCAGTTCCATAAGTAATTCCATTTTTACATAAACAGTTCCACAAAACAATTCATAAATCACCAGTTAATAAAGCATAGATGCATACACAAAACTGCATCTTGATTCTAAGTAGAAATACATTTCTTCATTTAAACAGTTCCATTTTTAACCCAATTCCAGAAAACTGTTCCTAGGTCATTACTATAAGTAAGTTCAAAATTGTCCCATTGCAATGAAATCTCTATTGTTCATTTCATTTAAGTACCAAAATTCAAATGATAAATATTGGTACTAGCCTTCCAAATTTGAAGAAATCCATAACCAAAATGTTTTTGTAATTTTATTCTCATTTTAAGTTCAAAAAGTTCAAACAAGAAATAAATTCTGGTATCAGGCTTTCACTTCCAAATATGAAGAGACGTTTTTCAACCAAAACTTTTTGCAGTTAATTTTTGTTCAAACAAGCATCTCTGCAACTTTTGTTCTCAGAGACAGACCTTTTTAGTTATAGTAATATTTTAAACCACACCGTTTTTGCTGTTAGCTCAGGTTTTTCTGTGCTGCGTTGATATTCCACGGATCTCAGCTGCGGATGCCTTGTGCTGGTTCTGGCATCCACCATTCTTAGCTTCTTAGCGGCTTCTGGAGCTTTTGAAACCATTCAGACTGCCTACTTTGCAGTCTACTAGGACACTATCTCCTGTGTCTCAGGTGTTTTCACCATATACATTAATAGACTCACACTTAACATTTACACTTTTTCACAAACTCACATATAACATTTTTTGCCTTGCAAAGCATTTAGACTCATATTCAACATTTACACGTTTTTACAAACTCACAACATATTAACATCTACTTATTTATACTTTAAGGAAACTATAGAACTACTTTAGCAAATATATTTCTTATTCTTATACACTTATATTCATTCCATCTTATTTCTTATTTAAACTTACATTTCAAACTAGCACCTTACAAGCTTATTACTACATGTCTTAAGACTACCTTAGATACTTCTTACAAGCTTATATTCTTAAAGGAACTCTATAGATCTATTTTACAAACTTAGATAGGCTACCATTAGCATATATCTAACTTAGCAAACACCTAAAGATTTCTTCCTACACAATCTTACACTTCTAAGTTTTTCCTACACTATATTACTACACTATACCTTATACTTATCACAGATAGAAATTGAAAAAGGGATAGAAGATAGAAAATTTTGACAGAAGAGAATTTCGCTGCAGCATCGGACATCCTTCCAGTCCGCTTTCCTTTTCTCTCGAGGATAAAACCCCTGCCTCACCAAAAAATATATATATAAAATATATTTTTTTTCATAACACCGGCATGCCTTTCCACTGGCAGGGCTGACTCAGCACTTTCACCAAAAACTCTGTATTAAAACTATTATTTTCCTTTATCTTTAGTCCCTATTACTTTGTCTTAAGTCCCTGTTCATTTGTCTTTAGTCCCCCCCTTTTTTCCCTTTTTTTTTCTTTCGTCCCTTTTTTCCTTTTTCTTTAGTCCCTTTTTTTCTTTAGTCCCTTTTTTTCCCTTTTTCTTTAGTCCCTTTTTTTTAGTCCCTGTTCGGGCGCCATTCTGTGGAGCGTTTACCCACCACCCCCACAGCTTCCCAGAGTTTTCTTGAGTGCGAGCAGCAGGAAATATTAGATAGAAGGATTTATAGCAGAGAATCTTGCAGAGATAAACAGATAGAAAATAAAGGATAGCCTCGAGAGGGCCTGGAACCTATTCCAATGGGCCCGGACTGTCTCTGGTCCAGGGTTTTTATAGAGATGCGAAGGGGTGGAGCAAAAGACCTCCTCCCCCAGCACAGCCAAGTGCAGACCATCTCAGACACCTGCACTCAGGCCTGTGGTCCTGATCATCCTCTATTCGGACCTGCTGGGTAAAGCCACGAGGAACCCCAGAACGGGCTCCCACAGGGAAGGAAATGCCAGGTGCAAATGGAGCTGTGCTGGACAGCACGCAGCCACCATGCACACATCCATGTACCATGTTTCAAGTAACTATTAAACAATAATTTGAATAGTATCATTCTTTGTTATTATTATCATTATTATTATTACAGAACGTGAGCGTTTGATTCTCTTTGATTTCTTCTATTGGGTATCAATCTTCCAAGGAGTCATAAGTTGCTCATAAAGACCTGGTACCTGGCACTTAATTGTGCCATGTTACAGTGGGCTTCCTAGGAGGCAAACACTCTACACAAGAACACTTATAAAGAAAGCCAAGGCAGACAGCCTGACTAAGCCAGTAAGAATACAAATGGTTGCTGACGGGGGAATAGAGTTGACAACTAAAGCTTTCTGGACCAAAAAGGAAGATGAATAGCCAAGACATTTGAATTGTTGGAGGAAAGGATGCCTCAGACCCCGGCAAGGGGGAGGAACCGACATAAAACTAGAAATAGAAGATTAACCACTAAGCTCAGAATGAATCATGGAGGGGAAAAGATGGATTATTAGGTTTGAAGGAGCTAGGCAGGAAGGGCCTTGCACAAAGCTGCCTCAAATCTTCCTTGCAAGTCCAGGACAATAGAAACTTACTTGTTTGCAGAAAGGCCTTGCTAGCATAGCCAGCCCTACTCGTGAAGAAGTAAGAACAAATGAAAGAAAAGATTATTCAAACTGCAGGGAAGTATTAAATAGCAGAACCTAGGCATTCCCATGATGCCTGACAGCGGGGAAGGCGTGGTAAGCTGGTCCCTCCTTACGCTAGTGTCTGTGAGGGTTCCTCAGGAGACTCTTCACGGGAGTACCCGTGACAAGATGGAAGGTTAAGGTGAAAAAACAGAGACAAAGCAAACAGCCAATAACAGAAAACAGTGAGTCCGTTCACTCAACGAAGTGGAAAGCTAGAGTGAAAGTGTGGTTGCTTAAGTCCAGGCAGGCACTGGCAACCATCTCTACCCCTCTATAAATAAGCTGAACTTTAGGGGCCGGAGAGATGGCTCAGAAGTTAAGAGCTCTTGCTGCTCTCCAAGTGGATATGACTTCAGTTCCCAGCACCAAGTTATAGGGTGGCTCACAACCTCCTGTAACTCCAGCTCCAGAGTATCTGATACCCTCTTCTGGCCTCCACAGGTACCCAAACACTTGTACACACACACACACACACACACACACACACACACACACACACACACACACATCAAAACAAAACAAATAATTTTTTTTATTTGGGATGTTGGAGATTTAGCTCAGTGATAGATCATTGACTAGCAAGCACAAGGCCCTGGGTTCAGGCCTCAGGTCTGGGGCAAAAAAAGAAAAAGAATTAGAAAATAAATCTTTTTAAAATTTGAATTTTAATCACATTTTTAATAAAAATTCCAATATAAACTAAGATTAAAAGGAGCAATGTTAAACCTGTGCGCCCCCAACAACATTATCAACTTATGAATCTATCAGCGAACTAGCCATTGATAAGGTCAGTGCCTTCTTCATGCTCCAAGCCCCCAGTCCACGGGCAAGCAGCCTTCAATGCATGAACCCTTCAGGGGACACTTCCCATCCAAACAGGTACAGTGAGGAAGGAGCCGTTGCCTATCCCAAAGCAGTGAACTTCCTATGAAGAAGAATCCTGGTTAGTTTCCTGTTTCTCTAATAAACACTGTCACCAAAAGGGCTTGTTTGGCTTACACTTCCATGTCAGGCTCCATCACTGATGGAAGTCAGGGCAGGGACTCAAGGCAGGAACCTGCAGACAGGCAAAAGCTGTGGAAGGATCCTGCTCACTGGCTTGCTCCCCTGGCCGGCTGGCTTGCTCTCTCACACAACCTAGGACCACCTGATCAGGGGTAGGTAGCATCACCAGCAGTGGGGTGGGGCCTTCCACATCAATCATCAATCAAGAAAATGCTCCGTAAACCAATCTGATGGAGGCATTTTCTCAGTTGAGGCTCCCTCTTCCCAGATGACCCTAAATTGTGTTAAACTGACAAAATCTAGACAGCACAAGAAGAAAGCAACCCATGCCTGCCCTGTCAACTCAGCAGTCACACTGAGCTCTACAAAGGGGACACGTGTGACCCCTTCATCCTGTTTCTTTTCAGTTTTAAAATTAACTTGTAGCCAGTGGTTACCATATTAGGTGACATTTAGGTTGAAAGGGTTGAAGAGATTAGATGGATCCACTGGATAAGATGAGTCTTCTAGGGAACTTGGACCATGAGCTAAGTTAGGGGCTAACTTTGATGACCCTGATAACACTATGATAGTTATATAATAAGATCACTTTATTCTGTATAGACTCACACTCAAGTGTTCAGAGAGGAAATGTCAAGTTGGCTTCGAGATGCTTCCCCCAGAGAGAGCAAAGACACATACATGAAGGTAAGGCTGGGAAAGGATGTGAGAACTATGTAATCTGGTGAGAGCTGGTTGTTATTGTCTTCCTGTTTGTGTGTCTATTGGAAAGATATTCATGATAACAACTTCCAAAGTCCATTCTGAGTGAGAAGATGGAACACAAATACGTCCATTCTTCATCACAAAAGACACTGGCTAGTCCCAGCCACAGTAGCAGGGAAGCTATGAAGATGTCCAAATTTTCCCTCGGTGAGGAGTGGAAGGCAGTGGACCAGGAAATGTTCATGGCGGTAGTTTGAGCATCTTAAATAGGCATTCGTTATGTATTACAGAAAGATGTGTGTAATAAGCACTGTTAAAATAAATGTATGTAGCCATACCAAAAAAGGCTGGTATAGCACACCACACAGTGATTCTGTGAGGGTGATTGTGTTTAGTGTAAACACACCACACAGTTATTCCATAAGAGTGATTGTTTTGTTTTAATAAAGAGACATGGTTCTGAAATGTTGCTGTTGGGAGACTTTTTAAATTAAATTGAAGCTGCGTTTAAAGTAAGCCTTTTTAAACTGTGAGGCCTAGAGTTGGATGTATAAAATTGCTTTGTTTTGTTTTGTTTTTAAGACAGGGTCTCCTATGACCTAGGCCAGCTTCCAGACTGCTATGTAGACAAAGATGACCTTGAATTTCTGACCCTCCTGCCTCCACCTCCCCACTGCTGGGATTATAGGCCTGGTTTGTACAGTGCTGGGGACTGGACCAGGGCTCTGTGCAGGCCAGGCAAGCATTCTGTCCACTGAACTGCATCCCCACCTCCCATGTAATAATTCCCAGTAGATCCCAAAACTTTAACTGTCAAGACACAATTCTGTTTCTTCTCAACCCTTTTCCCAGTTATGTGTCTTAGGATGTGTGAAAATACCAGAAGAAGACTACTTAAAAATAAATTATTTGCAAATTAAATTTAATATAAAGATACGGTTTAATACAATATCAAGAAAAGGAGTGGGGCATGGCGGCACACACCTTTAATCTAGCACTCAGGAGGTAGAAGCTGGCAGATCTCTGTGAGTTTAAGGCCAGCCTGGACTATATATGGAGTCCCAGGCCAGTCAGGGTTGCCTATGTCCAAGGGAGGGGGCATGCATATTCCCTTAGAAATTGAATTGGTCTCTTCCTTTTTCTGACGTGAGGATATTTAATGGTGGATGTAATCTTTGCCATTTATGTGATGTTTAATACGGTTACCACTGTCTTAAGCATTCCCTGGGAATGCATAGAACTCTCACGTACCCCTTAGTGTTGGCTCCATCTCCAAGACAGCAAAACCCAAAGATACGAAGTAACTTGCCTAAGATGGAGAGCTAGATGTCAGCAGAGCAGGGACTTGAACCCAGGAGTTACACTGGGTCTTGGCCTTTAGGCTGTGTGCCATGCTGGCTCAGGCGAGGGTCCCATTGTCTAGGTCATTCACAAGTGGGAACCAAATAAATCACCTCTCCTGATGAGCGCTCTCCTCATACAGGCCAGGACCAATGGAAAGAAAGGGGACATTAGTTTCCCACCACATAATATTACATTACCACTTATTCGGAGCCACATTTCCACTCAGCCTATGACCACTAGCCCTTGTCCATAGAAGACACATCCTATTCTTGCCCTTGACAGCAGCTGAACTCAAGTAAGATGGAAAAGCAGACCATCTTCATGACCACACCTGCCCTGGCAGAAGCCATGTGGCAACCTCAAGCCCAGTAACATGTAGTTTCCACCCACTGCTTTTCTAAGGACGTCCATCCAGCCTTGGTGAGAAGTACAGGCTTCTCTTGCTGACCTGGTGCTCTGGTGCCGTGAGGTGAATTTGGGGGAGGTTCCTAATTTTAACTGGGAATAAGTAGAACACGTCTTGCTGGACAAAGCCTGTGGAGGGCTGCAGTCCCATACTGCTGGAGTATCCGGAACACCACAGACGTGCAGTCAGTTGCCAAGCTTTAGATTACAGAGATGAGACAGGTTCCTTGGCCCTGCTTGACCTGGCCTTGGGCAGGTGACCTTGCTGTGATCACAGGCTTGTCTCTGTGATAGTTCCCAAGGTCCTCAGGGGACTGCTGGGCTGTGGTGTCAGCTGACATTCTCATTGTCCCTTTCTTGGCCAGCACCATACTCCTAATTTGTGGCTTCTCGTTTGCTGTGGTATTAGAAATCATACACTCATTCACATCACATGTAAGCATGAGTTGGGGTGCATTTATGAATGAATTTATGAACAGGTGTACCTCTATTCCTTCCCAAGCAGGGTTAAAAGCAGCTTTAAAAGATTATGCAGTTAAAAAGATACTGATCTGGGGGAGCATTTGAACAATGGGAAAATAAAAGGAGATAAACAGCAAGGCCACAGGGAAATAATACACACAGACCATCCCCCCATAGCCCTCTCTAATTACTAACATCAGGAAATAGCACTCAAAGGTTAGAAAAAAAAAACCACAAAGATAAAAAGGTTGACAATTGGTCACAGGATCACAATGCATAAATAAAAACAAGCCAGCTAGTTAGAAAAACCACTACCTTCCTTGACCCGAAGACCTAAAAGAATATTTTTCATGGCAATCATAAGAAGGGGACTCCATAGACGCCCCCTCAATGCCACTTTGACTACCGCTGGTGTGATAGATTCTAAATGGATGTTTTAGGATGCCTTCTGTGCAAAGTGCAGGCAGCCAGCATCAGAAGAGTGGAAACCCCCAGACAGGGGGTTACAAGGCTCCCACTGGTCACGTGCACAGATTTTAGCACATGGGTTTAGGTCAGCATTTTTCCCAATGGAAGGCCACAGGTGCAGGCTTCCTAATACTCACATTCCAAGGATGTAGGTCAATGCACATTTTACAGGAGAAATCTTTTTGTTTTCTATAGTGTCTATACAGCAGCCATAAATGGCCCTAGCCATTAGATTTAGTTAATTCTCAATTCTAGAAATGTAGCTGCCTCCCTTTCAAGGGAAGCAAAAAAGAAATCTCTCACCATTTGATCTTGAGACTTCTGAGCTTCCATCCCATCAATAGGGAGATGACTACCAGGTTTGTAAAGACAATTTCTAAATATGTATGCCAGCAGTGTAGTTTAAAGACAGATTTGGCATCACACACTAACTAGGAGGTACAATTTCGGCCTGCTAGGAATGAACTGAATCAAGTTTGTTCTGAGAATTTCAGAGCAAACCACCAGCCTCCTTTCCCTCCACTGAGGCCCCTCACAACTGGATCTGAGCTCTAATCGATGCAAGCATCCTTTAATCACGCAGCACCTGCTGCACGCAGACTGCCGGCCTGTTTGGATTTCTGCAACAGCACAGTGGATTCCTCCATAGCACCACAACACAATTGCTCAGCTATCAAGAGAAGCTATTTCTTTTTTTTTTTTTTAAATCCTGCTGAGTTCAAAGTTCAAAATTTATTCCTTAGCTTAACGCAATGCTATCGCAAGTGTGTTTAATGTATTCATTCTAAACGCCATCAGAGGACGGTGGTGTCAACATTTTGGCTTTGTTTGGACAGCTTTTGTGCCAGTACAAACACTGACTGTATGAAATCTAATGAGATTAGGGCTCACTGCAAAATTAAAGGCAGGCAACCCAGCTTCAAAGACACTGCCGCAGTGCAAATCCCCCACAATATTTCTTGAGGTATTTTGGCAAACTAAAGTCTAAGAATCAACTTTACCAAAAGATTTTCTTCATAGCAACCTTTTATTATGATATTGAATATTAAGTACCTCCTGAAGAATGGGTGATTTTTTTTTAGGGAATTTTTAAAAGTCATCATTAAAGAGTATTATAGTTAAAGAGAATAAAGCAGAATAGAGAAAAGTAAGAATTAATAAAAAGTTTCCACAGACCCAGAATTAAGCATGAACCTCTTAGAAGCTGTGGATTTGGCTCGAATTCAAGATGGCTAACATCCCTGTATCGTCTTGATTGGCTAACATACAAAAATACCAGTAATCATAGTCTGTAAAACTTTAAGGAGTTTGTAGCATGAGGCCTTGGAAAGTTAATTGCTGGTCTTGGAAATGTTTCTCAGTCACACATTTTAGTGGATAATTGAGAAAAAAAAATAGAATTATTTATCTTAAGCAATCTGCAAAGAAGCAGGCAGAGATAAAGGGTATAATGTCAGGGCTGGGGAGATGGTCCAGCCAGTAAAGTATTTGCCATGCAAGCATGGTGACCTGGTTTTGATCCCAAGCACCCAGGTAAAAAGCCAGGAATTCGCTTTAATCCCCCACACTGGGAAGGCAGCGATGCCAGCAGCCCAGATCCCAGGTCCCTGCCTCAAAAGACAAGATGGATGGATCCTAAGAAATGGCACCCAAGGTTGACCTCTAGTCTCCGTATGCATTCACCTGCATAGACACGAACACACACACACACACACACACACACACACACACACACACACACACACAGAGTGTACAATGCCACTCTCGCCAAAGCTGCAGGAATAAGGCAGAGCTGAAGTAAAGCCCCAAGTCCAACAGTACCCATGAGCATTCTGGCCCAGCCATATAAACTCAGTGCCTAATCCATGCTTTTTCTCTTATGAAACACATCTATTTTTAAAATGCAAGGAACCCAAGTGACAGCTGAATTTTAAAACCTAATGCCATCTATCCATTATCTTCCCATCCAGCAGAAGCCAGGGGCATGATACCTGTCACTACAATGTCAAATACCCCTCCTGGTTCTGTCAGAGAAAAAAAATAATAGTAATTGCTCTTCAGCCCTGATACATAGAACCTCCACTATGAACCACCTCCCGGCTCTACTGCATTGGCTCCCCTGATGCTCGGGAGCCTCACAAAATTGAGCAGCTGTGAAGAAACCTTACTCTTAGAAGCACTGACCCTCCAGCCAAGAGGCTGCAAAGGACAAGTTCAAGTCCTCAGACATTCAGAATCCAAGGTCGTTAGCAAAAGCTTTACATTTTACATTTTGAAAGGTAGATGGATGCGTGGGTTCTGCTCTGTTGGCCCTGAGGGGGAAAGTCCTCACATGAAGAATTGCCCACCAATATAAAGCTCTTCCTTCTCCCAATAAAAGCCAGCAGTTTTAACTTTACCATATCTGAGGGATTTTCTCTCACCAATGTGTATCAGGGTAGATAAGTCACATTACCCCTCCTGCTTCTTGTTCTCATCCTACTAAATAACTGAGTCTGCTCCAATTGGCCAAATGCCTCCTTTAGGATCCCAAGGCCTTGAAAAACATACATTTTTATGTTTGTTAACAAAAGAGGGAACTCCTGTCCCTACTGAAGCCACAGAAATGTAGTTGGTGGGTCATGGTAAAACACCAAAAAAACAAAACAACAACAACAACAAAACACAGTGACTTCGCACCCTCAGAAGCCACTCAGCGTTTAGCTCAAGATTCGATGCATAGACAATTATTGTTAGAGCAGAGGATACCAGAAGATTCTTTTCTCAGGTTGATGAAGTGGGAAGTACCTCGGGTTCCTGCCATACTTCCACAGAAAAGCCACCATTGGTCATAAAGAGGACGCCTGCCCACCATGTTGGCAGCCAAGCACTGACTCTCGGGAAGCCAGAGCCCATGGCTCACCTCACTCTGATGATGACAGGCCCTTGCCTTACCCTCAGCTCTGAAAAAGGAAAGAGGAAAAGAGGGGTGCTCTAAAAATAAGAAGAGAGGAGAGCAGAGCTCCTGCCCAGGCGAGTGAGTAGGAAGAGATCACGGTACACCCCAGCACTCCCTTCCTGCCCCACACGAGGGAAACTGCCCTGAGAATGTGGCAGAGTGAAATAAAACAGAAAGCTGGCAGAAACATGGGGTACCATCATGCTGGACTTCTTTCAAGAGGAGGGGAAAAGCCTGTATGCAGGGGCTGGAGAGGGGCTCAGCAATTAAGAGCATTTTTTGTAACTATGTAATTTTTATGGGGCACCTCCCTCCTGCACTCAATAAACTCCAAGACAGCAAGAACCATCTCCTCTATTGGTTGCCACTTGAGCATGATGTAAACACCCAATGCGATGCTTAGACTGCAGATCTCCATGGAATGCCCACACTATCCCATCAGCTCCATATCACTTTGATCTTTCTGGGTGTTCTACAGGATGAGGGTGGAGACTAGTTCTTGTCTGAGACAAAGACTAAAGAAAGGAGAACTTGGCCCAGTAAGCAAGGTTCTTGACCTGTGAAAATAAAGATGAGCACTCAGTACCCTAGAATCCACATTTTAAAAGGGGGGTGTCACTCTTCCCTTCCAGGAAGCTCCTCCCAGTCTTGCCTGTATTCCACCAGTGTTCCCCTTCAGGTACCTCAAGGTATCGTGAGAACCCTCAGTTTCCCCAGTATGGCTGGAGGACTTTCCTCATTCGTTGCTATTTTCAGAAGAAAACCTAATGAAGCCATAACTAAGAGAGCAAGAAGCCAAGTCCATTCAGTGTCTCAGCTGCTTCCGGTGAGTACCAAGCAAACCAATGGAGACTAAGGGGTACCAAGGTCTACATGGTTAAACTTGGTTTTCTTTAGGTCAGATCTGGACCACAAATATCAAAGTTATTGCCTCCTGACTCTACTGTGTGATTTCTTTTTTTAAAGGATCTCTTGGTCAGAATAAGGCTGTGGACTTACTGTACCTATATCTTCATAGGTGACTTTGCTTTAGAGATAAAAGTGGTTGCAGAATGGCTATGCAATTGTGTTTGGATAAGGTCACCACAAGAGGGGCCACTGTCCATTGTAATGGGCTGAAGTGTGGTCCTCAATTCAGGTGCTAAAGTGTTAACTCTTGGTCCAACAGTCCGTCTCCACCATTCTCATTCTGTAGACATCAGTCTCAGAAAACAAAAAAAGGAGGTGAGGGTTTTGGGGATAATCAGCCAGATGGCTCAGTTGGTAAAGACACCTGCAACCAGGATAATGACCTGAGCTCAAAATGGTAGAAAGAGAGAACTGAACTCCTTGAAGGTTGTCTCTGACCTCCACACTGGTATGGTGGCATGTACACACCCACTCACACACATGCACAGGCACTCACATACACATGCACACACAATAAATAAATAAATGTGTAAACAAAAAATGTGTAAGAAAATGCGTAAACAAAAATTTGGCTTTAAAAAAAATGGTAGCGGACGCTGCCAGCTGCCGCCATGACCAGCAGCATGTGAAGACGCCGGTAAGCCACCAGCCACGTGGCAAGGAAAGACGGCTAAAAGAAAGAGAAGCCAGAAGAGAAGCCAACAAAAGGCAAACAAAGGCTAGAGATGAAGAGGAAGCCTTTCTGGACTGGAGTGATGAAGATGAGGGTGGGTTTGATCCCAGCACACTTCCAGATCCAGATAAGTACAGAAGTTCTGAAGACTCTGAGAGTGAAGATATAAAACCTCATCAGATAAGTGACACCAAGAAGAAGCAAGGAATGAGGAAAAGGAGTAACCCTGAAGTGGACGATGTACTACCAAGAAGTCATCATGGAAAGAAAGCCAAGTGGGAAACGTTAGAGCCTTTGGATACAGGCCTGTCCTTAGCAGAGGATGAAGAGCTGGTGTTACACCTGCTCAAAAGTCAAAACTAAATAAATATTCTCTGTGCCTTTGTGGACTTTGATGGACATCATTATGTAGGCAAGAAGCTGAAAAGAGCTTGGGGGCATTTAGATTATGTGTCCCATTCTCAGAGGATACATTCTCTAACAGAAATGATCACATCTCTGGGTTTCTTTCTCACAAACTGATTTTGAAACATCAAGAAACATACTCAAAGTAAGGATGTATTGTACACTTTACCATTTTGCAGTATGTGCTCTGTTAGAATTTATCAGTAGGCTCCTATTACCCACCATTGGAAATGCTTATTTTGTTTGTTTTCATAGTGCTGAGGGTTAAACCAAGGCCTTGCACATGGTGGATAAGTGCTCTACTACTGAGCTGTGTACCTAGTCCCTGTTTCTGTGTTTTACAGGCAGGTTCTGGATCCCTTGTTCATACCTGTTTTTTATACAATACAGAAATTTTAACGTTATTGTTAAATGTCTAATAATTTTATGTATATTTCATTATCTCCAAAGAAACAGTATAATGGACCAGCCCTGACAAAGAATGAGTATTTTCTAATGAGTGCAGAAAAAATAAATGTATTTCCTATAATGTAAAAAAAAAAAAAAAAAAAAAAAAAAATGGTAGCTTGCTCATGTAGTCCCAGCATGGAAGTCGCAGAGATGTGTGGAGTCTTGTTAGCCAGGTAATCTAGCCTATTTGATGAGTTCCAGACCAGGGAGAGACCTTTGTTTCAGAATTAGGGTAGATAGCACCTGAAGAATGACAGAGGTTGTCCTCTGGCCTCTCCAAGCACACCTGCTCACATATGAACAGGCACACACAAAAACAAATAAAAACGAGGAAAGGTTGATAGGGGACCAGATGGTGGGATGTGGATTCAAGCTTTAACTATTGCTCAGCATCAAAAGTGCTGTGATAATACTATGAAATTACTCCAAAGGCAAAATACAATATTGATTCAAGGGGAAGAGGCTGAGGCAAACTAAGATAGTCTATATTCAGGATAAACAAGGGCCTCAGCTACCATGGTGGGTGGAGATGGGGAAGAAGGCTGGATTAGAGTGGGTCATGAGAAAAGAACTGGTATGTAGTCCGAAGGTTTCTCTGGTCCTGGCCAGCCCCCATGGTCCCGCAGCTGCTTATAAAATAATCATTCAGAGGCTTAATATTAATTACTAATTTCATGGTCTGTGGCAGGCTTCTTGCTAGCTAGCTCTTCTATCTTAAATTAACCCATTTCCATTAATCTATGTTTTGCCATGTGTTCTATGGCTTTACCAGTTTGCTGGCATCTTGCTTCTCCTTTGGTGGCAGCTGGCATCTCTATAGACTCTGCCTTTCTCCTTCCTGTCTCTCTCCAGTTGGAACGTACCACCTAACCTTATTCCTCCTCACCAATGGCCAAACTGCTTCATTTATTAACCAATCAAAGCAACACATACTCACAGCATACAGAAAGACATCCCAAAGCATTGGTAAGACATGAGTGTAACAGGGCCCCAGACCTTAGCACAACTGACTCCATGATGGAGGTGCCATTCAGGCCATAAAACTCAGCACATAGACAAGTACCACCAGCCAGAATGAAAAGAAAACAAAGACCTAATCCATCAAAGTCCATGGTTCCAGGAAAGTCTCTAAATGTTCTAACCGTGTTTTTTGGCCTCTGTAGTTGCACTTCTGGCTAACTGTTCTTGTTAACTAAAGTGTATCAACCCAGGACATGCCTTTTGTGCTTAAAAGTTCACCCTGAGAAAGGCCCAGGGCTACACTGAGGTCTCAAACACCCGGTGTAGTCCCAGCCAGCTAATAAAGACTTTCAATTGGCCTCCTCCTGTGTCCAAACAGTCTTTTCTGGTGAATGCCCCACACTGAGGAGGCAGAGCCAGCCCAGTGAGCCTGGGTGGGGCAAGGAAGGGAGAGTGGGGACTATCATACGGAGCACTTCCCCCTGCTCCCAATCTGGAAGTAACTTTGAACCACCACCTAGCCTCTTCTGGCCCATTTTCTCCAGCTAGAAGATGAAAATTCACGTGGCCATCCAAACTCGGTATCTGAATTCAGTTACTTAGGGAAATGAGGGAGCCAGTAGCGTCATCAAGGGGGACAGGAAAAAAACGGTATTTCGTATGGGATACTGGACATTGTAAAGGCCGTTACTGTGATAGGGGTATCTTCAGCTCCCCCTAGCAAGTTCCTTTTAACCACAGAAAGCCTGCCACCTGCTTAGAGAATGGGAAATGTCAGGCTCACCCAGATCTCCCAGATAGGGAGTTGATATCATGGTTGACTTGATGGCCCACTCCAATGATTAAATTACATGTAGCTACACAATACACCTTGCAGGAAGTCCTCACAGGAAGGGATTCAGAGAGCTTCCAGGTTACTGAATATCATGGCAGGCAGGTGCTGCCCCCTAAGCCGTGAGGACAGGAGTCCCTGGACCTGGGACTCCCTGGACTTTCTATGTACCTCTTCACTGAACTGCTCATATGCCATCTTTTCTACTCATAAGGATCCCCTTCCAGCCACACCTGAGTTTATATGAATGAGATAAGTTTTAGAAATGAATGGACCTTGAGATAGATACTCGTACTGGTAAGTATTTGGTGTCCTGCCAGCCATCCCTACCAACTGCCGGGCCTCAGCAGACCCCTGGAAACCTCTGGTTCATAAGAAAGATCAGACAGAAGTTGTGGCTAAAGCAGAACCTACCACTTAGAACTGTCCTCTAACAAGGGAGATTGAGACCTTCATCTAAGGTATCCTCAACTCTGGGCAGCTAATGTCAGACTCAAACTAGATGGTAAGACACCTATCACCCGTTTGTGTGCTGAGAAATAGTTGATGTGAAAAAAATGTAAAAATTTGATGTGAGCATTGCTGAGGAGGAACACAGGGAAAAGTAGGAATATTTACGTCTATTTATAGAGAGGCAGTGAGACACACACAAACAAAAAACTTCTACCGAGCAGTAGAGAGAAGAAAAGCTGAGCCTGCATCCTGGCAGCTCCCAGTGCATGCTGGGAAGGCCCCAAATGGCCAGGACACTACCGAAATGAGAGTACCCCAGACCCTTTTAGTCTTGTCTCCCTCTGGACAAAGAGGCTCGTGTCTACTCTGGGATGGAACTTGTGATCTGCCATACCCATGTGCCTTCATTATTCCTACTTGGTAGCAAACTGTAGGCAGTCCATTCGGGAGAAAGGAGTTGACAGCTTGCATTTCCTACTGAGTCAAACCTCAGGGCTCATGGCAAAGACCTTATAAGTCTGCTAGAGGCTACTTATTTTATCTGTTCCCCTCCTAAGCCCTGCTTCCCCAGGACCACTTCAGAGCTGCCCAGAGGCAAAACTGACCACAGCGTCCAGGCCATGCCTCAGCAGTAGTCAGGGAGGCAGCCTAGCCCTGTCTTAGAACCCCATTCTTTTTGCCTCTAACCACAAGCCGCAGAAAAGATGTATGAGCTACATCTTTTAAAAAGCTCCCAGTGGTGGTGCACGCCTTTAATCCCAGCACTCAGGAGGCAGAGACTGGTGGATCTGTGAGTGTGAGGCCAGCCTGGTCTACAAAGCAAATTCCAGGACAGCCAGGGCTCCACAGAGAAACTCTGGGGGGAGGGGAGTCTTCCCTCTGCCTCAACTGAGAAGAGTGCCTGGCTGTCTGTGGCTGCACTACCAGAAAGAGAGAGAGCCCTGCTTCCGCTAACGGGATCATTGCCAAGGGCTTGATTGAATATCACTTCTCCTAGAATTGCTTATGGGAATATTGTTGCCGTACAGCCTAAGCCAAACAACCCTGGAGTCACCTGACATCCTCCATCCAACATTTAGGAGTCATCAAACTTAATTTCCCCTTTGTGCAATAAAACGCCAAGAGGGAGCTCTAATAGACTGTATTATGTAACGGTTCTATAAAAACAGCAGGGCAGTGCTGGAGCACTTCCTTCCTGGGGCCCAGTAACCTATGCTGAAAGGATACACACTGGTTGCCCAGGCAACCTTGAGAGATGACACTAGGGAGGAAGAGAAAGAAAGAAAGAAAAAAAATCAGCAACAAAAGGACCCTTTTTTGGCTCAGTCAAATGAAGCCTGGTGTCAAGCTTGTGGTGCAGAGAGGAGCCCTTAGCAATTCCACTCAGGCCGCAGCAGCCTGCAAAGCCCTAACTCTCCCGTCTTTAGAGAGGAGGGAAAGCACCTCCTGGAGAAATCCTCACCTTCATTTTAAAATGCAGCATCTTCCATCACAACCAGTAATCGCCGTTTGCACTCAAAAAATAATAATTTTAGCTTTACTCACTTGTCTTCTTTTTTATTTTCTCCTAGTTTTGTTCAGGGTTTGATTATTCAGAAAATAAGTGATTTAAAGGCAATAACCTAATAAACCACCTCCAAATTTAAGAAAGAAAGAAAGAGAGAGAGAGAGAGAGAGAGAGAGAGAGAGAGAGAGAGAAGAAAGAAAGAAAGAAAGAAAGAAAGAAAGAAAGAAAGAAAGGAAGAAAGAAAGAAGGAAGGAAAGGAAGGAAGGAAGGAAGAAAGAAAGAAGCCAGGGGCACGTAAGCAGTTCCATGCTTTAAAGGTGAATAATACCTATTTCTGGGATCCCCTCCCAGCCCAAAGGACTTTGTTTTCCCGTGTGGCAGCCTCTTTTTCCTCAGTATCATTGTCAATACTGTTTTGTTCATCGCCTTGAAAAATGGACTGCTGTTTTGATTTCTGAAGATTGGTTTTTTTCCCTCTAGACAGGGCATAGGGGTGAAGGTACATTATACATTCTTCCTCTCACAGGAGGAGTTGGACCCTGGCGGGGGGGGGGGGGGGGGGTTACAGATACAAGTTGGAGTCTCTGGAACATAAAATCAAGGAAGAGTCGAAGGAGATTAAGCTTAGCTCACTAATATAAAGCAAGAACAATCGTTCTTTCAACAGGGTTCCTTCGACCCACACTCATAAACAGGCAATGTACTTTAATCCACAAGATCTGTCTCCATCCTCATGTAATAACAAGTTACTTCAAGTCAAGGCGCTTGGCACAAAGCAGATCCCTCTGATGGAGTAGGAATAAAGTCTGTGAAAGCCAGGGATGGAGCTGTGTACTAACACAAATCTATGTAAACGTGCCTAGCCCGTGAGCTGGTGTGTGTAGAAGACGACGCTATAGAGGTTCCCCACCAGCTCTGTCTTTGGGGCCCTAGCCTGGCCTCTTCCACTCTTCCCAGAGACATCTGAACCTCACCTGTGGACAGCAGCTGCGGGGGGGCAGCTAGCCAACAGCAAGCCTGTCTCCCCTGACTTTGGGCAAGCAGAGATGCAGGAAATCATACACTGATTTTTATCAGTCTGTGTCCTGAGCTAGAGATTCCAGCCTCCAAAGGGAACCATTTAAAGGCAAATTCCACTCTTTTCCCCCGGAGAGTTGGTCTAACCATCTGTATTCCCATACCTGGGTTCTCCTTCTCTATAGACCTGGAGACATTAATATCCAAGCAGCAGACTCTCTGTAAAACACAAATGTTCTTCATTGTCAGTTGCAAATCCAGGCTGGTGCCACTGTGCTACAGCAGAGAATGTGTTCATGGAAGGCAAGTATTCAAAGCTTGTGCTAAGGGTTTTGAAATGAGCAGGATTGTGATGTAGCTAGTCTGGTTTTATTGGGAGTGGGGGTTCAAGACAGGGTCCTCAAATTTACAGAGATCCACCTGCCTCTGCCTCCCAAGTGCTGGGATCAAAGGCGTGTGCCACCACCCTGCTTTATCCAGATCTCAGTTTTGATTCTGGACAGTACTGGGGGAGGGGAATATCTTTGATAAAGCAGACATAGAGATAGCATTTGCTAGGAGCTCTCTGGCCCTGTCATTGTCGGCCACAGCTGGCCTAGAAGAGAACGGAGTCTGGAGTCAGGAGTCAGAATCAGACTGGATGTCCCAGGAGCTGGGTGGTACCTCATGCGCCCATAGCCGGCTAGTTCCACACTGTGGGCTAATGTAGCTCAATGGTGTAGTACTTGCCAAGCATTTGTGAGGCTGTAGGTTCTGTCCTGGGTATTGCAAGAACCAAACAGAGCAAAATGACAAATCATGAAGGTGGCAGCTCCCTGGAATGTGGACACCGGCTTCTCAAGTCCTTGGAATGCTTGGAGAGCAACAAAACTGCCTCTTCCAAACCTGGCGTCCTGTCCGGGTCCCCTTGGCCCATTTCTCCCTCGAGTGTCTTGGCTTTCAGGAATGTCCCTCTCCTTCCTGCCTCACGGAAAGGCTTTACTTGTGGCCCTCTTCATGGTGTTTACTTAAGGATTTCTTTTCCTGACTCTTAAAAAGCCGGCTTGCATCTGGGGTTTGTAATTCTAAGTCGGAGAAAGACAGTTGTTATGTATTGTTTAAAATTTGTTTAATAAGGAGGAATTTCTTTGAAAACATCAGGCCAAGCTTATGATGTAAATTTACTATCTGTAAATTTACAAAGTAGTGACAGAAAGTAAAACACAGTGTGCTAATTGATCTATGCTGTGAGGGACATCCGCTCAGCCATGAAAGAGTGTCTGGCATGCTTAAAAGCTATTAACCCAAGAGGGGAAATACGATGCTTTTCTTCTGGGTAATTCTTCCTTTTATGGTGCTTTCTCTTTTTTTTCTTTCTGTCCATCTACATTTGCTAACTTTACTATTAAAACACTGTAAAGGTCTAGCATAAAAAGCAAAAGGAGGTGAGCTGATGAAAAAGGGCCCGGCATTAAGTGGTTCTCCGAAAACTCTTCAGTACCAACACCCCCTTCCAGCACTGGAGGAAAGGCAGGAAGGCTGAATCCAGGCCTATTCCCAAGGCTGGGCAGGGCCGTGTTCCAAAATGTGCCACTCAAGTCTCCCCCAGTCACACACTGCTGGCTAAGACCAATGGGAAATAAATCTCTACCTTTCACTATAGCCCTACAAAAGAAGAGATGAAACTTCCAAAGAGTGGTTTCCTGGCTCAGCACATGGTAGATGCCGGTAATCCTAATATTCAGAAGGCAGAGGCAGGAGGATTGAGAGAGGCCATCTGTATTACATAGCGAGAATTTGTCTCCAAACAATGCATATTAAACAAACAACAGCTGTTCTTCTAATGCCCCTAAGTCCACGGTGTCCATTTCCAGGGAAATGAAGCTGGGGTGGCCAGGCCCTTTCAGAGACCTCATCCTGGTTTTTTGATCCATTAGGTACCTTCTACCTACAATCTTCCTGAGCAACGTAAGTCCTAGAGTTGGTAACCTGGCTTGTCCCCAGCACCAGGAGGAGAGTCGCCAGGCGTGTGATGGTTAGTTGTAAATGTCAGTTTGTCACAAGACAGAATAACCTGAGGAGGGAGTCTCAGTTGAGGAGTTATCTAGATCCGGTTGGCTTGGGAGCATCTTCATTGTGAACTGAGGCAGGAAGACCCCACCCCCACCCCCTGAATGTGGGTGGCTCCATTTCAGGGCTGGAATGTGAACTGTGAGAGGGAAAGCTAGCCGCGTGGGCAACAGCAGAGAGTGTTTGTCTCTTTCTGCCTTGACTGTGGCCATGATGCAACTTCCTGCTTGAATTCCTGCTTTGGCATCCTTCCCCTCAGGGATGGACTGTAATCTGAAATTGTAAGATGAATAAACCTTTTCTAAGTTGCTTTCTGGGCAGGGTATTTGTCAGAGCATCAGGAGTGAAACTAGGATATGGTGATATCAACCCCTTATCCAGGAAAACATCTATTGAAGACCTGTGTGAACTCCATGGGGCAGGAAGGACAGCCTGGACTGACTACAGAAGGCTGTGCCAGGCAGCATATGAACACCGCAGGTGACACAGGGTGGGGTGTGGTCATCGTTGGTGCCACCCTGGTATCTGAGGGTGCTGTAGCTCTTCTCTTTGATCCATTGTGATGGCTAAAATTATGTTTTAAGTTTAAATTACTATGCTTAAGAGAGCTACAAAGCAAAAATACCTCTAACCCTGTAAGCTCCACTTGCCCAAGGACTTTCTGGGATTCTGGGAGCTGTTCGTGTAAGATAACAAGCCCAGTGTTTTCACTTCTGTTAAACAAGCATGGTTACCCCAGTGGCACAGCCTGTGTGCTTGATCCCACACAGGTAGAAATAGTAGGCAGAAAGTAGGTCAGGATGTAAGCTTGCACCTGATTGGAAGATGACAGGGGTCGGGATGTAAGCTTGCACCTGATTGGAAGATGGCGGGAAGTATGTAGCCTTGTGGGTTTTGCCTTTAGAAGCCCATGTCTATTCAGCACCATACTCTGGGAATTTCCATACTCTGGGAATCCCAGATATGGATCTGGCCAGTTTCCATGGTCCTGGCCAGTATTTAATGAAGCTTGCTTCAAATTTGGCTCAAAAGTTGTAGTAGTGGTCTTATTCTCATGCAGTGGGATTAACACCACCTCTATCTTCCTGCCTCAGAGAGCTGCTTTGTCACATGGTAAAAGTCTGGCAAATAAAGCCCTTGGAAACAGACACTATGTGTCTGTGTTTCAAGCTTCAAGATGGGAAGATCTGGGGTCTGTTTTCATTGCGTTATAACCCAATCCAGTTCTAATCAATGCAATGTTAGTTCTCACAATCGTTCCTTAACAGCCCAGGGAACTGAGCCCTGATGAAAGGAAGAAGCTGTTCTTGGTGGGTCAAAGGGGAGAGTTATGTTCCCCACACACTCTGAATTCCAGGGAACTGAGCCTTATATGACAGTGGACTTGCCCAAGGTCACAGAGACCACAAGTTAAAGGTCAAACCTGTTTTCGTGATGCCTTGCCACAAGCAGTTATAGCTAGATTTTTCAGACTAAAATTTCTTAGACTTTTTCACCTTGAGACCCTTTCTCATCTGAGAAGTCTATACATATTCCAATCATGAATATGTAGGTACATAAAATAGGCATACAAATTCAACATTTATACAATTACGTATGTCATAAAGGAATTTATTTTCAAACAGTTCATTGGTCCACATATGACTTTACCATTTACTGAAGACAAAAGTGAGTTTGCACACCAATGAGATAGATGTGCTTATTTTTCATAAAGAATAAAGTCTGGCTGAATTTTGATACTGCAGGACACAGAACATCTTCAACGTTTTTCAGAGCTGATCAATAATTTGATTTTATAATCATCAATGCTGGCAACACTGCTTCACGTAAGTAAACAGCACAAGATGACAAACATGTTTTTAGGGCCATTTAAGAAATTGTTGGAAATTCTGTCTAATCCCAGACAGTCCATCATTGGGAAAAGCCAGGGCTAGAACTCAAGAGAGGAGCCGTGGAAAAGCACTGCTGTTCAGCTCACTGCTCACTCACAGACTGTGCTTTCCTCCTTTGCTCTTTCTCTCCCTCCCTCCCTCCCTCCCTCTCTCTTTCCCTCTCTCCCTCCCTTCCTTCCTTTCTCACTTTAGATTTTATTTTTAGTTATGTTTATGTGTGTCTGCATATAGGTTTATACGTGCATGCAGGTACCCATAGAGTCCGGAAGAGTTCTGATCCCCTGGACCTGGAGTTATAGACATCCAATCTGGGTACTGAGAATTGAACCCTGGTCTTCTGCTAAAGCAGTATGTACTGTTAACCACTTCTCTTAATTGCTAAAACATTTCTCCAGGCCCCTTAGCTAGCCCTGTAGAGCCCAGGACCACCTTCCCAGGAAGTGATATCACCTACAGGGGCTGGGCCCTTCTATATCAGTTAAGACAATCTGGCCAATCCCTCACAGACAAGGCCATGGACCAACCTGACAAAAACATGTACTCAATTAAGGCATTTCTCCACTATTCTAAGCTGTGTCAAGCTGACAGTTAATGCTAAGGAGGAAAACCTCCAAGCAGGCAGGAGCAGCTTTTGGTTGATTCGGGTTTGGGTGATAGTAGTCAATTCACACAGTGCTGGAGATGTCAGAAGATCCCTTGACAAAGGAGTACCAATGGGTGATTCCACCACAGTCAATGAAGACTGTGATACTGCCTTCATCACTACAGCCAGTACCAACAAGAAGCAACTCAGAAAAAGAAGGATTAATTTTAGCACAGACTCTGTGATATGAAGGAAGGGAGGCCAGGACATTGCTTGTTGTGTTTCCATAGATCAGGAAGCAGAGACCAGCCAAGAAACAAGTGGCTAGGGCTATAAATCTCAGACACCACTACCAGTAATCTACCTCCCACCTTTGTGTATTCCCCAGAGAAAGAGAAAGAAAAGAAAGGAAGAAGGAAGGAAGAAAGAAAGAGGGAGGGAGGGAGGGAGGGAAGGAGAGAGGGAGGGAGGGAGGAAAAGGAGGAAGAAAACACCAAGTCCAATCTGTGTTGCCCATATACTCACTGGAGCATGGTCAAACTCCCAGCGGCCAGCCCCTTAAAGAAAACTGAGCCCTTCCTCACCCCCACTTCCTGCCAGGAGCTATCATCTGTGAAGAGCTACACTTCAGCATCTTTATCACAATTTTTAAGGACTCTCTTCAATAGCTTCCCGTCTAGACTGTTTCTTTCTTTCCTTGTTGTTTGTTGGGGAGGGGGGTAACAGGCAGGAGCGAGGTTGTCACAGAAGCCTTCGATGTCTCATTCTCAGTTATGAGTCTGCAGTCATCAACACCGCTGCAAAAGAAGTTTCCTTGCCTATAACAGCCAGTGACAGCATGGATCATGAACTTCCACTTGGTTTCCACCAGCAGTGTGGACCATTGACATCTATACAACCTCCCATGGCAGCACAGACCACAGACCTCAACGTGGCCTCAGATGGTAACACAGACCGCAGACATCCACATAGCCTCTGGAGATAACACAGACCACAAACATCAACATGGCGTCCAATGGCAGCACAGACATTAACATGGCCTCTGGCGGCGCAGCAGCACAGACCAGGGACACCAACATGGCCTCTAGCAGCAGCATGGACCATGGAGGAGGCCCAGTCCAGAAAATGAACTATTCTCCATCTCCAACATCCTTTCATTGCTCAGAGCCAGGATGATGATGTGGCTGCACAGCGAGGGCTCCAGGCGGCTACACACCACCCGGCAGGTCCTACTCAGCAACCATGTGCTCCCCCAAATGCTGCAGATGCACCCCCACACCTATTGTCACATCTGGAGTTCCACCTCTCTCCACCCCACATGCTACTCCGTTCCGCCATCTTTCCCACCTCTCCATCACATATGTATTCATCAAAGTGGCCTTGCAAACTGCTTTGTGTCACACAGTGTATTTTTTTTTTTTTTTTTTTTTTTTTTTGCCCAAACATATTTACACAAAAATACTTATTGCAGGGAGTCATTGGGCTGATTCAAGGTTTCTGGTTTCTGAGGCACCATAAGTTTTGGAATATTGCTGAGACTCCTCTTGGATATCCTGTCCAGAGTCAGAGTGATCTTGCAGCTAGGAAGAGCATCTAGGGACAGGATCCACAAGAGCTCCAGGCCACTGCACACCTCTCTGCCCTTAGTGCTGTCTGCCCTACCCGCTCATTGGGTACAACCATTGCCCTTGCAGACCAGGGACAACCCTGTGACCTGCCCTCTCCTCCTCCAAGCAGGGCTAACAATGAGAGCTGCAGCAGTGGCTGCTCTGTGCTGCAGACTGGGCCAGCTGGGCTGAGTCTCCTGGAAGACCAAGGACTAATCCTGCTCAGCAGCAATACGCTCCTTTGTCTGCTACAAAAGACCCGTACAGCTCTGTTGCCACCTCATTTCCAGCCTGACTTCTCTCTGCCTCTCAAGGCTCTGTTCCACCATCTTTTCTTCCAATTTCATGAGACCACTTTTTAAAGGCATCTTCCCATAAGATCTGCCCCCCCCCCCTTTTTTTTAGTTTCCTGGAGGTACAGCACACTCTGCAGACTCATCCTCTGCCACTGAATTCCCCTTCTGAGCCTCCATGGGTCTCTCAGGCTCCTTGGAGCTGTCCGGCTGGCTCTGTTGGCTCCTGCCGTCTTGAATCCACATACAACCTTTTTTAAAGGTCTGAGACTGTCTTAGTTTCCAGGCCGTAACATAAAATAGCTCCAAGAAACATCAGCAGCTTACAGCATATTTAAGTCATCAATTGATAGCAAGATATGAGCTACCAAGGAAGTAAATCATCTCCATAGTTCCTCCTGAGATGACTCCCCAGCCAAGAGACATGTCAGTGTCAAGATGCTCAGCACACATACCTCATGACACTCCCTCCCTACCCCCATTGGCCCTTTACATGCTCACGAATAAAGAGCCAAGTCACCATACTTTGTGAATACAAAATTTTAGCCCCCAGCCACTCCCATCCAGTGCAGCAGTAATCTCCCCGAGTTTCATCCGGGCGTTCATCTCCTCACTACTTAAAAGAATTAAACCATCCCAACCTAGAATTCAAATGACAGGAAAAATAAATTGTTCCGAATAGCCAGGCCAGCTACCCAATATCCTTATTACAAAAATAAATAAGAGGAAGCCTCGTTAACGAGGAGAAGAGCGTGTTCTTTAAATTGTAGAACTCTTTTTGAATAAACAAGTGCCGTTTAACGAGGTTTCTCTGCAATTCATTTTCACTGAATTTGTTATAAAAGAACAGAAGAACATCTGGAAAATTCTAAGAGTCTACCCGTTCTTATCTCTGACATGTCAGCTGTTTGCTATCATAAGCTAACCACAGTTTTTATTAAAGGTAACTGCAACAGAATTGGCTATTGAGAAACAGAATTGGGAGAGATTAAGTCATAGAGGAAGAGATTCTATCTGATTAGGGACCTTATTATTAACAAAGCATGCAGGACGGAGACCAGAAACTGTCCTTGTTAATTAGAATCCCTTCCAAGCTAGACCTCTCCCAAAGAGTTTCACAGGCTCCAGCCATGACTGGTTCATAAATTATGTATGTTTACATGACCAGTGTTTTTTTTTTTTTGTTTTGTTTTGTTTTGTTTTTTTAAGTTTACCAGTAACTCCAAAAGCTCTGGGTATATTTTTAAAAAAGAAAAAGAAAAAGAACCACAATTAAATTAGACCCAGTGGTTAAAAGAGAGAGAAAAGAAAATCTAAATCTTTAAGTACCCATAAAAGAGGAAGAAGGAAAAAACCAACCAATGTGGAGGGCCATCGAACACCAACCAAAACTATGCTCTTTTGTCCCAAGCCCTGAATGTCAAAGAACTTAGATTAAAAAAAAAAAAAAAAAAAAATCCATAACCAGCCAACCAGGTGCTGTGTTCCACCTTACAGAAACATGAGCTTGGCCCACAAATCATGCACGAATGCCAGGCTGCTTTCAAATATGTGAATGGCCTACAAAGACCTACAGGTTTCTTCCCAGCTTCTTTGATGGGAGAGACAAGCCCAGGGCTGGACCACACCCTCACCACTTCCTGTCTTCAAACACCTGCTAGTAAAACCTTTGGGAAATGGGCCAAATGGCTACGGAAACCCTGGGCTTCTTCACCTTCTTTCTCCTCTGATGCAGTCATTGACCAGAGATGCTGTCAAGGAGCAGCCCACACTGATTGAGTTCTGTGCTTTATATCATGCCTTTGCTCTGAGATAGTGGCTCCAAGCAGCAGCCATGCTGATCTCTTTAGATAATCAAGAGATAGCCAGAGCCCCAGGAAGCAGAGGACCAGAACATGGCTGCCCACAAGAGCTGCTGGGCTACGATCATAGTGGGGCTTGAAGCACTGGAGTGGAAGAGATTGTGTCATGGCGGTGCATATCAGAAGGTGATAAAATGCCCCGTTCTTCATTCTCATAGTCCTTTGAAATAGAAAAGCATAAAGAGCACACCAGGATAATGGATTAGAAGAAGCAGAAGGCTGGAAGAGCAGAATGAAAAGCTTCAAGTGGGGGGTGACCGTCATGGTGGAATTTTCAATGAGTCTCCTCATTTGAATATTTGGCTCTAGGTTGCTGGCTCTTGGGGAAGGACTAAGAGGCAGGGACTTGTCAGAGGAGGTGTGTCACTGGAAGTGGCTTAAGGTCTCTAAACCTTCCCACCACCTAAATGCTCTCTTTACTTCCTGTTTGTGGACTCACTATGAGCTCTCAGCTACTGCTCCAGCACCATGTCTGCCTGCCTGCCGCCTTGCTCCCTGCCATGACGATGATGATGATGATGAACTCTGACCCTCTGGAACTGAAAGCCCCTTCTGTCTGGAAGTTGCCTTGGTCATGGTGTTTCATCACATCACAGCAATAGAAAAAGAACTAAGACAGTCTTCTAGCTGTTTCTGAGTAGATGGGGAAAAATCACTTGATTTGTATCACGAGACAAAATAATGAATGTGAAGTCCTGCTACAGACCCCAGCTTCCACAGTCAACACATGGATTTGCTTTTCTGACAGAGCAGCTGCTGTCTGTCAGGCAATGTCAGCTCTTTCTAGATTAGCAATGAGTGCTAGACTCTGGTGGATTTCTTTGTCTTTCATTTATTCAACACTGTCACCCATGTGGAGGGTTCCCCTCTTGAAGGAGGCACTGGAGAGACTTTTCAAAGCAAGGCTTAGGTAAGAAATCAAGGGGGCTTAGGTAAAGAAGCAAGGGGCTTTTATAGGATGTCTTTCCATGTCCCATGCCCAATTGGAAATATTCTTCAGTGTTCTCAGATCAGCTTATGAGTTACATACCTCCAAAATGCCAAATAGGACCACCTCTGAGAGGAAAATTTAGTCTGAGAATAACAAAATTTACTCTCTGTCACCTAAAAACAATAAGTCCCAGTTATACGAGATGAATTGCTCTACAAGTTTCTCTAGAGGGTCTTGCTTGAAACAAAAGAGAACAACTCAGGTGAGTGTCTGCAGTTATTTAAAAAGCAAGAGCTTTCCTCTCCTGGAAGCATGGGTGGTTGCCCCTAAACACTCCTGCCTGGCACCAGCAATGCCAGTCCTAAAGAAGCAAAGCCAGCAGCAAACAGATGTCAGCTGTAGCCGAGGGTTGGGGACAGTACCTGCAGCCTGGGCCACTCCTTACATGGTTTCCCCACAGACCTCCCTCACATCCTCTCCTCACAGTTTAGCATCTACGCCCCACAGTGTTCCCTTTCCGACCCACCACTGTTCCTCAGCAGCCATAAGGCCATGAGACTTTCTTAAGGGTCACACTCGATCCTTCTGAAGACCAGCTGGCACCCGTCTCAAATTGTCCTCACGCTCTCTACAGCAGCTTCAAAGGCAGCATGTCCCTCTGCTCATGAATGACTGGACTCAGATGAATTCAGGGGCTATTTCTTGGGACACTGTAAATGCAGACAGGAAGTAAGTAGCTGCACCATCTGTTCCCTGGAGGAAATACGTGTTTGAAAGAATTATTGACGGAACAAGATAAAACCACCCGTGTGTCACAGAACACCTTTCTTTCAGGGGTTACAGTTACCGATAAAATTTTTGGTTGAAATAGGTCTTAAACTATGTTACATTTAGACTTGAATGTCTTTTGAGTAGAACAGGAAATGCTGAGCTTAATTGAGAGATTTGTTACCTTCACTGCTATAAATGGATGCTGTCTCAGAGTCATCATCTGTAGGAAAAAGACAGAAATGATTATTACTTTATTACTCAGATTCTTTTGAAGATTTTTTTTTTTTTTACGTGTATGGTGCTCTGCCTGCATCTATGTGCAGCCAGGGCATGCCTGGTTCCCTCAGAGGTCAGAAGGGAGCACTGGATCCTCTAGAGTAGAGTTATAGACAGTTGAAGGCCACCACGTTGGTGCTGGGAACAGAACCCTGGTCCTCTGCTCTTGATGGTTGAGCCACCTCTCTGGCCTGCTTTATCCGGATTCTGAAGCAGCAAGTTTTCTGTCCCCAGTTAATTGTTTAAACTCCCATTTCCTTTTATCTGTGTGTGCCGGACTGGGAAAGAGGAGGGGGAAGGAGAACATGCAGAAAACAGATGTGGAAATAAATATTTATCAACAAAAGCTTGGCAAACCTTGATCAGTATTTCTCCCTTGCACTGTGTTTTCCTGATTTCCCCGAACCCCAAGATATTTATAGCTAGAGAAGACAAAACCTTTTTTATTTATAACTTCTCCACCAAGCTAGGCAGCATCTGTGGGGAATTCCAATGCTTCCCGAATAATCGAATACTAAGAAACATTTTGACCCAAGGAATTTCTGCCAGAGAAGTGAGGAGGTAAGATGTTCCTTTTGTTAAGCCTGTGACCCACCTGCCTGTGTCTCATCCACTGGACCCAGAGGAACCGCCCCAGGAGTCTCCTGCTGCAGAGAAGACAATGCTGAAGCCTAAGGACAGCCAAGGGAAACCTGTCTCCATGAGAAAGAGTTACGGCTTATCAGAGGCCTTGCGGGAGAGACTGGGAGCTGAGACCATGATGGACCACACCTCGGCCAGACTGCTTAGTTATGTGCATCTCTTGCTTTCTATTTAAACCTGTTCCTCCTGTCAGGACTCAAAAGATAGATTTGAGGAGGGCAGTCACTGGATTTTTCTGTTCCTCTTCTCCATGTATCTAAACTGAATAAATATCCTTTTTCTGCTTTTCATTATTATTTGGCTTTTTCAATTGGTGTATTGAGGACCTGTGGCCAAACCTGGTTCACTGGGGCACAGGCTGTGACCCTAGGTCCTGTAACAGTTTGTCCTGTCCTTGGACTTCCAGGAAGAATAAACAGCACCTGTATCAAAGACGGCCACACACTGGCGCAAGCCCAGCAGACACTGGAGACACCGTCTGTTTATCAGACAGCGCATTGTCTTAACCAGGATGTGGTCGCCTTTGGAGCAAGAGGTATGCAAATGAGTTTCCCAGGGACCCAACACCCTGCCCCCCACTCAGTCCTTCCGGAGACACATGCTAATGGGGGTTGTCCTGAGAACAGAAGAGAGCCACACAAAGGCTGGAAGAGGAAGTACCCAGAATGAGCCAGATTAGCTTGCAGACCCGTTTGAAGAAATACCTCACAAATAATGCAACTCCAAACTACTTACTCTTCCCAAAAGAAAACCATTTTAAAATTGAGTAGTGTATTTTTTTATTATTCATTTAAAAAAAAAAAAATCTGATTCTAGTTTGCAACTTCCCAGCACAGGGGAAGACTAAGAGGCTTGAAAATGTCCCTTCTGTCCAGAAAATTACAGCAAGGGCTTCATCAAGCCACTAACTGGAGTCCCTTTCTCAACCTCTGTTGTCTCCTCGATAAAATGGTGCTGTGACAGTACCTGTGGAAGCAATGAGATGAATTGATTCGCTACCTTAGTGGGGTGGCCCAGAACACAGCCTGGCTCTATGAATGCCAGCTGATTTTGTATTATGAACATATTAACATAATAAAAGCACAAAAGACAAGAACTGGGCTGACAGGCAGGGCAGGGACCCCCCAGCAGCAGTTCCCACCATGTCTTTGTTTCTCTGGCCAGAATGCCAGAGGGCAGGTCTGGTGTCCTATCTCCTCCTCAAGGCTATACCTGGGTGTGGAAACTAGAACATCAGCCCTTCTGGTGGACAGACTTAGAACTGCTCTCTAGATTTCGTGGTGAAAATGGGTTATATCTGTTCCGCAATTTTAACTCATCACCTCTTCAGAGGGGGTAAATGGCATAGCAGCCGTGAAGGGCCACTAAGGAGAAACACTTGGTAAATATTTTTGAATCCCCGGTTGTAGGTTTCTCCGCTGACACAGTAAACCAAATCGAGCTGAATTAAAAGTAAGGGACCAGGTTTAATCTGAGCAAAGCATTCATTTGCAGGTGATTGGGGGAGGGAGAGGCCAGGGGAGGGGCAGCAAGGGAGAGAGAGGCAAGGGAGGAGATGAAATCATGTGGCAGGCCTATGGACCGGAGCTTAAATACCCTGTACCAGCAGTCTTCAGCAGCTCTGGGCGAGGATCCCCTGCTTGGTGGGCTTTCTGAGGGGCAGCTTTGGAGAGGGAGGAGGGGGTTGAGGCGGAGCTTCCAATGGAACACTACTCTCTACTGGTCAAGGGGATAAAATCTCTGGCCTGGGTGAAGAATTAACTTCCTAGTTTGCCTGATCAATGCCCTGGCTAAGGCTTACTTTAAACCATGCTAAAGAGATGGGTGGAATAATTAGCTCTTTAATTAGATAATGTGCTTTTCCTTCCCAGAATTCCCACTCCCTGATGTAATCCTTACAAGCCGTCATGAGGTCCATTGGGTCTGCCCACCTCTTTGACTCGAAAAATGTGCGTCTTTTCCTTTTTCTTTTTTCTATCTTTCTTTTAGATTCCAACCAGAACCTAAGCCTGCTTTTCCAGGTACTTTGGGTTTCCTGAATTTTTCTCCAATGTCCCCCTCCCCCACCATGTAGCTTCAAGCTACCTGACCTCCATGGTGTCTTAACACAAACAGCAAGGCTTTTTTCCTTCCATTCTCCTCCCTCCTCCTATGGACTTCAATACTTACAGCTTGCCTGCCCTGGAGATTTTTTAAACTCTATTATAAATAAAATTGTCCTTCAGCCTCCATCTGAGCTCACTCTTAAATTATTTTATTAATGAAACTAAAAACCTTAAGGGAGACCACTAGAGATGACCACTCAGACAGTTTATAACCAATTGAAAGTCTTTATTCCAGCCAGCTGGGACTACACTTGGGCACTCAGGACCCAAGTGTAGCCCCAAGTGTTTAGGGTAAAGGGCTTTTAAAGGCAAAACCCACATCCTGGTATCTCACTCAGCAGCTGTGTGTGTGTGTGTGTGTGTGTGTGTGTGTGTGTGTGTGTGTGTGTGTGTGTAAGCAGTTTAGCAGAAGCTAAGATGAGCAGGTTAGTTAGAGGGGCTGGTTTGCAGAAGCAGACAGTTTCAAAGAAGCTATGATAAAGTTAACTGGGGTCCTCACCTAGGTTGCTAGAATAAAGTTTGGAAATTTTCCACAGGATCTCCATCAAGGAAATCAAATTCTAGTTTAAGCTGACATGACTTCAGCAAGAATACAAGATGGAGAAACCTCTGCACTATCTTGCCCTGTCACAAGGGAACCCTAAGCTCCCCAGTATCATCTGGTGACTAAAAAGGGACTCCCCCAAATTCCTGATAACACAAAGAATGAGACCCAATGACCACAGGGAAAGAACATGGGCTGTGAAAGTTATTATGAAGAATCAACTACAGCACTCTATTGGCTAGTTATTTAATGAGTTATTTGTTTGTGTAGACTTTGGAGTTAGGCAGGGAAATTTCCTCAGTCTTATCTGAGCCCTTGTTTCTTATGATAAGACTCTAGCATTAAATTCACGACGACTAAGGGAGATGGGTACATGAAGTGTGTGGTGTCAGCCAAGCAAACAGCCACTCCACAGTGACTGTCGCTTTCTTGTTTTGTTTTACACAAGCCTGTGACTGGGTTCAAATTCCAGCTCCGTCACTTTGAGGCTGTGTGATGATAGGCAGATTGCTTAACTTTTCTGGTCTCAATTTCCTTAACTGGAATCATAACACCTAGGTCTACTATGAGGCTGAAATACAGTGATCTCTGGGTCTCAGGCTGGCTTCTAGTGGAACAGGAGCTAGTTCTCAGAGGGTAAGGCAGGGCCTGTGGTGGGTCGTTAGCTAGTGGTGCAGAACGTAATTTAATCAGTAGCCTTCAAAAATGAGCAAAACATGTTGGGAGCACGTGGGTCAATGTGACCATGATGCATGACCATCACCCCACCCTCCGTTTGGAGGGGTAATAGATGATGACCTCTCTGACTCAGTGGAGGGGTCAGGCAAGGGGGATATCAGCCATGTACTGACTCAGCTCACAGTACACACTCAAAAAACGACCAGTCGTGGGGTTGGAGAGACAGCTCTCCTTAACAGACCTTCATTCTCTTGTCTCACTCCTTGTCCATTTTTCTCTTTCTGTGTGAGACAGTGGACTCAGTAGCCACTGGCTTAGGACAGCTTTGGTGACCACTGATTGTCTAACACCCAAGTCTCCTGAGTTAAGTTCACAAGGACCAGAGAGAGGCACTGTGGCTGAGTGAGGAGTACTGGCATCCTGGCCCACCCCTTGGGGACCTGCCCTGCATCCAGACAAATCCTCTTTTAAGGAAAAATCTTTCCCTTCTTCCTCTCCCTCTTCCTCCCTTCCTCACCATGAGGTGTGCACACCTCTGCTTTCCCTGTCTCCCTCCCTTTCTCGTTCTCCTCTCTCTCTCTCTCTCTCTCTCTCTCTCTCTCTCTCTCTCTCTCTCTCTCTCTCTCTTATACACACACACACACACACACACACACACACACACACACACACACACATAATAAATTTCCACATGGATGCCCTGCCCGGGGTGTGAGTAACTTTCCAACATGCCATACCACCTGCCACCACTTCTATGTGGCCTGTCTCCCTCTTCCACTGGGCCACCCTGTCCCAAGCGGCCCAGGCCTCCTGTGCTGTATCATTACAGAGTTTGCTGGGAATGGCAGCCATTTCTCAATCTATGCAGTTGATCATATTTAGTGCTCTATTTCAACGTGGTATGCCACAGTGACTTGGTGAACCTGGGATCAGATTAGCACTTTGGCTATGGGGATTGTGCACTCTGTCATGATCCTACACTCTGATATGATGTGACTGTTCAGTCGGAATCTCCAGCTCACTGCTACATAATCCAGAAAGCCCCATCCTCTCTCTCTCTCTCTCTCTCTCTCTCTCTCTCTCTCTCTCTCTCTCTCTCCAAACCCCGCCTTCTCAGAGAATTTCCAACAAAGAAAAGGCACCAAAAAGCCCAGTTCCCCATTCCTGGCAACTATTACAACTTTCTCCCCTGTTTCCACCAGCAGCCCAAGTCCCTTCCTAAGTATTCCAGCTTTTGACCATACTTGGGCACAAACCCAGCTTGTGGAGGACATGTCAGCACCCTTCAAAATCTCTGGGACTGGAGAACCTACCCAGGAGTTGCTTTTTTCAAATAAACCTGTTCTTACACTTTTTCAATTTGGCTTGATCTGGTTTACTGCGTCAGTGGAGAAACCTATTATCCAGGTACAAAAAACCTATTAGCGAAGTGCCTGATTATTTCAAAATGAGTTTTCAGAGTCAACAGATCACAGCTTTCTCCTCATCATTGAGTTCGTTTTTCAGTCCTCCACAAACCACATTTAAAATATTCTTTCTCATAATTACTATAAAAAATAAATGAGCCTAACAACAAAATCACTTCAGGAAAAAAAAAAAAATCACCTCTACAGACTTTCTTCACTGTTTATTCAGTTTGGTTTCAGTTTTTGAGACAGGGTCTGACGTAGACTCTAACTGTAATTCTTGCTTGACAATTGTTTTGTTATATGTAATTTTACTATGTGAAAATTAAAACCTTCCTTAAAAAAATTAAAAAAGAAAAAGAAAAGGGGAAGTGCTGTTGATATTGCTCTGTATAAATAAAATGCCGATTGGCCAGTAGCCAGGCAGGAAATGTAGGCAGGACAAACAGAGAAGAGAATTCTGGGAAGTGGAAGGCTGAGGCAGAGAAATGCTTGCCAGCCGCCATGATGAGAAGCAAATGTTAAGATACCGGTAAGCCACAAGCCACGTGGCAACTTATAGACTAATAGAAATGGGTTAATTTAAGATATAAGAACAGCTAGCAAGAAGCCTGCCACGGCCACACAGTTTGTAAACAATGTAAGTCTCTGTGTGTTTACTCAATTTGGTCTGAGCGGCTGCTGAACTGGTGGGTGAGAGAGATTTGTCCTGACTGTGGGCCAGGCAGGACTGGAGAAAACTTCAGCTACAGTAGACCAGGCTTGCTTTGATTTAGCTATGTAGCCAAGGATGACCTCAAACTTCTAATCCTCCTGTCTCTTCCTCCTGAGTATCAGGATTGCAGCCATATATCATTATATCTGGTTTATCCTGTGCTGGAGACTGAACCCAGGTATGGTGGTTTGAATAAGAATGGCCTCCATAGGCTCATATATTTGAATGCTCAGTCATCCCAAGGAGTGGCACTACTTGAGAAGGATTAGGAGGTGTGGCCTTATTGGAGTAGGTGTGGCCTTGTTGGAGGAAGAGGTGTCACTGTGGGTGGATTTTGAGGTTTCAAAAGCCCAAGCTGGTTCTAGTATAAGTTTCTACCTGTTGCCCGTGGATTACTCCAGCACCATGTCTGTCTGTGTACGCCATACTCCTCATCATGATGATAAGGGACTAACCCTCTGAAACTTAAGTAAGCTCCAATTAAACGCTTTCTTTTATAAGAGTTGCCATGGCCATGGTGTCTCTTCACAACAACAGAACAGTGACTAAGACTCCAGAGTTTTATTCTAGGCAAGCACTCTACCATCTGATCCACATTCCTACCCTTCAGCATGTTTTATGATTAAGCCACCTCACCTGCTGCCTCCCCACTTTGCACAGAAATGATGCCAAATATTCACCTTAGCAAAAGCAGAGGTGTCAGCACGTGTGCGACCATTCGGTGTTCGCTGACATACTTGAATGCCGAGGCTTTTCAATGATGCATAAGGTTTCCTGCTTCTCCGCTCTGCTAACCCTTCCTCCTCTTTTGGTGTGGCTTTTCTTTCACTTGTCCTTCTCCCCAACAGTTAAACATGGAAAGTCTGTCCCTACTCAGTCTGTGAGTGGAGCTCTCGACTGTGTGACTTTAGTTTGCCTGGACATAAATCCCTTTACCACCTAATAGCTGGTTTAGGCCAGGAAAAGTGATTGCAATTCTTTATGTCTTGGTTCTGTCAACAATAAAATATGGATAATAACAGTCCTGACCTCATAAGACTGCCCTGAAGATTAAAGACCTAATCCATGAGAAGGGCCGCAGGCCATGGACTGAGGAATGGGGTTGCATTATGTTACTATGGTGACTGTGACTGTAATTAAAAAGCATACTAAGTTTAAACATATTTACATATTTACACATGCTTAGCAGCATATGTAAACATTCATGCAACTTATTCATCATTCTCAAACAGAGGCAAATATAAAAAAACTCAAACAAATATAGTAACATGATGAATCAAAAAATAATGTGCGCTACGTTTGAAACAGAAAGTGGTATCGTGGGTGCTGGGGATGTGACTCAGTTGATAGAGTGCTTGCTTAGCATGAAGGTTTGATCACCAGTACAATAAAACACCAGTTTTGAGAGAAGTGACTGTCATTCTAGTACTCAGAAGATGGTGGCAAGAGGATTAGGGGTTCAATGCCATCCTCGTCTGCATAGCAAACTGCATAGCCTGGCCTACATGATAACCTGGTTCAAAATGTGCACTGTTCCTGAGCAGAGAGAATGTCAGTGTGGTGTGGCTGCACACAGAGAGGAAGAAAGGGGTTGAGAAGGAGAGCACTGGATGAAAAGCACAGACCATGCAGAGGCCAGGAGACAAGGCCAGTCTTACTTCATATGCGAAGAGCTACCTTTGTTGGGTCTTGCAAACATACATGATCTCATTTACATTTTTAAATAATCACTCAGCTGCCATGAAGATAGGCATCAAGGAGATAAATCTGGAAAGTCCTGTAGAAATCCAAACAAAACAAACTGAGCCAGCAGGCACTCCTGTTAGGAAGGGTGGAGACAAGAAGCAGATGGGGCCAAGGCACATCCTAAAGATAAAATCAACAGGATGTGCTGGTGAGCAGCCGCACAGGTAACTGGAGGGAAACACTTAGTGAGGGAAAGGTGTTAAGATGACGCCATGCTTTAATACTAGCTTGAGATTCATTTCTGATTTAAAGTACAAATTATCTACCAAAGTCCCAGTTTTTAAATGACCACAGAAAGGGCCAGAACCAAAGGACGGACTGATCATCATGGAGGAACCTGAGAACATCATGACCTGGGATGGTCCTTGGCTTGCAGAGACTCACACTTTCACGAATCATTCTCAACCCTTTAGGACTAAGTCACATGGCCTGGGGAATGATAGACAGCATGTGCTGACCAAAGGAAAGGGCTAGGCCCATGAACTAGTTCCCAGAAGAACTTTGGACACTTTGGAGGACCCAAAAGACCTAGGAAGACTAACAGAACACAGAGACCTGGCATCATAAAAGACAGAGACCTCAAAATATGCCCAGCTCTCAACACAAAGCTAGAGCATAGGAAACCACAGACATGTGGCCACAGAGGCCATGGAGGAAAATGGGCAGAGGTCCTCAGGTGACAGGTCAACCAACATATAGGGTGCAGTCAGTTTGAGCCATGTTAGGAGGGGAGGATGATATCAACACCAGAGCTTTGACCAAGGAAAACAATCCAGAAGCCTTTGGGATGTCAGGACTGAACCCAGAGTGAAGCTGCCTGCCTTCCTACCCCAGTAATGGCTTTTGTTGAAAACTGGTCTTAGAAGTTTAAAAAAAAAAAAAAAAAAAAAAAAAGGATGAACAGTATGTTTTATGGATGGTGCCTTTTATCCATCTAACTTATAAGTATTGCCCCCAACGTTACCAAAAATGTTGGCCACAGTGTTTTTTGTGGAACAAGCAAAATTATTAAACAAAATACATAGGAAACTTTGTGAGAAGTGTTCCAGTTCTTGAGTTGGGGGTGTAGCTCGGTGGCAGAACACCAGCACTGGAAAGAGGGAGGGAGGGAGTTGGGGAGGAAGAGAAAAAATGGAGGGGGGGCAGGAAGGGAAGGAGGAAACAGAGGGAGGGAAAAGAAAATCATAGTGAGACTATACCTGCCTTGATGCACAAAATAGTTACATTAAAATCCACAGTGCACAGACAATATGAAGACAAACACTAGAAGGCCAGAAGTCCTGTATTCATTAGTGTGTGAAAAACCAATCGGGCTAAAGAGATAGCTCAGCAGGTAAAGGCACCTGCCACCAAGACTAAGGACCCAAGTTCAGTCCCCAAGACCCATGCGGTAAAAGAAAAGAATCAAGTCTTTTCAAGTTGTCCTCTGACCTCCATACACACAACGTGGTACATATGCTTCCTCCCACATATGCATACCCCTCCATGCAAAGCACAATAAATAAGTAAATAAATACTTTTAAAAGTAAAAATCAACTGGACAAGCATTAGCTAAAATTCTGGTGAAGAAATGATGAGTGAAATTTGGGTTTTGTAGAGTTGATGAACTTGAATGTAAGAGACCAGTAGAGCTTGTCACACCTGCTCTGCAGGAATTCGTGGTGTGTTTATAAAATGTTGACCATAAATCAAGCCAGAAAAAAAAAAACTAGAAATAACACAAGACACATTGCTGGCTTTGAGCCAAATGTTTTTAAACTATAATTAGGGCTGGGGAGATGGCTCATTTGGTGAGGACCTGGGTTTGATTCCTGGAACCTGGGGCTTGCTCGTCAGACAGTCTGGCCTACGTGGCAAGTTACAAGTCAGTGAGAGACCCTGTTTCAAAAACCAAGGCACCTGGAGAATGACACCAGTGATTGACCTCTGGCCTACACACAGAGAGAGAGAGAGAGAGAGAGAGAGAGAGAGAGAGAGAGAGAGACAGAGAGAGAGAGAGAGAGAGAGACAGAGAGAGACAGAGAGACAGAGACAGAGACAGAGAGACAGAGACAAAGAAAGAACTATAATTAAAGAAGAAAAAGAAGTTGAGACTCAGCCTCTTGGTATAAATCCAGTATCTAGAGTCCCCTAGTTCTTCCTTGCTCTCCCTTTTAGCCATTCCTTGTAGCCCATTTCCATCCCTTTGTGACTCTCTGCCACCCCACAGATAAGATCTCTACTAGAGACTTACAACCACCACACTTGCCTGGTACTCAGGAACCCCACAGCCACCACACATGGCTAGGACCCAGAGTGGGCAACAGCAACCAAGGAATGAAACACCTGTCCAATAAAGGCAAGAACAGATATCTACACCAAGAAATACTTCCACTGTAACTCCAGATGCCCAGACCTCAGCCCCAAACACAAACATAAACAACCAAGACACTATGCCCCCTATCTGGCCACCATGGATTAAAGCTGGATATCAACAATAGAGACAGCAGAAAGGAAACTGGACAACTCACTACTGCATGAAAATTGGGTTAAGACAGAAATTCAAACCTTTCTGGAATTGAATGAAAATGAAACACAACATACCCAAAACCATGGGACACAATGAAGAGACAAGTTCACAGCACTAAGTGTGTACCTCAAAAGATTGGAGATATCTTATTTTAGTAACTGAGGCACATACCTAAAAGCTCTAGAAAAACAAGAAGAATAATGCCCCAAAAGTGAAGAAATAATCAAACTCAATGAAATAGAAGCAAAACAACACACACACACACACACACACACACACACACACACACACACACACATACATCAATGAAACAAAGAATTGGTTCTTTGAGAAAATCGACAAGATTGACAAACTTCTAGCCAAAGTTAATTCATCAAAATGCAGAGAGGGAAATTCCAAACTGATAAAATTGGAAACTAAAAGGGAGACATTACAACAGACACTGGAGAAATTCAGAGAATTCCAGTCTCATGTGGAATTCTCAGTTCACTCTCAGTAACCCACCTCTCAGTCTTCACTATTACCAATAGACAGGCCATCCAGACAAAGTAACTCTGCTCACTCTCTCTGCAAGGTCTTCCTTTTCTAGTGAACACAACGGTGAATGTCCCAGGGGAAACAGTAATAAAAAGAGGATAAGGACACACCTGGAAGTCAGCAGGAGGGACTGTAAGAACCTTGTATTCCAGTTTAGATGACACAGCCCATGGAGCTTCCCCATGACACACCTAAAGGCTACTACACAGCCTGACATCAAATAAGCTTGTGATTGTACCCCACTTACCATCCCAATCAAGCTAAAGAGGGGTTAACAGGCAAAGCCTCTATCTTGGGGAATTCAGCTGTGTCCCTTGCAAAACAATTGTCCCAGATGGACTAAACCCTCTCATAGAGGACTGGGAGGAGTTACAAGAACCTCACCTGGGTATCCAGGTGCTGTCTTCCACTTGGTGTATGCAACTCTGCCTTAATTTCACATGGCCTGGGGGAAGGTCTAGAGTACATAGGCTAGAGAAGAATGGAATGGGACTCCATCTATATATATGGCTACAGGAAACTTCTCATTCCTGCTGAGTAAGACTTTCCAGATGCAGCCTTTCAGGAGAGGAGCACCCACATTCCTGTAAGCAATCCCTCAACTATCCTCTATGAAAACGTCCAATAAACTCACAGGTTCCCTGAAGTGAACTCTGGCAGAATCTTGCCTCCATTTGTCCCTGGGACCTGGTGAGGGCAGCTGAAATTTTAGCTCATTGGGCAAAGCATCTAGAACTCTATGGCCTGCAAGTTCAAAGTCAAGTACTTTGAAGGTGTATAATATACATTGTCTCACAAGACTTCTTATCCCCAAAGCAGTTTCATTCACAATATCCTGGAATTGAAAAAAAAAAAAAAAGTAAAAATACTGGTTCCCTGAAGTTCTGATGAGGCTTTCTTTCTACTTGGTGTATAATGAGAATGAGAATGATTCTCTCTCTTCCTTCAGAAGAGTTGAGAAATGCCAGAAGTTTGAGCTTTAGAATCTGAGCTCAAACCTCTGCATTCAATGGTGAAATTGGGCCCAGACCACACAACCAGCTATAGGACCGCAACCAAATTAGAACTCTGACCTTCTGTCCTCATCAAAACTTCCTTCACCCTGTGTGGTTAGTCAGGTTTTCTCCCTCATTGGATCCATCCACATATGAGTTCTTGGTGAAGACACTAAGGGGAAGCTTTGCCTGCATTTTCTTTGTGGTGACAGAAATTAAACTCTGAACCACCAAGCCCGACCTTGAGAGAAGGTCCCATCACCCTTGATCAGCTGGTAAGGGCTACATATCAATGTCTGCTCTGAGAGTTGTCCCCTACACTAACTAACTTAAGCCAAGAGGAGTTAGGGGCAATTGTCTGGAAAGTCATTGGGCTCTTTATTTGATGGCTGTTCCTGGCCCTTCAGCTCCCTAAAGTGTGTGGTAAGGACAAGACACAGGAAGCCTTCCATATAATGACAGTGGTTGGTCTGAAATAGAAAGAACACGAGCTGTACCATCTTGGTGCCGAGCTAATTTTAGCTCCCTGGTTTCTTTTTAAGTTTTCCTAGTCCAACTGGGCACATCAGGGTTCAGTCTACGAAGTTTTAAAAATAGAAATTACAAAACCACAGAGTTGAACCAAAATTGTTCAGATGATGGTAGGAAGTGATTGAGATGCTCTTGGTGCCATTGCCAAGAAGAGGCCTCTCTCAGTGCACAGTGGCCGCCGGGAAGGGGAAGCCACAGGGATGAATGGAGTCGGTCATCAGCATGAGGGTAACAATGGGCCCTGTGTGGTGGCTTTGCCTCGGTTATGGGAGCAGCAATAGTTTCTCACCATTGCTCATCAACAGAGGCTGTGTGTTACAGCCACATGCTGGGGACAGGTGTGATAAAAGTTTCTCACCAGCTTGTCGCCTCTGTCTTCTCTTCCGCCTAGCTTTCAGAACAAGAAGCGCCTCTAACCACTGTTCACAATCCGCAGAACAGCTACCAAGGGCAGCTTAAGATTCCAGCCTGCTATTTCTCTTCAAATCTAGGTTTCAATCTTGGTTAATGTTTGCCCAGAAATATGTAATTGCGGACTTCCTCCTCATAAACCCTTCCAGCACACAGACTACTAGGCTAGCATGCTGTTATTATCTCTCTGCCTGGGGCTAAAAGCAGGGTGTGCCCTCCTGATCGTGGTGTAGAGAGCCCAGCCCCTGCAAGGAGGTCCACATGGCTGGTGGGAGCCGAGGAAAATGGCCAACTTGCCTGATTCCCAGAATGCCATGATTCTCCTTCAAACAAACAAATCTTAACCAGTTCCTGCCTAGAAAGCCACCATTGCCTGCTTGTGGGGAGAGTGCCTCCTTTGCCAAGTTGGTGGCTATGAGTCAGGAGTGTCTGCTCCCTCTCCCTCACACATCTAACTCTCTGGGGAAAGGTTTCCTCCATGGCGAGGCTCTCCCTGCCACCTAGACTGGGAGTCATACAAATACAGTTAGAGCTCACTGCACACTCTCCCTGGTGTCTGCCCCAGCTTTTTCTCATCCACAAGTTTAGATGATTCTCTTCACATTTGCTCTCTTGGCTAAAGGGACTTTCTTACAGACCACCACATTCCTAGTGCTCAGTGGTTATCTCCAGTCTACAGTGAACTTGAAGAAGCTCTTTATGTTAAAGTATAATTTCCACATCACATTCTCCTTTTGTGATGTACACTTCTGTGAGTTCTGACAAATGCATACAGGCACATAGCTTTTCATACCACAATCTTTGAGCCAAATTTGAAGCAAGCATTAATTAAATTCTGGCCAGGAAGATGGACTCTGGCCAGGTCCACTTGTGGGTTCCCAGGAAATGGCCATGAGTCACATTTTGCAGGGGCTTAAAAAGGCAAACCCACATGGCCACCGTATTTCCCATCAGGCCCAATCAGGGGCAAGCATACATCCTGATGTATTTCCTGCCTACGTACCTCCTGACTACATCTGATCAAGCATATCTGGTGGAAACAAACTTGTTTAGGGGAGCAAAAGCATGTGACTTGTATTTCCCAAGAACCACAGCCCCCAACATTCCAGGAAGTCATCTGTCCTTGTGCAAGTGGGGCTGACAGGTTAACTTTGGCTCTTATAAGACATCACCCCACATTCAAGATAGAGGATGTTCCCATCTCCAAAGTGATGAACCCACTCCTTGGAGTCAACCCCTCCCCTCACCCAACATTGGGCAACAACTGTTTTCTGTTCCCACAGCTCTTTCTGCATTCATGGATTGATGCAATATGACCTTTGGAGGACAGCTTCTTTCACTTAACACAGTATGTTTGAGACCCCTCTGCTCTTTCCATAACAGCATTTACTCTTCACAGTTGGGCTCCATGCACTTACAGCCTTCTGATCCTTTATATTTGGATTATTTCCAGTTTGGGGTAACACTGAATAACCAGCTCTAAATCCTCATATCTGCTTTACTGAGAAAGCAAATTTGATATTATCAGTTATTGGAAAAGATGTGTGTCTCTACAAAGACCAAGCTGAGCAGTAAGCTGCTGTCGGTACACTCCTCCTCCTGAGTCACACAAGCCCAGGGAAAAAGCACTCTGAGGGTGAGGCAGTTGATCTTTGTGCATGGACACATGCGTGGGATTCTTAGCTCAGGCCTGCAAACCTAGCTTGCCGAAAAGGACCTGCAGCTGGGATCAAGCATCCTCTGTGTATTCCTGTGAAGGCAAAGGAGGACATTTTATCACTGTGCCTACAAAGGTATGTTCTGACATTGAATGAATGCCTGCTTGGATGGAAGGACCCAAATATGCCATAAAGTATCACATTTCTTTCTCGGGGCTAGTAAGATGGCTCCTTTGGTAAAGTGTTTGTTACATTAGTATGAGGACCTGAATCCCATCCTCAGAACCCGGGTATAGAGCCACAGATGCCGGCATGGGTTTTTAACCCCATTGCCAGAGAAGTGGAAACATGAGGAACATGATGGTCAGTCAGCCTAGCCCAACCAGGTTCAGTAGGAGACCTTGTCTCAAAAAAGGCAGGGGGGTGGCTCCTGAGAAAGAGCACCCAGGGTTGACCTCTGGCCTCCATACACACACGCACCCTCCTCCCCACCCCAAAGGTGCACATACACATGCACACAACATGGACAGCAATGGACAGGCTGACATGGAAGAGCAAAAGCTCAAGACTCTTCAGCCCTAAATAAAGAACTACGGGCAATGGAAATTCTGTGAGTGGAAAAATAGTCTGCCCTTGTGGAGAGCCCATGACTGGTTTCTCCAAGGGAGGTCATATACACATACATACAGACAGGTTGTATTTATACATTTAGGGATATATATATATTTCAACAATTAAAGCAAAAGGGGCCATGAATTTGAAAGAAGCAAGAAGGGGGTGCATGGAAGGGATTTGAGGGGAAAAGGGAAGAAGAAATGATATAATCATAGTATATAATTATAATTTCAAAAACTTAATACTAAAAAATTAGAATCCCCACTTGCGCCTCTATGGTATCCTACTTCCTTGGACTCCTCCTGTGATATAGAAGCTCTGCTTTTCCTCTCTTTCTCTCATTCTCTAGCTCCCTCTCTCTCTTCCTCTTAAACTCCCACCTATGAATCTATAAGTTTCTCTCTGAAACTCACCCTCTGTAGTCCATGAATCTCCAAAGTCACAAGACAAGAACCCAAAGGCCACTGACTTTATATGCTCATTAGCATCTAGCACCCTAACTTCTGAACCAAGTCCACCCATGAGCCGAGAAAGGCTCCACCACTCTCAAAGACACCCTAATATTTCCATATCAGTAACATCCATTTTATGTTAGTTATAACCATTTTTACAGTAAAGTTCAGATCCAATGATAAAAATCAACTTATAAATATGTTTTAGCCAGGCCTTGTGATACATACCTATTAAGCAGTACAGACGAAAGTTCACAAGTTCTAGGCCACCCGGGATAGCAAGCTACTTTAAAACCAAACCAAACCATTTTGACTGCTCATTCTGGCAACAGGCAATGCTCAGAGGAAGAATAAAACCAAAGACTGGAGAAGCTTAGGAAAGCTCCTAAAAGCAGGAAGGTGAGTAGATCACCACACTTTCATCCACACACACAGGAAGCAAAGAGAGGGAACAAGATGTGGCCTGAGGTTATAAACCCTCAAAGCCTGCCTGCTGTGAGTTATTTCCTCTAGGAAGGTTCTACCTCCTAAAGGCTCCCCAGCCTCCTCAAACAGCAAGGATCAAGTGTTCAGAAATGGGAGCCTATGCGAACATTTCTCATTGAAACTACCACACAAGACCTAGTAAAGAGTCTTCTGGCTACTGAGAGGGGAGGGGGGCCAACTGGTCCCTTGGTCCCTTCCTGCGCCCCTTGCTTCTCTCTCCTTCATGAGCTGCCCAAGGCAAGCGGGCTTTTTGCTCTGCCATGTGCTTCCCCATGATCTGATAGCCCAGATGCAACAGGACCAACTGACCATGGTCTGAAATTTCCAACACTGTGAGCCAAAATTAACTAGCCCTTTGTCTCTAGTGTGTTGTCACAGTGACAAGAAGCTGACTAACGCACTCACAATCATATGGTCATGTAATCCACATCTTCCTCATTACTTCCAATAACTTATTGAATATGTAGTCAAGGGTCCAAGATCAATTTCTGTTTCTGTTTCTGTTATGGGTTATAGGACACAGGATATGAAGGCACAAATTCAATAGCGTTTTGTATGACCCACACTTTCAAGCTCATCAGAAATTGGCCCATCAGCATATCACCTTTCTACTTCCTCTTCCTCCTCCTCTTCCTCCTCCTCCTCCTCCTCCTCCTCCTCCTCCTCTTCTTCTTCTTCTTCTTCTTCTTTTTGGCTTCTTCTTTCTTTGTGTGCATTAAGAATCAGATCCCCTAGAACTGGAATTAAAGACAGTTGTGAGCTGCCATGTGGGTGCTGGGAATTAAACCCAGGTCCTCTGGAAGAGCAGTCAATGCTTGCTGTGGGATGTCTTTCTGCACGCTGTGAATATGTGTTGTTCTGATTGGTTGATAAACAAAGCTGCATTGGCCTATGGCAGGGCAGGATGGAGCCAGGCGGAAAATCCAAGAGAGAGTGAGAGGCGAAAGGAGAGTGGGAGGGAGATGCCAAACCGCCATCCGAGGAGCAACATGTGATGGGACACAGATAAAGCCACAGAACATGCAGTGATACATAGATTAATAGTTATGGTTGAGTTGAATTATAAGAGCTAGCTAGTAAGAAGCCTGAGCCACAGGCCATATAATTCACAATTATTATTAAGCCCCTGAATGATTATTTTATAAGCGACTATGGGACCATAGCGCTGGTGGGACTGGAGAAACACGGAACCACAGGGTGGGACCAGATAAACTCACGGCTACAAGTGCTCTTAACCACTGAGCCATCTCTCCAAGCCCCACATCACCTTTCTTTTAATGGGAGTTGTTTGCTGTCTAATTTCTCTCCAGTTGCCTCACCATCACCTAATCTGCATATGTCTCAAAGCTGGGCAGTACAGCTTTTAGCACATATTTCTAAATGCTAACACAACCCATGGAAGTCCTCGGCCACCGTTAAGTAACCCGCGTTTCATTAACACCTGGGCCATGGAGGCTGGGCTTCTCCACCTGGACGTGGAGCAGCAAAAGACTCAGGTTGTCTTACATCTATATGAGGGTGTGATGCAGCCGTGCAGAACCATCCTGTTAGACTGGTAGCCACCGGGGAAGTAGCAATGAACAGTAAGTTTAAAAAAAAAAAAAAAAGAATGCAGTGATGCATGTGTACAGACAATGCTGCTGGAGCATGCAGGGAAAGCAAAATTTCTTACTGCTAAGGGAAGCCTCCTGGATGCCATCCTTTAAACATCTGACCAGCAGCATAGCACCCTGGGAATAAGGACTGTGTGCACATCTCAGTTAATTCGGCAACTGTCTTTGATCCAATAGATCCAAATTAAGAGAAAACCATCTTTCTGAAGAATGTGTGTGTGTGTGTGTGTGTGTGTGTGTGTGTGTGTGTGTGTGTGTGTGTGTGTGTGTTGGGGGGTACATGTGGAGGCCAAAGGCTGTCACCAAGTGTCTTCTTCCATCACTACCCACACTATTTTTTGAGACAGCATCTCTCACTGAGCCTGAAGCTCACCAGTTTGGCTGGGGATCCTTTTGTCTCTGCCTCCCCAGTGCTGAGGTGACAGATATGTCCTTCCATACCTGGTCTTTTATGTGCTGCTGGGGAACAGACTCAGGGTGTCATGCTTGGAAAGCAAGCACTTGAATAGCAGAGTCGTCTCCCTCTCTTTCTGTGAAGACTCTCGCTGTAAGACATAAATAAGCAAGTGGAGTGCAGTGTATGTTGCTGGGGCCCCAAGTTCTGTTACCTTGATCCTGGCTAGACTTCCAGTGCCAGGGCCCTGGCTGAGCCCACTGAACACCATGCAACTACCCAGAACCCCCCAGGAATAAGCAGCCTCCGCCTACAGCTGTTGAGTTCCCCCATTTCATTGTTCTGCAAGGACTCTGAGATCCCAGGGGACAAAGCTACTATTACCCAGCATGATCATGGTCCAATAGACACCACCCACACCTACACCACCACCACTCTGACACCCCAAATTTTTCCTGCCTGTCTCTGTCTCAGGCTGTGCCCACCAGTGTCTCTCAGAAACATCCTCCAAGGAAACCAGCTAGAAACCTATCAGAGGTGGTGTCCAGAGTTCAGCAACTTGGGTCTCTGGTACTAACGAGTCTTGTGGCCTCAGACATGACCTTTGAAGTCTGAGCCTTAGTGTCCTCATCTACACAATGAAAATGATAATATCTGTGCTTCGATGTCTTGGGAATGGAATTGTATATAAGTCCCAGTACAAGCGGGAACTCACCTCTGGTTCCCACCATTGGTAACAGGCATGGAGGCATGCACGCTGAGACAGGCGCTGCTCCTACTGCAACACACGCTGGCACCTCTTGGGATCTTGCCGAAAGTGTAGGTCCTAAAATTCAGAATCCAGCACAGGGCCTGAGACCTGCTGTCCTAACAAATGCCCACAAGCAAACAAGCAAAACCAATCAACAGTGCTGTTGGCTGTTAATCATCAGCTGAGCAGCAATGGTGTTCTGAGTCATACGCCAGAGAGAAGGACAAATCATTGGTGTACTCACTTGAAGGTTGGTTTTTATGTGATATGTAACTTCCACACATGCATATGGTGTATACACACACACACACACACACACACACACACACACACACACACATTTTCAGAGGCTTTAGATCACAAGTTGTTCCTTTGTCTGGGTGAATACCTAACTGCCTCACACTTCAAGTCTTCTGTTCTGTTACTGAATTTCTCTCTGCTCATCCCTTTCCAATTTACTTCCAAACTTTCTGGTTTAGAGCAGTAGAGTTTCATCTCTCACAGTTCCTACCATCACATGGGCAGGGCTCAGCTGAGCAGTTCTCCTATTCCATGGGCATCATGCAGGTGATTTGTTGGTAGTCCACTGGTGTCTGAACTTATATAAAGGATCCAGTACAGTTTGCTTTCAGGTCATGCACCTTGGTGGGAATGGCCAGGAGGCTGAATTCAGCAGGAATCACCGCCAGGACACTGGTTTGAGATCTGTGTGGGAAGATGGCCTCTGCCCAGCACTCCAGGACACGTACTACAGTGAGCAGAGACTACCAGGTCTGTAGGGAAGAAATCGTCTTGGAAGTCACATGGTATTATTTATCTTACTTTTCAAAGCGGTAAGAAACAATCCCAGACCAAGAAAAGAGGAAAGACCCGGCCCCTCAATAAATTTGTAACCACATTTAAAACAGTGCCAGCCATGCCTTTGGCCATAATAGCAATTATTCCTGCCACATGAAACACAAGCTCACTCCCAAGACCCCACCCACCAGGCTACGAGTTCAGATTACTCATGAATCAGCTTCCTACAGGCAATGGGTGGACATGCATTAAATCCTGTTTCTGTGAAATCAGTTGAAAGTTGGAGCATTTGGCTGGTAGGTCAAACTGAGAACTGTGTTTTATGGGGGAAAAAAATGGAAAATACACTAGTTAGGAGCTTTTCATTTTAAAGGAATGTTTTCAAAGTACTTCATAAACAAGAAAAGGCAAGGGTATAAGGCTGTGCCCTACATGAGACGTTAGCTAAGTCTAGCCACCCTGCAGCCACAAGAAGGTCATTTATGTTCCATTTTAGGCCAACTCCTGAATATCTCTATCTCATTCCCAGGAACACTGTTGAGCGTTAGAAAGCAATGACCTGCCCTTCCTTCAATGGAAGTGCTAACAAGACTCGTCCAAACACACCTCCAGTCTTCCCTAACCCAGTGCCAGCAAGGAGGGTGTTCTTTACAGTTTTCACACTGTTGACAGAAGCATAAGCAGAATGCAGAAGGGTGGGGTTTTACTTTGTCGAAAGTGATAAACGAGCTATGTTAGTTTTTTCAAATTCATTGATTTCCAAATTAATAAATAATCCATCAAGTACAGCTAAGGCAGGGGAGAAAAATAGCAAGTGAGCAGGAACTCACCCTGAGTGAGCTGCTTAGAATGTACTCGTGTGTGTGTGTGTGTGTGTGTGTGTGTGTGTGTGTGTGTGTGTGTGTATACATACAGTACCCCCACTGGCCAGAAGAGGGCATCAGATCCCCTGGAGCCAGAGTTACAAGTGGTTGTGAGTCATTGGCATGGATACAGATGCTAGGATGACCTCTGGTCCTCTGCAGGAATGGCAAGTGCTCTTACCTTCTGAGCCATCTCCCCAGCCCTGTTACAAATTACTTCATCCTTCTTTGTCTCCAAAGTGAAGGTATTAGAAACCTGGATGAAAATAAAGGTGATTAGGTTTGGGCTAGCTTTAGTGATCAACCTGCAGTGAAACTCTTATCATATAAGGGAATTTTTATTTCCATAGCTTCATAACAAACATGAACATGTGTCAAAAATATCTTTTCCTCATTTAACCTTGGACTTAACATCAGGTCTCTTGTTTTTCTTATTAATAGAAGTACAAGAAGGACCCATTGATGAGATATGTCATCCTGTATCACAAGGGTATAAAGTGGAACAATGGAGACTCCAGGCTACAGTTTCCATGAGCTTCTATCTCCATCTCCACCCAATGCAAAGTCCATCCTTGGTCCAGACCTCTGAGATAGATTCCTTACCAGTGGCCCCAACTGATCCCATCAGATTAAAACTGAGCTGCTTCCCTGCCCCAGCCATGTGCTGCACAGCATTGTTAATCTGACCAATGCTTTAAGTCATCAGTAAAACATAAAACACACACACACACACACACACACACACACACACAACACACACACACACACACAGCTGTATCAATAATGACAATACATCACACACAAAGCCCTAGGAACTAAAGCGGTATGACAGGCTTACAGATGCTTCTCCAACCAGAAAGATAATGTCGGTCTCTGTCACAGAAAGGGTCTGCATCATTCCTGGCATAGAATTTGGAAACACTCCCCAACCTTTGGACTGCTGATTAACCTTCTCTTACATAGTCATTAATATTATATAGAGAAAATATAAAAAAAAAACACCTATCTAAAATCAACTGTGATGAACGCATCATCGGCTTCATATCTCTCTGTGCACTATTGATTAGAACAACACTTCTCACTCGCGGTACATAAGATCCACGCACAGATCGTGTCATGGTACGTGCCTTAAAATGATCTCCAGGCATCGGTTGTATGTCTAGTTTATTCTTGTGGTGATGGTCTTAAATCTGTACATCAGACAGGTGTCGACGATCTATTTTAGCCAGCACCCAAGGGTATTATTGGGTTGGGTCTTTGGCTCGTCAGAAACGCACTATGTGCATACCAGGGAACAGAGGAACTACTTACCTGAGTATGTGGTTTCTTTGTTCTGATTGTAGTGTAGATAATTCTCTTGAAGCAAGGCTAGCAAGCCTTGTTTGTTTACACTTTCTTTTGTCACTATAAAGGCAAGAAAAAAATGAAAAAACTCCTATTGACCATACAATAGCAGTGTGAGGTCAGGAGGCTGGTATAAGATAAGGAAAATCACGACAGCCAGGAGCTTCTTCCTCACGGCGTTGTAGCGCATTTGAAGGACAGTGTGAGAGCGTGTAGACTCATGAGACCTTATATGTTATCAGAAAAAGGTGCTCAACTATATACTTGCTCAAGGCAGTTCAGTTCATGTATCCTGTAGCTGTGTCGTCTTTTGCTATCTACCTTCTCACTCTCGGAAGTGAGAGGGTAGTCTGGAGGCATATATAGTGGACCACTGTGATCTAATAGACAACTTGACTTAGACGCAACTCACTCTGTAGCAGTATATATGTATCTATATCTACAGATAGCGATGAAACAGTAAGAGCAGTATGGCAAGCTGTTAGGTAACATCACTATGATATGGAGGATAAACATGAGCAGTGTGACTCGATTCGATGATTCTAACATACAGGTATATCTTAATCTAGAGACGTGCGGAGAAGAGGAGGGGAGACCCTATCTCTATCTGCACATATGGTGGTATGTTAGTTTATGTGTACCATCCCAAGGGATTATGTTGAGCAGATGACATATCGACGACCATGGTTTGCCTTAGAGAGTGTGTATTATCTGACGACACTTGGAAACTCATATATCAGAGGACATTATATATTAGTCTATATATATAATGGTGGGAACTGGCATACACAGAGGACATCAGCTACGCTATTCAGTCACTTACCTCATCCCTCCTAGTAGAAGATATGTACTTCATATAAAAGATTGTAGAATCAGCGCCACACGGAGATCATGAGACTGGAGGCACCGTATCTAATTTCATTTCTCCCACGATGTGATAGGCGTATCGCTTGTCCACGATTTTATACGATAACTGTTCAAAATTCTTGCACTTACTGTAGTGTCTCTCAATCGAGTAGTATTAGGTTTATCAGTTGATGTGGAAACCAAGCTTTAGATACCTTAGAATATAGTACATGCGCCTCAGTTGCTATTTGTGAGTAGAGTTGGTTAGCCAATTTCAGTGATTCATACTATCTCATAGGACATCAGTCTACCACTGTACATAGCAAAGTTCACAAAACCATTACGCGTTATTCGTCCGTCACCGAGAGAGAGAGTTCTGCGACACCAGCACAGCTGATGTTATTCGTGCGCGAGTGACGACATCAACAACTCGGACACAGCCCATAGCCCCACACTCGAGGCACTCTCAGGACTTCGACGTCGATGGGAAAGACCGTGCCCTTCAGAGGCTTGGTCACCACCTCGTTCGTTGAGTACCGCGGACATAGTGGCATATGAGAGGAGAATACGGCAGCAATTATATGGCCACCGAGCAGATCGTAAGGGAGTGCCCTGTCTCACCAGACATGCGCTACTCCAGCTCTTATGGGTCCCACTCTGAGAGTCTATCAATAGGAGAGATGCCACCTAGATCGCCATCATCTATTCCGCTTATATGTCTCTCGTGGCTCCGAGGTCAGTATTCGCTAGCTGGCGGGAGCCATCCTGGAGATTCACGAGACTCGGAGCGCGGTTGTAGGGAGGAGCGTATTTACCTCGAATCTTTTCTTCGACACAGCTATTTCCTATAACTCTTGACACTCCGCATCCCTGAGAGATCTTACCGCATAATCATAGGACGCTAGAGCATATTACCTGGTGCTCTAGATAAGGTGAATGCAGTAATACACGCTCACTCGAGAGGCTAGTATGTGCGCCGTGTTATATGTACAAGATGAGATATATGCACGAACCACTGGAAGTTTAGTTAGAACTAAGATTCGCACCTGAGAAATAGTTTATAACCTCATATTCATGACCAAGTATAACTTTGAATAAGAACCTTATTATGAAGACGAGGTAGCGGTGGAGACAGTAGAGATGGACAGCAGAGGCCTCGATATAGGTCTATAGTACGCATACAGTCTACATACATGAGCACATTGAAGACGAGTAGCAGCATCACTACCAGAGAGCTTACGCTCTGGCGCGCTGTCTAACCATTTCTATAGACGCGTAGTACGAGATAAGTATTTGGAAAGATAAACAAAGGAAAGAAGAGCACTTATTTGTAGTGGTGACAATATATCTATGAAGGAGAGCGTAATGTAAGGACATTGTGTAAGCAGTGTAATAAAAGACAAGAAAATTGGAAAGAACTTGCGTCATGGTAGAGGTATCCTACATTAGAGGAATATGGTGTCTTATATATACAAATCTAATTAGCAAGAAAACAATACACTTTTCTTCTGGTAAGAAAACAATAGGATCACGTCTAGTCTATTCATTAGCATAAATCCAATATAGATGTGGACTGGTTTGGAAAAGTATATATCATGACAGCAATGCACCACACAAATAAGGAAACAGTCCAAGAACATGAAAAGGGAAAATTGAAAAAATAAAGAAGACACAAACGAGGGAATGCTGGCAACTACTGTAAAACCTGAGTATAGGAAGACTCTGGTAACATTCAGATGGCAAGTGTAGTACCACACCAGAATGTAAGAGATGGAAGAGAGGATTCTCTGGCATTGAAGATACAGTAGAAGAAATAGGTTCATGCAGTCGACACCGGAAACACACCTTAACGGTTCTTCAGACACAAGGAGGGTCAGTTGAGGAACAAATGTGCGTTCAATCACGAAATTTGGGACATAGACTCTTTTTACAGAATTTCCTTTCTAGACCAAGTCCGGATGAACTAAGACCAATATCCTATTCGATATCTTAAGGTTGTATGAGTTGCACACACGCAGTGAAGAACTAACCAACCTCAGTAGCACACAGAAAATATATCTCAATGCACGAAATTGAAGAAGAAAAACGTATTTCCACACAAACACTTAAAAGAAGAGAAATAGCCTATGAAGAATAACAAGAAGCACCTATCAGAACACGACAAACAGACTAGACCCTCCCAAGTAAAGTAGCCTCTTCACAGCATATATTAATCATAATTTTCATAGCACACTAATGCTAATCAGAAATAGACAAAAGCACATATCTTTCGAGAGAGCAGACTCAAAAAAGGCTCTAGAGGATGACACCATATAAAGAGTACACCATCAGACATTACCTACGAGGCCAGGAGTTGGGAATTCTCACATGGAGACTTTGCCGTGACAGGAGTAGCACTAGAGAGTGGAGCGAGTAGGGACTAGATTGTTAATAGGGGAGGGACACATGAAGGATAGGAGGCACGACTCGCGAATTGTCAGCGACATTGACACTAATTAGCATCGCCCTAGCACAATTCGTTTCGGAGATCATACTAGGTTGATTGACGGAAGGAGCCATAGACATTTTGTGGGTCTGACATCTCAGAGACAGACTTCAGTATTGTGGTAGTATCGAGCGAGTCACCCTAGTCACAGCGACAACACCCCCCAATGACTACAGGAACCATGACTAGAAGGAGAGGGAATTGCCAAAGCGCGACGCGCGACTACACGATTTATTCACAACATTGTTAAAAACCACAGGCAATAAAAGATAACATCCTCAGGAGATAGATCTCTCTGGTATATCATACGGATGTGAACTCTCCAAAGAGACAGAAGAAGTACATACACACTACATTGGTACAGGCATGGGGTGACTCAAAAGCCACATAACAGTATAATCGCCAGCCTTGATGTAAGATCACTGGGGTTCGTGATAGATAATAGGGTCAAGGGCACTATAGTATGCCAGATGAGGACCGAGATTCACATTATCACACTAAAAGAGTACATGAGTGAGTCTTATAACAGTTTGTTAGGAGTCGTGGAGTATCGAAAGCAGGCTCAGGCTGTATCTCTCGAGTGGGCTTCTCTGCTTGTATATCAGCGAGCCATTCCAGGAATTCTACATGCTCAGAGATCTCAAGAAGGGCATCACGATACTATCTGCTAAGACAAGATCAGCGCGTGGTATAGGCCGAGGATCTGTTGCACGATGACACATGTTTGAGCTTTGGGTGCTTCTATAGTACAACTAGACATGGGAGCCAGCCATTGGCCACTCGCCCATATTTACCTTGCAACAAATACCCTAGGGATATCTTCAAATCATTATAATTCTATGCAACTTAGTAAGATGCGATTTACATGCGCATAAGCGACATTACAAGTACCTACACTCCACCATTGAAAGAGGAGAGTCGAGGCTGCGTAAGGAGAGGGAGAGGTGGTGTGCAAAAATGTACAGAACTAGGTGACAGTCACATGGGCCGCCTCTTCCACCGTAGAACAGAAATAGGAGTCTATCCACGAATCATCTGAGCCTCATAGGGAGGAGAGAATAACATGTTATAAAGCTTGAGAACACTCAAAGCGAATGATGTGAAAGAGGGTATACTGCCGAGGCTAGGACAGGGGTGTCTGATTGCAGTGTAATTATGTGCGGTAGAATTCTTCAGATTACCCACTTGCAGCACTGGTGACAGGACCTTGCGTGCGTGCGCGATATAGTGCGAAAGACCTTAACCACACAGAGTATATTATATTATATACGAGAGCAATAACTGTTACGTGTGAAGTGGGACGCGAGAACATGTAAAGGCCGGAACCGTGAGATCAGGTTATTCTTGAGCTTAGAGACATATAGTCTCATTCGCACGTGAGCACAAGCCGGAGAGAGAGTAATATACTCTTCTTCTCGAGGCACCTTCCAGCACACAGTCTGAGACACTATTCCTCAAGAATCGACCACGTATCATTAGAAGCCACCACGAGCGATATCAGTCCAACATGATACTAACAATGACAATGTGGTCGCGTGGGAGACTTCCTGTGCTGTCATCTATGGTCAGGATGCACCAGCGCGGAAATGTGTTTTATTTAAGACTAAGAGGTTCTTTACACCTTTTCTAAGCGACCCACTTACAATCTGGGAGCAGGTAGTATACGACGTCTACGATATCTGTCATGGGTATAACTGATATAATAATGACTCACTGCGTATTGGTATCCTGCAGCTACTCAGCGGGAGAGTGGGTTGTGAGAGGAGAAATAAAGAAACCAGAAATTAGAAGATCCTCTTCGAGAGTCAGGATAGGACAGCGCACACTTAGAAGACAACACACCGGAGCATAGACCAACTTAGACCACATAGTGGGATCTTATACCTTCGACTATGAACAGACAGTAGAGGTGTATGAGATGAGCGATAATTTTCATCCAGCACACAGACTAACTGCACAAATCGTCACCCATATGAAGATGGAAGCAATTATTGCCCACACACCATCTTAGGAAGTCATCGGATAGTTTATATGACACGAGCTACCCAGCTAGTACCTGAAGTGCGTCATTGAGCATCAAGAAGAAGCAAAGTGGCTATCCAGGAGAGGAGATAGACAACCCATCCTAGGAACGTTTCAAGTGACTGTAGTAGTTGTATTTAATTAATATTGATGAGAGAGTATATAGCTGTTATATGTAGTATTAGAGAGGTGAGAGCACATACAGATTATATGATCATTTATATGAGTTATGGTCTCTGTATGATGAATAATAGTTCTAGAGGGCTTGAGATTGCACTCAGAGCTCACCGCTTTAGCTTCCATCGCATACACTGAAGCGCAGAGATCAATAGACATGAGAGAAGAATCTACATCAACACAGAGATATGCATGAAATGTATACCATGGGGGATCGGGATAGGCACTGACAACTATTGGTAGGAATACTCTGCAGGAGACATTTGATAATCAGTGCATGTGAGTCTCTCATAAGACACCAGATACCATAGTCACTCACTAGCATACCAACTGGCTAAACACCTGAGAGGAACATGCGCCACATTTTCTAGTCTCTGGGACATAGGGTATTCTCTACATACATACACATTAAGGTATTATATCACTATGACCACAGAGTGAGAACTCTTTATACACATGAGCAGTCCAGGTAATCTATCACGATAGGACTATGGTGAGAAGACTTAGTTGCATAGCTTCTTTAAGGGCAGAGTCCTGTTGTCGGCTGGACCCAAAAACCTAAGATATAATGAGATGCTCGGCGTATGGACCTAAAATACGGTTTCACGCTGTCTAGGCGGATATTCTGAGATTTTTCACAGACTAGGTCTGTACTTGTTTTCTGTCCTTGGATGGTTCAACCACCCGAGATTCTTTCATATAGAGAGTTGAGGAGCCCGAATACTCTCATCATGGAATATCACTTGTTCACCATATGATCCATGTACACTGTGGTCGAACGATAGGTATAGCATCTCATCGCGAACTCGATTTCGTTTATCTTTGCACTAATTTACCTTTCTTTTGCCCACTATATAACTGATGTCTCATCTGGGAGTGAAGCACAAGGAGTGTCAGGTTTACATATAGACAAGAGTACACTCCAACGATCCATAGATTTACTCCGTGAGTTGATCATTGTATTTGCAAATATCCTGAACTGGACTCACACATATATAATATTACTTGGTCGAACATTCATTACTCACCAAGAGCATACTATTCATATATCCAATTCACTACATCAGCGACAGTGGGATCAAGGATTAGGAGCCTTCATTCTGGCACGAGGGATGCAAGGGTGGTTCAACATACAAAAGTCCATCAATGTAATGCTATATACCTATAGGAGAACGAACACTCAAAGGATAAATTAGAGCGGCAGGTCTTACTGATCGATATGAGTTCACTAACCTCAAGATGGAGAAACGGGTTCTATTTTGAGCATTCTTAATATTCACAGAACACCGTATCACGCTTCTATCAGATCATAGATCATAGTACTGTATGCATATTTCACAGGAATCACATGGGAACAAATACTCATACACACTTTATAACGCTGCACGTATTTAACAATTTAGCAACGCCCAACAGCGCCGGATACATCAACAAATGGAACAGGTTTCGAGCCACTGTAATACCATACGCATTACTCACTATTAAATCAGGTTAACTGCACGAACAGTGACTTGTTCCATCGTTTCACTAGCCCATTACGGTCATATATTCAATATAGATAACTTGAAGTCCTTAGCTCTATAGTAGCTATATAGACGGATCATTAGAGACCAATATTGAATGGGGATACAGGAGATTTATCTGGAAAAGGACACGAGCTCAATAGACATCTTCTACACTTATATTTCGTGAGATTGATAGACTGATTAGTGGATTATTATTTTGAGTGATCACTGCTATCCAACTTATTTATATCTCATCCCAGGAGATTTTGTGAGTAGTAGCAATATACCATAACCACAATTTCGACTCATACAATAGGACATTAGTTTCATTTTGATTTGATTTCTATAACATAGGATGAGTAGTCCCTCCCTATACTACTCATGGACAGTAATGTTGCTGACGTAAGTAGCAATGGTAGTGAGAATACACTACTATACACTCCTCTCTCCTCTCTTACGAATAGCCACAAATGACATAAAAATACGTTGTGGTCATTATCACACTAACCTATGCCTAAGATAGAGGACTTCAGTGAACAAGAATCATTTGAGTTCCGGGCACGTGGACATAAAAGAAATTGAAAGGATGTATTGTGGTTATTTGTCAAGAAATGGAATAGATACATCTCCAAGTCTCAATGGAATAACGGCAAGCAGGAGGTTATACACTCAGTCATAGGAATGAACTGAGCATACTTACGAGGAGAGATCAATCTTTATCAGGTACTTTCACTGCAAGTCCATCACATTATTACGAACCTAGCAAGTATAGCTATCAGAGACCTGGAAATGAATGGAAGGACTAACTGTCGGCTATTCTTATCTTCAGGAACACTTCATACTCCGTCGTAACCACACAACCAGGAGTAGCTAAAAGAATCCTGTTAGGCATAGATCTAGGAAACTAACTACTAGGAAGTGCATCAGAACCATCGCCTGAACTTCACAGCTTCTAACTAATGATAGAAGCTATCAGATAATTAGTATAATGGGACAGGCATTCGGGATTTGAGGCACTAACAGCGGAACCCCGAGTTGTTCGCGCGACCAATGCGAATAGTATATTGCAAAGGCTCACTAGAGCATTATATAACCCATTCCATCCAAGGACACAGCTCATTGCCATATTCATAGGACCTTAATAAAGCTCTTCTTGATTTCATCTAGGAGTATAGCCAAAATAGGGTACAATGGAAAACATGAAAAGCATCTATCTCACACACAAATTGCGTTTCGCTCGGGGCACATAACTGGATAATCAAAATGTGTAGCAAGGCCTCGAGCCACAAATAGTATGCTTCTAAATTTTATCTGTTTTACACCTTACGTGTTACAAAACTTATAGTCCGATATGTAGTGATGCGAACTTAATATTACGGAGAGACCGCAAACACTAAATATGTACACCAGTCTGAATTCGTGAGAGAGCGTTAGCTATAGGTTTGTATTTGGGGGAGACGAAAATGTTTGTTCACGAAACTTAGTCATCTACATATGCTCCAGAATAAACCAAATCTTCTGTTCTTTCAACAATACAACCAAAGACAAAAAGGAAAGCTCATTTCACTGGCTCTGGGCATTTCCTGGACCCTGAAGCCAGGCGGAGAAGGAGGCCAGCATGCAGACACCCTTACCTGCAGCATGAGTGCAGAATCGTTAGAGAAGGACAGCATCCACATCTAGATCCATCCTTTCACTTCACACATCTGCACTCTGGATGGGTGCGGGAAGGCAGCTTTTTAATTTAACATGCTTCGTTAGCAAAAGCTGCGGAAATAATTCCATGCCTAACCTTTTGAATTTTTTGTTTCTCTTGAGTTTAGATTCTTCCAACACACTGCCTGGTTCCCTTTCTTAATGAAGCAAGATTTATGTCTGAGATTAGAGACCTGGCTTGGAAAAGTCATTTGAGTTTTAAAAGTTGTATGTTCTTTTAATAATAATTGATATGGCAATCTTGGAACAAAGGGGCTATGCTTGGAATGCTAACACAGACACTGTAAGAACTTGCTATTTCCACCCACAGTTAATAATCCAGGTATTAAACATTTCAAAAAAACCAAAGGAGGGGCCAGTCAGATGGCTCAGCAGGTAGAGGTGTAGAGTCAGTACTGATTTTGCAGAACCACCTCAGCTGAAGAACCAAAGGGGGTTCACACCCCACAGTGAACGTATGACCTGAACGGGGTTACACAGCCACGCCGGCAGGGAGGGATACTTCCACAGTGTGAATAATCGCTCCAAATGCCTTCCCTGGGTGAGAGTGTGGGTGTGCACAGTGCACACAAGCACACTGGGGATGGAACCCAGGGCCTCAAACACACTAAACGCACCTCTGCCATCACCTCCCCCTTTGGAGATGTTCTAATCAAGGCTTACGGGATCGATGTGGCTGCTTCCTGCATTTTGTCAAAGACGGACAGTGGATTGTCTGTGTCCATCTGTGTCCTGTAGGTCTGTGACTGGTGATCCTTATACTACACCGGGAGGAAGTGTCAGCTGCTACAGCACGGTTGTTTTCAAGATATTTTCCCAGCTACCCAAACATAAGGACAAGAGAAGCTGAACATACGACCCCAGAAGATGTTCCTCTAACATCCAGACTCTCCAACCTCACTGTAGCATGAAACATCCTCCACAATGTGCTTGAAATGTTTGAAAGGACATTTATTTAAGAAGCCCACTGACTCTGCAGTCCTTTTGATACATTAGTGAAGTTTAAAATACAATATTAAAAATTGTGTAAATAGGGGCTGGAGAGATGGCTCAGCAGTTAAGAGCATTGACTGTTCTTCCAGAGGTCCTGAGTTCAATTCCCAGCAACCACATGATGACACTCAACCACCTATAATGAGATCTGTTGCCCTCTTCTGGCCTGCAGGGATACATGCAAGCAGAATACTATACATAATAAATATGCTTTAAAAAAATCTTTTTTAAAAATTGTATAAATATAAAAATACTTCTCCCTCAGAACTTCAGTTTTCCTGAGCCTTCACATGCCATTCCCATCATGCACTTGGGTGACTGTTGGAGGCGGTTGGGCGAGTTCACAAAAGAACCAAATGTTGATCTCTTGACTGGACTTCTACAGCTCCTTGGACTAGCATGTGTGAAGAATGATGGAGTCCTCTGAGGTGCCATGGGGAGGGGCAGTTAACCCACCATGAGCGGCAACAGGAATCCGCAGAAATGACACGTGCAGGTTCCATTTTGACACCAGGATCTTCTTGCGAGGCCTGGATTCTCTTGCACAGGGGTGTGTAATAACTGACCAGCTGTGTCTGGGGAGCCATGCCCTGCTTGAAGAGAGCTGACTTGTGATGACAATCTTTGTCCAAGAGTCGAAATTGCTTAGTTTCATTCTATTGTGATGTGGACTGACATTTAAGGGCTGTGTGTGTGTGTGTGGATGTGTGTGCACATGTGTTCATCTAGGTACATGTGAATGCATGTATAGAGACCAGAAATCAGCACTGTATCTTCCTCAGCCCCTTGTCCTCTTACTCTTCATGATGGATTCACTCTGAACCTGGATCAGCTAGACTGGCTGGCCTGCAATACGGATTTACTTGCTCCCACTTCCTCAGAGCCGGAATTATGTGAGTGTGCTGCACCCCTTCTTATGTGAGGACTGGGGACCCAGACTCAGGTCCCAAGCCTATGCAGCAAGTGCTTCATCAAGCGAGCCATCTGCTTGGTTCAGTGGCAAGGAGAAGTTTTAAAAGCCTCTCTGTCTGTCATCGCCAAGATTTGCCGACAGAGTTAGCCAGGCAACTGGGTTTGGGTTTTTTGTTTGTTTGTTTGTTTGTTTGTTTGTGTTTGTTTTTTGTGTGACAAAGTGTTTTTTGTTTGTTTGTTTTTTTAGGTATGACTAAAGACTACAGAGATATTTAAGACTCTCCATGCCTTCATACTACATTTTAAGAACAAATAACCAACTTGCTCATCTAAGTTGTTTTTAAAAATCAACTTAGTAAAGAAGAGTCGAGTTACACAAGCCATTTATTGTATAATAAAAGTCATATGACCAAGAAATATTTTTTAGGCTTTAATGAGCTATTTTGGTATTGTAGAGATAACGAATTTAGATGGTTTCAGAGAGCACCGGCTTCCCATTAAATGATATTTTTCACCAACATGGCTTTGTATTTCTTAGACAGATGTAGACAAATTCATCTATAGGGGTTCCTCTCACTACCCACAGTTCAGTGGCTGCAGAAGGACTTTATGATGTTACAGAAGAACATTAAGATGTTACAGAAGGAGATTACAATGGGAAATTGCTAGAACTGGGTTTCCAGGTTGGAGGAAACACACCATGGGGTGTCTATGATGTGGATTAGCAAGTGAAAAGAAGTGGGTTGTAGAACTGAGTGTGGGTAGAACTATCTCCATAATCTCCATACTCCCTTGTGTTCCCCGGGTTCGTTTCTGTGGGCTGAGGAAATGCGAGGCAGGGTAACTGTCTGAAAAGGCCACTGTCCTGTGTGGCAGGGCTCAGGATCTCAGTGGCCTATGACTCTCCTTGCTCAATTGCAGAAGACATCTTTGAGCCAGGTCCTTCCCATGTCAAGACTGACTCATCCAGAGCCAGAGAAAACACAATTCATTTAAACACTGTCCCTGTGTGTCTCTACCTGATAGAAAGGCCACTGTTCTACCAAACACTTCTCTGAGGTAAGACAGCACGATTACCCACCCCTTCATTTAACAAAGGTCCACTCCCAATTACCATGACGTTCTAAGAGACAGGGAAGGGGCAGGGTGTGGAGAGGAGGGTTGCAGAGGAGAAAGAACAGCAGAGGCTTCCCTTGAAGCTCTAAGAAGGGGGAACTGTAAGGCAGTGATGTAAAACCTAGCTTCATTCTGGACCAGACTCCCCATGGCTAGATGGGTTGGAAGAGGAAGGGCAGGGGGTGACCAGGGATGGAGAGGCCCAGTCACAGACAAGGAAACAACCCTAGCTACCAGCTCCTTAACTACCTTCCTTCTCTTCACAAGGAAGGACAGCAATTAGGAAACAGTACTTGGACTTACAGGCTTCTGTTCTGGTCCAGAGAACTCACAGAGAGGTCCCCACAAATTACTGGAAACTACACTTTGAACTCGGGCTTCGGCAAGGAGCCCGGTCAAACAGAAATGTAGAAATGTAGAAGTTCCCTTCCTCTGAGGTCCCTACACAAGGGTGTCCCACAGACAGGCCAGAGCTGATGGCAACAGGCTGGAATGAGGCCACACGAGCCAGGAAAACAAGCCCTAACCAGCATCACTTCCTACTGCCGCTGCTATTTCTTTCTTTCTTTTTTTCTTTTTTCTTTTCTTTCTTTTTTTTTTTTTTTTTTTTTTTTTTGGCTTTCTTCTCCCTCATTTTGTTGGAATGAGTGACAGACTCAGGTCCATCCCACCGTTTATACAACATACTTATTTGGTACTGAACACAACTCCATTTTAAGTGTCCAGTGTTGGGGGGGCACCAGTAGCAAAGACAGGCGTGGACCGGGCCAGTTGCTAAGCAAACTCCTAGAACTCCCAGGAACCAGGAAGATGACCTTGGAGCTCTGCCACTGACAGGGATACAAAGTTGTTCTGCCCGCCAGACTTTCCCACATGCTGTTAAAATAAATCAACAACAATGACCATAAATCAATCACAATGACCAGCACAGAATGGGCAGCCTCAGCAGCACAGCACCCAAACCTGTTTTTGCGTCTTCAGAAGAAGCAATCAGATTCTGCTATTACATGTTTCACTAAGAACACACAATTTGGACAAGCAAATCAACCAAGACATTACAAACCCAAGGGACCAAAGCCACACAGATAAGACTAAGAGTTTGACAGCTGGAGTGACTAGGATTCTTCCAGCTGCTGCAGGGCAGGCTCCTGGGAGAAAGCAACTTCCCCAGGGGCCCCAAGTCATTAACCTGTGCCTGGAGAGGAGGATGTGGGGGGGGGGGGTAAGAGCTGGCCTTCCAAAGTCTTTTCTGTCAGACCAAGACTGACTGGAAATCCAGCAAGACCTTGGCAGCAGTGACTCCATTCAGCTAACCTACCGTGATTTTAACTGCTCTCTCCCAACACCTTCATGCCATATGTTTGCAAGTGTGATCACTTCTGATAACCTCATAAAGAAAAATATCCAGAGTGTGTCTTTTTAAGCTCCATGTTTCCCCTGGGGACACAATGTTTAATAAAACTGCTCATGCCATCCCTCAATCCACAGCTTCCTTTTCTCCCGCTCCCTGACCCGCAACTCACCCGCTTCTATAATAATTAACAGTCAGTGAGCAGCACACAATTTGTATGTGTCTGTGTTAACGGGGTGGGGGATGCCTGTGCCTGTGTGTGCATGAGTGTGAAGACCACAGGTCAGCCTTGAGTGTCATTCTTCAGGAGCCCTCCACGTAGTCTTGGTTGACACATGGTCTCTCGTTGGGCCAGGGTTCACAAATTCAGCTAGGCTGGCTGGCCAGCGAGCCGTGTGGATACTTCTGCCTCTGGCTCCTCAGCACTGAGATTACAAGTGCCCCACCATCCCAACCCTTCTTTACATGGGCTGTGGAGTCCTGGGGCTCAGACTCAGGGCCCCATGTCTGCACAGCAAGCACCCTGCTCAGCAAGCTTTCTCCCTGGCCCCACACAATTGTTCTCAGTACTGCTAGTCTGTCTCATTTTAGGACCCCCCCCCACTGGCCCCATCACTCTCTCCAAAGGTTCCCCCCACAGCTTGTCTGCTTCGACAGCCAAACCCAGACCTCACCCTTTATTTCTTCCCTTTTCCCACCAAGGGGTCCTAGTAAATAATGTAAGACAAGCAGCAAGTCCAGGTTTCCCACCGAGTCTACAGAAGTACTGTGCCTGAGCAATCATTCTCTCACCCATGCATTCTCCATGCATCTATTATGACGTTCTCCAACATACTAAAGCTCAATGCATCTATTCCTCTTAGGCTGTGTCCTGATTCATCAAATAAGCAGGTAAAAAAAATATCTAACTCTGGGAGAGGGAGGGAGGGTTACAACAGATAGCTAGTGTGAGGGATCCTTCTTAGCACCTGGAGCCTTACAGGAAGAAAGTCGCATAGGATGCTAGAGAGGGGGTCAGAGTCAGGGAGTCTCTGAGGAGTGGCCTGAAGAAAAAGCCTGCAGGAGTGTGACCCTCTCAAGAACCTGCCAGAACAAGACAGAGCCACATGGCGAGCCTGTGGACTTCTGAGACAGAGCAGGGTTACTAAGTGCTGGAGAACCCCTGGGGAGGGCTTCCACAGCCAGGGACCCCTGAATCTGCCCACGATCCTCTACAGATTCTGATTCTGTAGGCCTGCTCAGACTGTGGGTGGTTCTGATGCTGGGACCCACAAAACATGGGATTAAAGGGGGAGAGGAAGAAGCAGAGTGGGGAGGGTGAAGTTTGAGGACTTGCAAGGCAGGAAGAGGCAGCCTAGGAACAGAAGACTCAGGGGTGAGGCAGGAAGACTCGGGTGGGAAGGGAACAGGGGAGGGACCCCTGGCCCTGCTGTGGATGTGGATGTGTCCAGTTAGGACTGGAGCCCCGCCTAGTGTGCAGAAGCCCTAGGCCCATTCCCATTCAACTCCTTCAAAGCCTCGCTTAGTACTTAGCACTTAACTTAGCACCAGAGTTGGGTTAGAATCTGACTCCAGGGCAAGTGAGAACATTGGCAAACTCCCGGCTGTAGACAAAGGCAGATTTAGTAGAGGAGGTGCCAGTGGATTGTTTTGGCTTAAACTGTTAAATACTCAAACTTTATTAAAATATACAATATGCAGGCAAGCATCTTAAAATCTGTGTTATTCTGATTTTGTAGCTAGGACATTGGGCTCATGCTTCCTACCATCACATAGGTTGAGAGACAGGCAGGGATTGGATTGGGGAGGGGGAGGAAGGGGAGAAGGGGGCACAAAAACATCACTTTGCCATGACTCTCGGGTCCCTTAAGCCCAGGGGCATTGCAGCTGAAAGAGGCACCCTAATCCTTCTTCCGGCACAATTAAGAGCACCCTAAGTAGCAACTTATGAAAGCCCAAAATACATGTGACACATTGAGACATCTACAGACATTAGGATATTTTTAAACAGTGGGTTCAGTATTCACTGGGAAATGGTCACACCAACATCCCAATGTGGCCCACCGAATACAGTGAGCATGGCTGACTCCTAATCCATGACCTTCTTTCCTTTTGGGGGGTTGTTTGTTTGTTTGTTTTTGAGACAGGGTTCCTCTGTGTAGCCTTGGCTGTTCAGGAACTCACACTGTATATAGATCAGGCTGGCTTCCAGCTCAGAGATCCACCTGCCTCTGCTTCCCTCCCAAGTGCTCAGATGAAAGGCGTGTACGTAGTGTGAACTAATGACATCATCTTCTCCCTTTGGCACTATGCCCAGCTTCTCACCTCCACTGCAGAACCTTGTCAAGCTCTTCCCATGGTCCACGCAGTCCCCGTCCTCATTCCCTCCATCTAGCCCCCAGGGTCTCACTCATTGCCACCAAATAAATGAATCCGTTGCAGAATTTTAACGACCACCCTGACGCGGAGACCCTCACTACCTCTCAATATCCAGCCATGTTCTTATTAAGAGAACTCTTCCAATTACCCGTTGCACTGCACAGGACAGATTCTGCATCATGCCGAGTTCTGGCCAATGCCGTAACTCCTGAGGGACTGCTGGGAAGACTGGCCCAGCCGGGCTGCACATCCTTCTGGCTGGCCCTTCTTCCTCCTCCGCTGAGCGTGTAGTGCAAATGCTTGCAGCAGGTGGAGTCTGGTAGCCACCACGGACTCTGAGGTAACTGTGAAGATGAACTTGGTGCTTTGGAACAAAAAAAAAAAAGTCTGGGAGCTGACTGGGTCCCCAACCATGCTTGGAGCTCAAACACTGCTCTGAGTAGCTCTTTTGGGGGTCTTGTTTGAGGAGATGATTCCTGTATCATCAGCCTTTTTTGTTTGGTTGGTTGATTTTTTTCTTACTGATTTTGGTTTTTTTGAGACAGGGGTTTCTCTGTGTAGCTCCTGCTGTCCTGGAACTCACTCTGTAGCCCAGGCTGGCCTCGAACTCACAGAGATCCACCTGCCTCTGCTTCCTGAGTGCTGGGATTAAAGGTGTGTGCCGCCGGCAGTCTTCGTTATTCATAGCTTCAGGTGAATCAAAACTCTGCCCTCAAACATCTTAAATTCTAATGCAACAATGTCTCCTTGATCCAAGAGCTGTGGCAACCCAGTATGTGGAGCCAGTCTTCATTTCCAGGTTTCTTCTTTCCTTCATTTGTACTTCCCAGGAGCAGGGCCATGACTGAGAATGACTGGCCAGTTACTGCAGCCGGGCAGGAAGCCTCACTAGCTTTCCTGTGGCTCAGGCAAGCAATGGTTTTGTCATGCAGCCTCCTCCCCTTTTGAGTTCAATCTAATATCTTGCACAAAAGTCCCAACAATCCCAAGCACCAAAACAATACAATAAAATGCTCTGATCTTTAAAGCCACATTTTTAGTTTGTTTCCTTCAAGATGAGGGAGCTGAGGCTCACAGGGCTGGCTGTGGCTGGGCCGAGACTGGTGGGCAGCAGGCCCCTGTTCTTCCTGTTGCTGTCACCAATCACCATGTGATCAGAGATGCTCAGTGGATTCAGAATGGAGCCCTTCATCTACAGGTACTCAGCTGCCAATTGAAAGAAGAGGTACTGAGCTTAAGCTGCAGTGTCCAGGAGGTCTCAGTCCCTACCAACGAGGTTGGCTAAGGACACAACATAAAGAACAAGTATCCTGGGGTGCATTTTCAAACATCAGAACATTGCCCATTCATTTCCATGCCCAAAGTAACTGTTGTAATTAGCCCAGCATCCAGAGAAGTGAGATTATATACCAGGTCAAAGGATGTGCCTCCCCACGAGAGTCATAAAACCCTATTGGCTTGGGTTCCACACTATTAA